>NC_086445.1:511860949-512171782 GCF_028390025.1 Pseudophryne corroboree
GGCTCTTACAGGATAAGGCCCCCAATTCCGAGACATGCAAGGCCAACAATATGACGGTCTTCCAAGTCAAATACTTAATGTCTAGCCGGTGTAAAGGTTCAAACCAGTCAGACTGGAGAAAAGTCAGGACCAAATTGAGATCCCACTGTGCCATGGGAGGTGTAAAGGGTGGTTGAATACGAAGGACACCTTTTAGAATGTCTGGACTTCCGGTATAACAGCCAACTGTTTTTGGAAGAAAATAGACAAGGCTGAGATCTGAACCTTGACGGATCCGAGCCTGGACCATAGTTGAGATAACCTTTCCAGGAATCCCTTTCCTTGCTAAAATCTCCCTCTCAACTTCCATGCCGTCAAACGTAGCCATGGTAAGTCTCGATAGATGACAGCCCTTGCAGAAGATGACTTACCCAAAGCGGCAGAGGCCAGGGCTCTTCGAGGGACATGGCCAGGAGGTCCACTCACCAGGCCCGGTGAGGCCAATCCGGAGCAAATCAGAATTGCCTGAACGTTTTCCCTTTTTAGTCTCTTGAGGACCCTGGGAATGAGAGGAATCAGAGGGAACAGATAGATGAACTGGTAAATCCACGGTGCCATCAGGGCATCCACCGCTGCAGCCTGTGAATCCCTTGTCTTGGAGCAGTATCGACACAGCTTCTTGTTGATTCGAGAAGCCACCACTGCTGTACCAACAGCTGAAAACACCTGCGGGTGAAGGCCCCACTCCCCTGGGTGCAGGTCATGCCTGCTGAAGAAGTCTGCTTCCCAGTTGTCCACTCCTGGCATGAAGACGGCCGACATGGCCCTGGCAACGTTCCACCCAGAGGAGTATCCTGGACATGTCTCGCATTGCGGCCCTGCTTTTTGTTCCTCCCTGTTTGTTTATGTATGCCACTGTCGTGGCATTGTCTGACTGGACCTGTATGGTCTGATGCTGGAGGAGAGAAGCAGCTTGAAGAAGGGCATTGTAAATCGCCCTGAGTTCCAGAATGTTTATCGGAAGAGAGGCCTCTTGAGATGACCACCTTCCCTGAAACTAAGCCCCTTGGGCGACAGCACCCCAGCTGTGGAGACTCGCATCCATTGTCAATAGAACCCAAGCCTGCGTTACGAAGTGTCGACCCTCTTCCAGGTGGGGGATCTGAACCACCATAACAGGGAAATCCTTGCTCTTGGCAACAGGGATATCCGCTGTTGCATGTGTAGGTGGGAGCTGAACCATTTGTTCAGCAGATCCAGCTGGAAAGGATGGGCATGGATTCTTCCATACTGGATAGCCTCGTATGAGGCCACTATCTTGCCCAACAGCCGGATGCAGAGATGCACCTAGACTTTCGGAGGTTTCGGAACAGAGCGCACCATCGTTTGAATTGTCAAGGCTTTGTCCATTGGTAGGAACACCTTCTGAGAGACCGTGTCCAAGATCATCCCCAAGAACTGCAGTCTGTGATGGTAGCAGGTGGGACTTCTTGAGAATCCACCCAGATTCCTTCAGAAGCCGTGTAGTCAGTGCGATGCTTTCTAACAACCGAGCTTTGGACACAGCCTTTATGAGGAGTGTTTGTCCAAGTATGGAATGATGTTCACACCCCTTATGCGAAGCTGTAGCATCATCTCCGCCATCACCTTTGTGAACACCCGTGGAGCCGTGGATAGGCCAAAGGGTAGGGCCCAGCACTGGAAGTGATCTTCCTTCAGTGCGAGCCTGAGGTAAGCCTGATGAGCGGCCATATTGGGATGTGAAGGTACGCATCCTTGATATCCAGGTATACCAGGAATTCCCCCTCTTCCATGACTGAAATCACAGCTCTGAGGGATTCCAGCTTGAACACCCTTAGGTATGGTTTCAGAGATTTGAGGTTCAAGATTGTTTGGGCCAAACCGACCGGCTTCGGTACCATGAACAGGCTGGAATAAAAACCCTTGTTTCTGAGTAGAGGGGGAACAATGACCTGCATTTGTTGCAGTCATTGGATGGCCTCTAGCAAGGTAACCTTGGACACAGGTGAAGCTGGCAAGCCGAACTTGAAGAATCTGTGAGGAGGGAGCTGTTGAAACTCCAACCTGTATCCTTGGGAGACCAGGTCTCTCACCCACGGATCCCGGCAGGATTCCGCCCAAACATGGCTGAAATATTTGAGGTGAACACCCACCTGAAGTTCCACTTGAGGCTGGGGCCAACCGTCGTGCAGAGGGTTTGGTGGAACTCTGTTCCAGGGAACCAGCGGCCGCTGGTCTGCATGCTTTACTTCAGTTTCTCCGAGCAGCGTTGGAAGCACCTCTGGCTCTGCCCCTAAATCTGGCCACATGAAAGGACTGGAGAGGGGGGCCGGGATAGGCACATCTGGCCAGAGAAGCCTCTGACGGAAGAAATCCAATTGTTCAGTTCTTCACCAAAGCCTCCCCCGTGAAAGGAAGATTTTCAACGTCCTTTTTGGAGTTGGTGTCCACATCCCACTGTCGCATGCACAGAGCCCTGTGCGCCGACACAACCATAGCAGTAGAGTGTGAGTTGATAATGCCAATCTCCTTAATAGCCTCACTCATGAAGTTAGCCGAATCCTGAATATGTTGCAGGAGTGTTAGTAGCTCATCTTGAGGCATGGTATCAAAACCTTCTATAATGTTACTAAACCATTTAACAATGGCCCTTGTGATCCAACCACAAGCAATGGTGGGTCTCTGTGCGACTCCCACTGTAGTATAAATGGATTTGAGTGCAGTCTCAATTTTACGGTCAGCAAGGTCTTTTAAAGAGATAGCACCAGGTACAGGCAGCACAATCTTGCGTGACAGCCTAGACACTGAGGCATCAACAATCGGAGGATTCTCCCACACCTTCCTATCCTCAGGGGGAAAAGGAAAGTAGTTTAGCAACCGCTTACCGATTTGAAATTTCTTGTCAGGATTAACCCACGCCACTTTAAAAAGTGTGTTTAATTCCATAGAGACAGGAAAGGTGGCAGTAGACTTTTGTTTTACATTAAAAAAACTAAAACGCTTACTCAGGTTCTGCCTCTTTATCAGGGATATTCAGGACCTCCCTAATAGATAAGGGCTTCCACACCTTGAGACAGGGTACGGTCTCATTTATTACCATCAACTTCCCCTTCCTCACAAACTGGCATATCATTATCAGTCAGATTGGAGCACATGGGATAATGTGCGTTTCTGAGAAACCAGCAGAGGGGGCTGAGAGACAGGTCTGAGATCAGAAGTATGAGTCAGGAAATCATCCATAGATTTCTTAAACACTTATCTATCCTGCCTGGCAGTAGCCAGTTCAGATGATATGTTAGACATAATCCCTTTTATTGAATCCAGCCATTCTGTTTCCTGTGCGCTGCTTCCCTGTGAAGGGAGACTGCATTGAGCACACAGCAGAGATCCCCCTGTGGAGGAAAACTTTGTGCTACATGACTGACATATAACCTTCTTGGCAGACATGTTCATACAGCAGAACACACACACGAGCAGTGAATAACACAGAGAGCCAGGGCCTAATTCAGACCTGATCACTCGCTAGGGTTTTTTTTGCACTGCTGTGAGCAGATAGTCGCCGCCCATAGGGGAGTGTATTTTTGCTTTGCAAGTGTGCAATCGCATGTGCAGCCCGGCGGTACAAAAAAATATTTGTGCAGTTTCTGAGTTGCTCAGCCCTTGCGATCACTTCAGCCTGGCCGGTCCGGAATTGACGTCAGACACCCACCCTACAAATGCTTGGACACGCCTGCGTTTTTCCAAACACTCCCAGGAAACGGTCAGTTGACATCCACGAACGCCTTCTTCCTGTCAAACTCCTTGCGATCGGCTGTGCGAATGGATACTTCGTAAAACCCATCGCACAGCAACGATCCGCTTTGTATCCGTGCGATGCGCGTGCGCATTGCGGTGCATGCACATGCGCAGTTCAGACCTGATCGCAGTGCAGTAAAAAAACCTATCGTGCGATCAGGTCTGAATGACCCCCCCAGTACTAGCCTGGATGGAGTGAGACAGAGAGGGAGAGAACAGGCACACCACAGCCTCTATCAGCTAAAGCAATGCTTTGCCGGGCAGAAAACTAGAGCCTTAAAATGGTAATTATATATATATATATATATATATGTGTGTGTGTTCTGCTGTTTACTATTCTTTTTGGCTTTGAGGACGGCACCGAAACATGAGCCCAGAGTGTATTCATCATGCAGCTTTGTATTCACATGATTTACCACTAAAAACGATTTCTCTACTATTTGGAGTGCCGCAGTACCTTTTTACTATATATATATATATATATATATATATATATATATATATATGCACAAGGCAGTCGGCACTCAAAGAGTTAAATTCCACAACCAGCCTCCGTGCCACAACCGATAGTTCTATGCACAACACCAAAAAGGAACGGCACTGGAGGCAATGTATTTCCAAAAAAATGCTGTGTATTAAAAGCAACAGCTGTTTCAGGGCAATAGCCCTTTTCTCAAGCAACCACACCAAATGCTGGACAAAACAAACATACAACACTTACCCCACCTAAATACCCGCTGAGGCGCTCACCGCCGCATCCTCTCCACGCGTCCCTGCTTTCGGAAATGAAGCCGCCGGGTCACATCCGGTGATCGCATCGCCCGTTGTCATGGGAACCCGCTGCTTGCGGCTCACCACTCCACTGCTGCGTGTCACAGGGGGCCGGCTGTGCTTCCTCCTCAGCTTGGGAACACACGATCAGAGGGGGGGGGGGGGATGACCTGATGCACCTCAGCCTAAACAGAAACATATAACTGCACATAAATACCATACTGCACAGAGAATACAGTCATATCTAACATTATATACAACAAAAGTGTGGTTACAAACTTGGAAAACCCAAATCCCCCAGGTCCACATAAAACAAGAGCCTGACTGATCACCGACCTGTCACCCGGGTCACCCCAAACACTGAGACTGGGCTTACGCTACAGGATGATAGACACAACTTGGACACCAGCCAATACATTAATATAAGCTATTTAAGCTGAAGTCTAAAATTAGGCTCACAAACGCTGTATGGTCTCAGACACCAATATTGCTGTATTAGTATGGAATGCATGGTTAAAGACAAACTGCCTAGCCAAAAACATTCCAATTGATTTTGTCGTTCAGGCCACGTGGCCAGAACGTGTCAAACTTCAAGATCCAACGAGTCTCCTTTTCCAATAGGACCCTGGCCCTATCCCCTCCCCTCATGGACAATGGTACATGTTCTATACCAAAATAGAATTATGGACCTAGACTACTATAGAGAAGCTTTGAGTCAACTAGCTGAGCAGGGGGTGTATCGCAAACCAAGAACCCTACGTTGGAGTATCAACAGGAATTGTTTACCATCCTAGATAAAGCTAAAACAGAAGGATTGCTACCGGACAAAGTACACAAGGCGTTATGTGTTCTGCATCCTAAGAGTCCAATACTCTATACGATTCCTAAGCTTCATAAGCATCAGAATAAACCCCCCGGGAGACCGATCATCTCCGCCAGAGACTCACTTTACCAGCCGGTGTCTCAGCTTCTTGACAGTGTCCTACAACCATTGCTGTTGGGACAAAGAACATTCCTTAAAGATACCAACTCATTCATTCTGAAATTGCAGGAACTCATGGTATTACCACCGGGCATGTTGATGTGCTGCCTGGATGTTTGCAGCTTATATACGTCCATCCAGCACCAGGAGGGGATGTGTGCAATGTGAGACTTTCTGGAGGATAACCTAGTTCCATCATTATTTAACCACAGTCTGTTTCTCACATTGTTAGAGCTCACCTTAAGCAGAAACTATTTTCTGTTTGATGGTGAGTTCTACCTGCAGCTGCGAGGGTACGCGATGGGATCATCGGTAGCACCCTCGTATGCTAACATTTACATGTTCGCTCAGGTGAACAGGATGTTTTTCACCAATCAATCTGTGGCTGACAATATTATTCTGTATACTAGGTATATTGATAATGTTTTCCTGTTATGGGGGTGGGTGGGAAGGAAGCCTTCCATAAGTTATGTCAGAAATTAACTCCCTCCCCTCTCCTATTAAATTCACGTATACCTGTGATGAGAGGGTGGCCAATTTTCTAGATGTTAAGATAATTCTGGCTGGGGGCTATATTTCTACTGAAATTTACTCCAAACCTACCGACAGGAACACATTATTGATGGCCTCTAGTCATCACCCTAAGCCGTTGAAAAAGGGGGTGTCCTTGTCACAGATGATGCGGGTAGCCCGCATCACAAGCGACAGAGAGAAAATCCCTGCCCTGTTGGATGACATGATCCTTAAGTTTATAGCAAGGGTATATGAAGGCCCGGTTCTACAGTTGCAAAAGCAACGGGTTCTGCAGATGTCTAGGGATCAGCTTTTACATCCAGCGAAAAAAGATTCCAGCAATATTTTATCTTGGGCCACTGATTTCTCAACAGCTAGTCCGATCATCCGCAGGGCTTCACAAGCATTGTGGCCTATTGTGGCGTCGGATCCGGAATTGCCATCGCTTAGAAATTTTAAACCTATGGCTGCATTCAGGCGAGGAGCCAATTTACGCGACAAAGTTGTTAGAACAGACATTTCTGGGATGGGTAGTCTCCCTATTTCTAATGTACAAAAAAAAACTCCCGGGGTGTTACCGTTGCCCCAAGTGTGCAACGTGTAACCATATGGTATCTTGTAGAGAATTTAAACACCCGCATAGGGATTTAAAATTTTCCATTAGACAGGTGATTACTTGCAGTACTGCACTTGTTGTGTATGCTATAGTATGCCCATGTGGTTTGTACTACATTGGGCAGACTACACGCAAGTTCAGTGAACGCATGGCAGCACACCGCTGTGCCATCAAGCTTACCCTGGAAGGTAAACCTGTAGATCAGCCGGTGGCCCGGCATTTCAAGACCGCGGGCCACTCGTTGAGCTCTTTAAAATATTTTGGTATAGAACATGTACCATTGTCCATGAGGGGAGGGGATAGGGCCAGGGTCCTATTGGAAAAGGAGACTCGTTGGATCTTGAAGTTTGACACGTTCTGGCCACGTGGCCTGAACGACAAAATCAATTGGAATGTTTTTGGCTAGGCAGTTTGTCTTTAACCATGCATTCCATACTAATACAGCAATATTGGTGTCTGAGACCATACAGCGTTTGTGAGCCTAATTTTAGACTTCAGCTTAAATAGCTTATATTAATGTATTGGCTGGTGTCCAAGTTGTGTCTATCATCCTGTAGCGTAAGCCCAGTCTCAGTGTTTGGGGTGACAGGTCGGTGATCAGTCAGGCTCTTGTTTTATGTGGACCTGGGGATTTGGGTTTTCCAAGTTTGTAACCACACTTTTGTTGTATATAATGTTAGATATGACTGTATTCTCTGTGCAGTATGGTATTTATGTGCACTGTTATATGTTTCTGTTTAGGCTGAGGTGCATCAGGTCATCGCGCCCCCCCCCCCTCTCTGATCGTGTGTTCCCGGGCTGAGGAGGAAGCACAGCCGGCCTCCTGTGACATGTAGAAAAATAGGATTTTGGTACTTACCAGGTAAATCCTTTTCTTTGAATCCATAGGGGGCACTGGAGTACTCTTGGGATATGGACGGCTTCCACAGGAAGTAGGCACTGAATAAATTAATTTTGGAACTATACCTCCCCTCCATATCCCTGAGTACCTCAGTGTTTTTTACTGAGCCGAACAGGAGCGATAGAGAGGTTGACAATGGAGCATTACATATAACATAACGGACAACAATAAAGTTGACCCAACATTACTGACAACTAACCAGTTGACACCATAACTTGTTAATCTGAACCAGTCGGTGAAAGTGTGTTACCATAAGATCTATTGAACCTACCCATAAACCAGGTAAACTGCTCTGGGTGGGCGTCCAGTGCCCCCTATGGATTCAAAGAAAAGGATTTACCTGGTAAGTACCAAAATCCTATTTTCTTTTTCATCCACTAGGGGTCACTGGAGTACTCTTGGGACGTACCAAAGTTTCCCCCCCGTGGGCGGAAGAGCTGTTTGGCACCTGTAACACTAGGCGGTCAAAGCTAGATGCTGATGCCGCAAACGTATCAAACTTGTAGAGGCGCACAAACGTGTGCACCGAAGACCATGTAGCCGCCCGGCAAAGCTGTGTCGTAGAAGCTCCACGACTCGCTGACCATGATGTTCCCACAGCACGTGTGGAATGAGCTGTCACCGATGTAGGCGGCTGTAACCTAGCATGAAGGTAAGCCTGACGTATGGTCACTTTAATCCAACTGGATAAGGTCTGCCTAGAAGCTGGCCAACCCATCTTGGCAGCATCATAGAGAGCAAACAACGTATCCGTCTTACGAACGGTCGACGTTCGGGATACATAAATGCGTAATGCGCGTACCACATCCAACCTACCAGAGTCTCCTGTTAACATAGGAACTACTATTGGTTGATTGATGTGAAAAGATGACACTACCTTTGGTAGAAAAGCGGAATTCGCCCGGAATTCCGCTCTGTCATCATGAAACACTAAATACGGTGGTTTGCACGACAAAGCACCCAATCTGAAACACGCCTTGCTGACGCTAAGGCTAAAAGAAACATTATTTTCCCAAGTGAGAAATTTAATATCCACTTGTTGTAAGGGTTCATAATAAAAAGACTAAGAAATCTAAAAACCAGATTCAAGTCTTATGGCGCAGTAGGTAGAGTGAATGGAGGCTGAACTCTGAGGACACCCTGCATAAAAGGTGTGAACCGACGGCAATAGGGCCAATCTACTATGAAAATAAATGGACAACGCCGATATCCGCTCTTTTAGTGTGGATAAACTCAGACCTCTATCTAACCTAGGCACGCCAAATTCTGTAATAATGAGCTGCCGTAACCGGCTTCCTAGCTCGTAACATGGTTGGAATACCCGATTCTGGAATGCCCTCTCTTCTTAAGAGGGCTGTCTCAACAGCCACCCCGTCAAACGCGGCCGCGCTAAATCGGGTAAAAGGAACGGACCCTGCTGTAACAGGTCAGAACGTAGTGGGAGCGGCCAAAGACCGACTGCGAGTAGACCGCGGAGATCCGAGAACCAAGCTCTCCGAGGCCAAAGAGGCGCCACTAGTATAACTGTGACGGACTCTCCTTTGATCCGTTTTAGCCACAGAGGGAGCAGCGGAAACGGTGGAAATAGATACGCGAGACTGTATGGCCACGCGATTGTGAGAGCATCCACCGCCACTGCCTTTGGATCTCTCGTTCTGGACACGACCTAGGGCGTTTGATGATTGTGGCGAGATGCCATCAGGTCCACCTGCGGGTAACTCCACTTCTGGACCAGCATGTGAAATACTTCTGGATTTAATGCCCATTCTCATGGATGAAAATTCAGACGGCTGAGATAATCCGCCTCCCAGTTGTCCACTCCCGGAATGACTACTGCCGACAATATCATTTGGTGATACTCGGCCCAATAGAGGATTCAAGCTACAGATGTGACTACTTACATCTTTGCTTTTTTTTTTTTTTTACAAATTTGGCACAACATGCAAAACACAGCTAAACTGTGTGGATGAATTTTAAAATTTTTGTTTGCCATAAAAGAATATGTATAAAGTAACATATTAAGGAAGCAAATTAAGAAAAAAAACCACAAGACATGACTAAATCTCTGAGTATATAGCATGCAAAACCGTGCCATACATGACGGGACACAGCAAAGATGCACGTGGACACATCTGTACCTCCCGCATTGCCATACGGCTTTTCGTTCCTCCTTGTTTGTTGATGTATGCGACTGCTGTCGCATTGTCTGACTGCACCTGAACAGCCTGAGCCTGCAGCCTGTGCACTGCTTGTCGTAGCGCATTGTAAATTGCCCGGAGTTCCAGGACATTTATAGACAGCAATCTTTCGTGATCCGCCCAGAGACCCTGGAGCTGATAATTTTGAACTACAGCTCCCCAACCTCTGAGACTTGCGTCCGCCGTGAGAATTATCCAATTCCAGGCACCGAACCGTTTCCCTGCGGTTAGATTCTGTACTTTGAGCCACCAGAGTAGAGACTCTCTGGCCCTTGGAGACAACCTCACTTCTGCAATAAATCTGCAGATGCGAGCCCGACCACTGTGCGAACACATCCAATTGAAAAGGACGTGAGTGAAGTCCTCCGAACTGAAGCACTTCGAAAGCCGCCACCATTGTCTAATAGGCGAATGCACAAGTGAACCGAGACTGTGCGTGGCTTGAGCACTAATTGTACCAGATGACGAATGACCTGTACTTTCTGTTCGGGTATGTAAATTCTTTGATTTACCGTATTGAGAACCATACCTAGGAATTGAAGTCGTTGAGACGGAATCATTCAGGAATTCGCGTAGACAATGGTAGGAAATCAGATTTTCCTCCCCACTTGGTCTGCGATCTATCTCGTTTGGAATCCGACTCCGCCTGTTAGGAACGTAGCCAAAGTGGACGTTATGCGCTACTAGCGAAGCTGAAAACGCAAGAACCAACTGCCAACGTCCAAAGAAGCTGTAGGCAGCAAGAAGTGTAAGGTGGTCTTTATTTAGGGCAAACCTGAACTGGAATGCCCTGCCACTACAGCCTTGTTACCTCAAACCCTTACCAAAGCAGGGCGAAGCAACAGCCCTACTGCTGTGTAGGGTATACTCCGATATGTAGTAAAACACCCAATAAATGCAATTGTCTCTGATTGGAAATTGTTCAGCCTTCGCTGAGAACCTGACGTACTGGCCTGGTGCTATGAGGGCTGGCGGCAAATCGACCGCAACAATGTAACTGAAACTGTCTGTGCAGTCTTTACGCAGAGTACTAACCACTATACGATCACGGCAACTTAAACGAGCCAGGTAGGAGACGAACCTACAATCTTGTTATGCATAGTCAGATGCGTTATACATTGCGCCACTGGCCCAGATTCGTATTTGTCCGACACACTGTGTGACCGACTTTGCAGCGAAGCTGCTTGTTTGATTATGCATAAATGCATATAGCAGAGGATAGTTTCAATCTGCCTACCTCTGGGTTATGGGCCCAGCATGCTTCCATTGCAGTACTCTGCTGCACATGTAAGTGCAAGAGATCATGTACTCCAACCAGTAAGTACACCACGGAAGTAACGTGTGTATAAACCTGCATTACCGTGCATGTGGTTACCAGCAATAGTGAATCTTCCTGTAGAGTCATGCTGTACAAAAACAATTAATAAATTAAACTCCTAACAACACTCCGCTCCTCCAGAGTCTAAGTGTTGTAGGGCAGCAACTTCCGAGAAAGAACCAGGAAGTAACATTAAAAGAAAAAATTGTCCTACCATGGTTTTTTTTTTTTTTTAAACACCTGTTAAACCAGGATCTGAACCAGTGTCCATGCAAACACAATGTTCACTGTGGCCGGAAAGCCTAACCACTTGGCTACAGAGCCACCTGTAAAAACAATAAGCAAAGCTGCTGTGGTGTGGCCATGTTTGCAGTGCTCAACAGATACTGTTAATAAGCACTGAGTGCTGACCAATTATTCTTGCTTACTGCAAAATAGACTTTTAATGTCAGCATATTATATATATATATATATATATATATATATATATATATATATATATATATATATATACACACATACATACAACAATGTATATTCACACATGTTCAGACTTGAATAAATATATATATATATATATATATATATATATATATATATATATATATACCCCTATACACACATCCGGATACACAGGTATAACACATTTTTACAAGTCTGAAACTAAATGTGACCTCGCACAGGCTTAAAACCTGAGATGACTGCTGCTTGACCACAGCTTAGTTAATGGGCCCTTCTAGTGGCCGGCGCCGGGAGCGCGCTCTGGAGAGCTATCCTGACTGTAAAACCTATGGTAGGTTTATATTGATAGTGTAAGCCCAAACTGAGCTATTTTTAACAGTTTAAACTAGCATGTATTAGTATGCAATCTAGTTGGATCACCAGTTTCCCCCAGATGGCAAAACAGTATGCAACCCTGCTTAGCTTCCCAGCTCAGATGAGTTTGGGCGTATCCAGTGTGGTGTGGCTGTAGATTAAGAATACCTACAGCACCTTGTACTCCCAGGTGGCTAATCAGGCCCAACACTGCTTAGCCTCCAAAATCAGATGAGATTGGGCGTATCCAGCGTGGTGTGGCCAAGTGAATTAAGCCAAAGTTGCTGCAGGTGAGACCTGAACTCACACTGCTCCACAGATACTGTTTTATAAGCACCATGTGCTGACCAATTGTTATAACATATCTTACTTTACAACAATGAACAAAGCCAGTATTTGGCTGCCACAACCATGATTCAGATTTGCAGTCTTTAGGATAATATCATTATAAACAGTTATGATATAAATAATTATGTATATCCATGTTTTAGACATGGCAGGGAAACTGCTTATTAGTAATTGCTGGTGTCTTACTCATGCAGACAGACAATACAAAAAAACCCAAAACAAAAACTAAGACAGACAACTTGCACGACTCAGTAAATAGCACTAAGGTGTCTCTAAAAATATATATCTGGCCAAGTGCAGTGCACGCCAGGCATATGCCTGCTCCCAAATTCCCCTTAACACCCCTGCGCCTTCAATGGAGGAGAGATGTAACACAGGAAATTCTGGAAATACAACAGGAAACATGGTTAATCTTGTTTTAACAAAGACTTCATAGCCTTTTGTAATACATATGCAGCGCTGCTGTATTCCCTTATCAATAAGAGTTGAATCATGAGATTTTATCCAGTGACCCTGACATTTCTGTGTGCAGGGAACATCACTGTGGCAGCAAAGTTACTCACTAGGCTAAGAAACCTGCATTTTGACTCTCATTTGTGTGTCCCCCCATGCTCCGTATACCGTTCTCTATACACGGAGCCGGGCTATGGTGGAGAGGGAGCCCGAAGCGGCATCGAGGGCCTGGGCCACACACACACACACACACACACACACAGTATCCCACACAGTATCCCACATAGTGGGGCGGCAGCGTGAGCTGACCGCCCCGTTCAACATACCTGGACCCTGTGGTGAGGGCTATGACGGAGCTTCTCTGTAAGTTCCGTCCAGCCTTTACTGCAGGTTTTAGTCCTGCAGGTGGTAGTGAGGGAGCTCTTTTTAGAGAGGTCCGACACCCACAGCTGCTAAAGCAGCCTTCACTTATCCCGGACCCACGCCTATTGGAAGGGGGGAAGGGATGTGGTAAATCGTTGAAAAAAGAAAAAACTTAGAAAAAATCCAATGAAATGTGGACCTCTGTGGCAGCAAAGCCACAAGCCTACTAACTGTGTCGAGCACAGAAAAAACACTGAGGTACTCAGGGATATGGAGGGGAGGTATAGTTCCAAAATTAATTTATTCAGTGCCTACTTCCTGTGGAAGCCGTCCATATCCCAAGAGTACTCCAGTGACCCCTAGTGGATGAAAAAGAAAATAGGTTACCCAGAGGTGCTCGGGCGCTTTAGATAGGAGATAATTCACCAAGCTGCAGTCTCTGAAGAGAGGGAAGTCACTCCTGTTTACAATACAAAAAAGAGGGGGGGTGAGACTGCGCTAGATTTGATCAATACAACAGTAATGGTGTAGTTAGTAAAAACACAATTTTTATTCCTAAAAACAATGCAATAGGTTTCAATTCAAGGATGAATACATAAAAATAAATGCATATCAGAAACAATTAATATATGGTATATGTTTCATAAAAACAATTCAATGGGATTACCCAATTCGCCAGGATTGTAATATTAGAGTGTTAAAGTATTGAGGTAACCGTTTCAGATTTTCCCCCCTACAAGGCTATAGTCCAGCATAAACAGAAGTCTCAGAGATAAGCAATATCCAATGGATAGGCAAATTACCGTTAGAGGGTAGTGTGCTCCAGAATCTTTTTGGTGGAGAGATCCTCATGCATTACGGTTGATGCAGTCCTTTCGTGCGGTTATTGCTATTTGAAATCTCAGTGTTTAGATGGATCGTCTGGACAAAGTTTAGGGGATGGTCCGGTCCTCCTTTGGAAAGGTTCCTGGCGGGGGTCCCTTGTACACCTGATGCGTTTCGCTGCAGTCAGCTTGCAGCTTTATCCTGTGACATGCAGCAGTGGAGTGGTGAGCCGCAAGCAGCGGGTTCCCATGACAACGGGCGACGCGATCACCGGATGTGACCCGGCGGCTTCATTTCCGGAAGCAGGGACGCGTGGAGAGGATGCGGCGGTGAGCGCCTCAGCGGGTATTTAGGTGGGGTAAGTGTTGTATGTTTGTTTTGTCCAGCATTTGGTGTGGTTGCTTGAGAAAAGGGCTATTGCCCTGAAACATCTGTTGCTTTTAATACACAGCATTTTTTTGGAAATACATTGCCTCCAGTGCCGTTCCTTTTTGGTGTTATATATTAGAATATTGCTACCCCCCTTCTACAAAACACCCTGGTACCAGTATACGGTGTTTTGAGGGTCGTTGGAGGAGCAGCGCTTCCCTGCATGCAGCCTGTAGTAGGATGCAGCAGGAAATGGCGCTTCTGAGCTGCTGGTCGCGCTCTCTGGTAAGCCCCGCCCCCTTAATGGCACATGGTCCCTGTATAGATTTTACTGGCAAGCACTCCAATTTTTCAGAAAACGGGGTTAAAACCCCCTTTTCTATGACAGCACCAGTATGGGTACGTGCAGTGAGCACCGCGTGCCCACCGCGCCCTTATGTCGCCATAGTATCCGGGGACCCACTAACCAGGACCCCGGTGTCTGTACTCACCACTCCAGCGTCTTCAGTTCTGTTAGAGGTGGCGAAATGCTGTTGGAGTGCACTCATAGCCTGGGGGTAATGCGAAACACCACCTCAGGAGCTATGTCCTGTCAGCAGGGAAACGGACCATTAACCCTTCAAGAGGTTGGTCCTGTCACCCCCCCCCCCCTTTTCTATGACAGCACCAGTATGGGTACGTGCAGTGAGCACCGCGTGCCCACCGCGCCCTTATGTCGCCATAGTATCCGGGGACCCACTAACCAGGACCCCGGTGTCTGTACTCACCACTCCAGCGTCTTCAGTTCTGTTAGAGGTGGCGAAATGCTGTTGGAGTGCACTCATAGCCTGGGGGTAATGCGAAACACCACCTCAGGAGCTATGTCCTGTCAGCAGGGAAACGGACCATTAACCCTTCAAGAGGTTGGTCCTGTCACCCCCCCCCCCCCCCCCCCCCCCAAGTCCCACAATGCAGGCAGACCGGTGCCAGCCAGTGCTGCTTGAAAATAATAAACTAAAAAAAAGTTTTGAAGAAAACCTCCAGAGAATGCATCCGGCTCCTTGGGCACATTTTTCTAAACAGAGTCTGCAGGAGGGGCATAGAGGGCAGGAGCCAGCACACTGAAGAATTTTTAAAGTGCCAGGCTCCAATGCACCCCATCTATAGCCCATGGTAACTCTTATCATCACAGTACCCCCTAGGACAGAGCTGGTCAAACCAATCCTCGAGAGCTACCAACAGTTCACCTAGCTTGTGTACAGGTGTAGTCATTACTAATTAAGATGTGCTGCATTCATTCCTAACTGACAATTCTACAGATCTCCAGTAGGCCTGGAAAACATGAACTGTTGGTAGATCTCGAGGACCGGTTTGGCCAGCCCTGCCCTAGGACGTGAGAGAAACATATTTTTTACTTTTTCATACTTGACCATCCACGTGGACTACAATTCGCTCGCCATGCATGTGGACACGGTAAACTAATTGGGGTTCCTGGTCATGTTACGGAAAAAAAGGACACCAAAAACAGTTTCTACAGCAATATCCATGCCGACCTTTTCATGTTGCAACCATTTTTTTAATGGAGCATTTTCTAAAAGCGAAATGTGTTACGCTTTAACCATTCGTATTTGTAGGGACTTTATTTAGGGTCATTGTCATGCTGTAAGATACACCTCCTGTTGACCTTTAAATTCAGAGTAATACCTTGACATGCAATTAAGAATTTCAATAACGGCAAACTGTCTTGGTTCTATGGCAGCAAAACAATCTGAAATCATAATACTTCAATCTCTGTGTCTCAGAGTTAGGACGAGTGCTCATGCTGGGTGAAGGGTTCCATTTTCTCCAAACAAAGTTTATTATTTAAGTTGTTTTTTTACACTCATCGACCATTCTTCTAGTATTTCTTTTGGCTCACCTAGGTGGTCTCAGCAAGATGGGAACACGGTTCTTCTTGCAGAGTAGTGTATACCTTCCCATGCACACTATTCTTCTTAATGGTTTGCCTTATGGTGAACTCATTAAACCTGACATCAGCCAGGATAAGAGCACACTGCAGATCTGAGAATGTCATTGGACATATGTACTGTCTCATGCCCTTTTTTATCTAAATCATGTGGAAATTGGAGTTCACATGATTTTAAGTATTCGGCCATCAATCGCAAATCCAGGAGATTTTGTAAAAGGCCAATTAGCGCTTCAGACTGCAGTCTCCATTATTCTCAGTTGGGACTGGGGTCTGGCTCCTACTAAGCGCCAGGAAGGGTAGCGTTTAGGAGTTTGGTCCTGAAGGCTACCACCAGCTGAGGCTGACAAACTCCTTTTGTTAAGCCACTATCAATATTTAAACATTACCCAAGGGTGCACACACCATAAACATTGAACCCACAAATGAAACTTTAACATTGACCAGACTTGGCATGCAAGTACAGAGAACCTAAAACCCTTATCCAACTGTATTTAGTATTTAATATGACCCCTTTGGCATAAGTATGATACAGTAAAAAATTATCATGTTATTACTATTTGTGCGTATTTGGTTGGTAAGAATGTATGCACTTATCAATTGTCAGGTTGGCGCATCAAAACACCTTTAGTGATTCAGTTGTAAAGCAGCGTAAATCACTATCTTTACCATGCAATAGTCTTAGGTGGTTTTGCAAAGGTACAACCCAAAAACGAGGAGATGTCCAGTTTATATTTTTAACACACATATAGCACAAGCTGACTTTATTTCCAGCTGTAAGATACTGCAAACACAGTAACAAGACAGAGTGGGCGGGATGTACTAAGCGGAAAATGCGGTAAACCCCGTTTACCGCATTTTCCTGATGTACCATCCCCCGGCCAGCAGGTCAGCGCCGCGGCGGGGTTCGCCAGCTTCAGCTGGCGATAGTCCATAGAAGCCTATGGGCTTCTCTCCGCGGCGCTATGTGAGGGATCCGATCGGATCCCTCCCAGCATGCCTTGCGGCTGCCCCCGTCACCCTGTGCATGCGCAGACTGACCCCTGGGGGCGAATCCCGGAAGTCAGGCTGCCGCTGTGCATCGCGGAGGACAGCTCTTATCGGAAGAGCTGTCCTCCGCAATGCTGATCGCATATGTAAGTACATATGCGATCAGCATCGCGGCGATGTACATTAGTACATCCCGCCCAGTATAATTATCAAAGAGGTTAGAAGACTCTTCTTGGAATCATACAATCAATAGGAGAATAGGATTTTAATTACCCACCCGTAAATCCTTTTTTCGTAGTCCGTAAGGGATACTGGGAATCCATTTAGTACCATGGGGTATAGACGGGTCCACTAAGAGCCATGGGTACTATAGAAGTTTGATTGTGTGTGCTGGCTCTTCCCTCTATACACCTACTACCAGACTCAGTCTAGGAAACTGTGCCCGAGGAGATGGAAATACTTTGAGAGAAGGCTATAGAAAAGGAAAAAGTGGTGAGAATTCAAACCAGCACAACCAGAACAAGAGGAAAGCCATGCTAACCAAACTTGCAAACAGGGACAGCAACAGCTGAACCACACAACATTACTTAACCGAGTAACAGCACAGGAAGAATGAAGCACCAGACGGGTACCCAGTATCCCCTACGGACTACGAGAAAAGGATTCACCGATAGGTAATTAAAATCCTATTTTCTCTTACGTCCTAGGGGATACTGGGAATCCATTTAGCACCATGGGGAAGTACCAAAGCTCTCAAACCGGGTGGAAGAGTGCCGAGGTTCCTGCAGAACTGATTGGCCTCCGAGGACCTTCAGTTTGTTCAAAGTATCGAACTTGTAAAACTTGGCAAACGTGTTCGTACCAGTAGCTGCTCAGCAGAGCTGTAAAGCCAAGACACCCCGGGCAGCCGCCCAAGAGGAACCCACCGACCTAGTAGAGTGGGCTTGAACAGATTTTGGAATCGGCAAACCTGCCATGGAATAAGCATGCTGAATAGTGAGTCTGATCCGGCTTCAAAGCAGGACACCCAATTTTATTGGGATCATAAAGAACGAACAAGCAAGTCCGATTTTCTGTGATGAGCAGTTCTCTTCACATAGACCTTCGCAGCCCTTACAATATCCTTTTGACTTTGAAGTAGCCGAGGTGTACGTAACTGCCGGAACCACAATAGGTTGGTTGATGTGAAACGCAGACACCACCTCAGGAAGAAACTGCTGACGAGTTCTGAGTTCACCTCTGTCCTCATGGAAAATTAAGTAGGGGCTCCTATAAGATAACGCCCCCAGCTCCAACACACGTCTTGCTGAAGCCAAGGCCAACAGTGTGACAGTCTTCCATGTAAGATACTTTACGTCTACCTCCTGTAACAGTTCAAACCAGTCCGATTGGAGGAACTGCAGCACCAAATTGAGATCCAAAAGGTGCCGTGGAATGCACAAAGGGAGGTTGGATGTGCAGAACACCTTTCAAGAACGACTGGACCTCAGGGAGAGAAGCCAATGGTTTCTGAAAGAAAATAGACAAGGCCGAAATCTGAACTTTTATGGAGCCTAGGCGTAGGCCCACATCCACTCCCGACTGCAGAAAAAGCAGGAAACGTCCCAGATGAAATTCCACCATAGAATATTGTCTGCTCTCACACCAAGAGACCTATTTCTTCCAGATACGATGGTAATGTTTAGATGTTATCACCTTTCTGGCTTGAATCATAGTCGGTATGACCTTGTCAGGAATCCATTTCCTGGCTAGAATCAGCCGTTCGACTTCAATGCCGTTAAACATAGCCATGGTAAGTCTTAATAAACCAGGCATGTTCAAACTGCGGCCCTCCAGCTGTTGTGAAACTACATCTCTCAGCATGCCCTGACACAGCTTTGCTGTCAGAGAATGCTAAAGCTGTGTCAGGGCATGCTGGGATGTGTAGTTTCTCAACAGCTGGAGGGCCACAGTTTGGACATGCCTGTAATAGACGAACGGACCCTGTTGCAGAAGATCCTCTTGAAGAGGCACAAGCCATGGATCTTCGATCAGTATCTCGAGAAGATCTGCATATCAGGTCATTTGTGGCCAGTCCGGAGCAATGAGGATTGCTTGAACCTTTTCCCTTTTTATTCTTTTTAGAATTCTTGGGATCAGCGGAATGGGAGGAAACGAGTACACCAGCTGGTAGACCCACGGAGTCGTCATGGCGTCTACTGACACTGCCTGTGGTTTCCTCGACCTAGAACAATACCGCTTGAGCTTCTCGTTGAGTCGAGAGGGCATCATGTTGATTTGTGGATACCCCCACCAACGTGTCAACCACCGGAACACCTCCGGGTGAAGGCCCCCATTACCCTGGGTGCAGATCGTGTCTGTTGAGGAAGTCTGTTTCCCAGTTGTCTACTCCTGGAATGAAGATTGCTGACAACGCCACACCGTGTTTTTCTGCCAGGAGGAGAATTCTTGACACCTCCGACATTGCGGCTCTGCTTTTTGTTCCGACCTGTCGGTTTATGCACATAACCGCCGTCACATTGTCCGACTGGACCTGAATGGCCTGATTCTGAAGAACAGACGAAGCCTGCAAAAGTGCGTTGTAGATGGCCCTGCATTCCAGGATGTTTATTGGAAGGACGACTTCCTGACTTGACCATCTTCCCTGAAACTGCACCCCCTGGGTGACTGCTCCCCAACCTCTGAGGCTTGCGTCTGTGGTTAGCAGAATCCAATTCTGAAACCCGAACCTCCGACCCTCGACTAGGTGGGAAGTCTGTAGCCACCACAGGGTGGAGATCCTGGCTTTTGGTGACAGACGAATCCGCTGGTGCATGTGAAGATGCGATCCGGACCACTTGTCCAACAGATCCAGCTGGAAGGGCCTCGCATGAAACCTTCCGTGCTGATTTGGTTCGTAAGAAGTCACAATTTTCCCCAGAAGGCGTATACAGAGATGCAAGTAGATTCGGGACGGCTTCAAGACGGCCCGAACCATCGACTGGATTTCCATTGCCTTTTCCAAGGGAAGGAATACTTTGAGACTCTATGTCCAGTATCATTCCCAGGAACCAAAGCCTCTGCGTTGGTTCCAGGTGAGATTTTGGCAGGTTCAGATTCCATCCATGATCCAGGAGTAGTCTGGTTGAGAAGGCAATGTTCTCCAACAGCTGTTCCCTGGCGGTGCCTTTATCAGAAGATCGTCCAAGTACGGAACTATGTTCACTCCCCGTCTGCGGAGCAACATCATCTCTGCCATCACTTTGATGAACACTCTTGGTGCTGTGGAAAGAACCAATGGCAGGGCCTGAAACTGGTAGTGGCAGTCCTGCAGTGCAAACCGTAGATAAGCCTGATGAGGCGGCCAGATCGGAATGTGAAGGTATGCATCCTTGACATCCAGAGACGCTAGGAATTCCCCTCCTCCAGACATGAGATTACCGCTCTCAACGATTCCATCTTGAATTTGAACATTCGTTACGTACGGGTTCAATGACCTTAGGTTCCGAATCGGTCTTACGGAACCGTCCGGTTTTGGTACTACAAACAAGCTGGAATAGTAACCCTGGTTGCATAGATGAGGTGAAACTGGAAAAATGACCTGTGTCTCTAACAGTTTTTGAATGGCGTTGTGTAAATTTACTCTCGCCTCTTGTGAAACTGGTAAGCCTGATTTGAAGAATCTGTGAAGTGGGGGCTCATGGAACTCCAGCCTGTAGCCCTGGGATGTAAGGTCTATGACCCAGGGATCCTGGCATGATCCTGTCCAGATGTGACATATTCCTCTGCGTGCCGACACTGCCATAGCTGTAGTGCGTGCATTAAGCAAACCTATTTCTTTTATGGGTTCCACCATAAAGCTTGCAGAGTCTTGTATATATTGCAGCAGCAAAATAATTTCCTCTTGAGGTAAGGTGTCTAACCCCTCAATTAAATTACCTGACCATTTTGCAATGGGTTGTGTATTCTACCCACATGCTATAGTGGCTCTCTGGGCCACCCCAGTAGCAGTATACAGATTTGAGTGTAGTCTCAATCTTGCGATCAGCCGCATCTTTTAGGGAGGCTGCACCAGGCACAGGTAGTACAATTTAACGTGAGAGCCTGGAGACTGACGCATCCACTATCTGTGGATTTTCCCATTTTTTCCTATCCTCAGGAGGAAAAGGAAAAGAGGATAACAACCGCCTGGGAATTTGAAATTTCTTATCTGGATTAACCCACGGTTCTTCAAACAGGGTATTTAGTTCCTTTGACAAAGGAAAAGTGGCTAATGATTTTTTCTTAATATTAAAGTAAGATTCCTCACTCTCCTGTCGCCTTATCAGGGATATTAAGAACTTCTCTGATAGTATCTATAAGATCCTCTACACCCTGCGACAGAGTACCCTCCCCTACCTCCGTATCCACCTCACCTTCCTCCCTTTCTGACCCTTCATCATCAGAGTCAGAATGCAGTACATGGGCCAAGGTACGTTTCTGCGGACAAATGGTAGAGTACCGAGACGCTGGTCTGGGTACAGAGTCCTTTTTCATAAACTCACCCATAGACTGCCTTAAGTATTGCATTTCTTTCTCATTACAAGATAATTTTGTAGAAATGGTGGAAATCATTCCCCTAATGGAGTCCAGCCATGCTGGTTCTGCCCCACTAGCCTGGGAAGGGATACTACACTAAGTACACACTAGTGAACTCCCTGGAGAAGAACACTGTGCCTTACATGAAACACACTCTTTGCCTGACATACTGCAGTAGTGACAGCACACACACAGGAAAAGGTTAAAAGCACAATTAACCCACAAAGAGCCTTTCCAGAGACACACAGAGAGTATGGAACCAGCACACGGCACCCTTATCGCTAATGCCAAGCTTAGCTGGGTCGTAGACTAAGTACCTAGATTAGGGACTTAGTACACTAGTAATTCTCCCCCCCCCCTGCTACCGCTGAGGTAAACTGGAGGCTTTCCGGTGGAGTTGCGCGTCCCTGTCAGTCAGAGTCTGTACCAGCTGCAGTAGGGAAAATGGCGCTGGTGGGCTGCTGGATCTGCTCATAGCAAAACCCCGCCCATTCAATGGCACACGGTCTTCCCACTCTTTATACTGGCTGATGTGTCCGAGTGCATAAAATGGAGACATTCCCCTTTTATGTCTGTAGTGCCAGTCTGGGTACTGTGTACACTACAGTGTACTTAGTCAGGAGAATGAGACCGCCCCGTGCAGAAGCCTAGCGTCTCCGTACCCTCATGCCGCCATAATGGCCAGCAACCCACTAACCGGGATGCCGGCTTAATATTTACCACTCTTCTGGCTCTGTTAGGTGTGGCGGCATGCTGCAGGGAATGTACGCTCGCTGTAGTGGGGCTTGCAATTAGTTCCCCCAGGAGCTAGCGTCTTGTCAGCAGGGAACGGGACCATTAACCCTTAGTGCGGTTGGGCCATTCCCTCCCACCCAAGTCCCATGAAGCAGGCAGGCTGGTGCCATCCAGAACTGCCTGAAAATAAACTGTAAAAAACGCAGAAAACTCTTCAGGCGCTTCCAGAGACATGACCGGCTCCTCCGTGCACATTTTCTAAACGGAGTCTGGTAGGAGGGGCATAGAGGGAGGAGCCAGCACACAATCAAACTTCTATAGTGCCCATGGCTCCTAGTGGACCAATCTATACCCCATGGTACTAACTGTATTCCCAGTATGCCCTAGGACGTAAGAGAAAAATCCATACTGCTCGGATCACAAGAGTAAAATACTGTAGTTGAGTAAACTGCATAAAGAGATGGCTATCAGGTACTATAGCATATGTAGGGTTAAGATAGTGCATTTGATATGCTTCCCTATAGAGAGTGAGTTTTCAGGGGATACAGTACTTGAATGCAATGCCATAACTAGACATTTCAGCGGTGTGCAAGAAACGGCATCAGCGCCACCCCCCCTAACGTTCACCGGCGGCAGTGCGCGCCATAGCCGCGCGCAAAAAACATAGGGACATGGCTTCACGGGAAAGGGGTGTGGCCACAAAATAATACCAATTCGTATAATGGTGCACAGTAGTCTCCATTATTCAAATTACGCCGCACAGTAGCGCCACTACACCAGGTAGAGCCCCTTTTTACACATTACGGCAGACAGCGTCCCCTTTTTTACACATTAAAGCAAACAGTCCCCTTTTTTACACATTACGGCAGACAGAGTCCCCTTTTTACACATTACGGCAGACAGCGTCCCCTTTTTTACACATTACGGCAGACAGCGTCCCCTTTTTACACATTACGGCAGACAGCGTCCCCTTTTTTACACATTACGGCAGACAGCGTCCCCTTTTTTACACATTACGGCAGACAGCGTCCCCTTTTTTACACATTACGGCAGACAGCGTCCCCTTTTTACACATTACGGCAGAGTCCCCTTTTTACACATTACGGCAGACAGCGCCCCCCCATATTACACATTACGGCAGGAAGATTCCCTTACACCCCCCCCCCCCACCCTTAGAGTGTACTGTAGTGTAGTGTAGTCTGTCAAAGTCAGAAAAATGTCTCACGTTGCCATATTTGCACCGCACACTGGTCCGCGCTGCGCATGCGTACGCTCTCCCGTGAAGGCGCATACCCGCGATAGCGTGCACTCACAGGCGCGGTATGCGTATTTACGGTAGAGTTTATGTAGTCGTAGCGTGCGACTCATTCGTTACAAATGTTCACAATTAATGTAGTTTGTAGATCATGGTCACCTTGATAGATTCTGAAAGTCTGGTTAAAATAGAAGGTCCCTGTTTAAAGGAATCCCTCTTTGTATTGTACGAAGGGTCTGACAGGAATCATACAGCAGTGTTTGGTACCCATCGGAAGAGTATTTAATTAGTAATATTCCGGTGTTGGTTTGGAGCGTATTAATCGCTCGTGCGAATAGTTATGGACATAAGAAGTTTATGTCCATTTCTATTATTTACACATACTCAGGTATGCGGCGGGAAACCCAGTTTCCCACCCACCTGAGCTGTTGGAAATCGTCACAGCCCACCTGTATGAATCACCCTATGACCTTTTGTTATGATGCAAGGCCGAATTCCTTCGGCCAATGGACAATGGGATTGTAGGACCATGAGATTGCATTGTGTGTGGGGCATAAATAGGCAGGCCGACCACATCCAGCTCTCACTCTCTCATCAACGGTTATCTGCTGATAGCCGGGAGCTGGATATCGAGGCGCAGGCGATCATACCCTTTGTGCGTAAGTTTCTCTCCGTAATCATTGTCTTTCTGTGAGCCAATTTCTCTCATCTCTCTCTCTCTCTCTCTCTCTGTTCTGTTCTCTCATATCTCCCCTAGACTAGGCTAGTATTGTATTGTATTAGATAGTATTGTATTGTATTGCATTTAGGTCAGTGTAGTATTGTCTTTTTGTATTTATTGTTTAGTTCTGTGGTTAGGAAGTCTCTGTTATATTGTAGTGTATCATTTGTACTGTTATCCCCTTTTTCAAATATATTAGATATAATACAGTTAATAGGCTTTGGAACCTAAACCAGTATTTGTGTATTTTCTATAGTGTTAAGTGTTCACTTGAGCGTCGGTGACGCTCAAGCAGCTTTGTAGTTAGTCAGGTTACACAAGGTTGCACTTACACCCTGTACTCACATTAAGGTATTCTGTGTATTTCATTGGTATAAGGTTTAAACATTAAGGTATAGCGTTGTGAGCGTCTGCGCCGCTGGTGACCTCCTCGTGGTCTCGAGCGTATGCTACGCCATAGCGAATCATTACTCTAGTCATAACCAATAACGTGTCCTGTGATCACTGGGCCGTGAGCGAACGTGACGCTTGAGCGTCTCGCCTACGGCGGAGCGATCGTTACGCAAATAGCGTACCCTTACGGTACTTCTTAAGCAAACAGCGTACAGTGTTCTTAGACTTCATAAAGGGTTGTTTATACGACAACGGAATTTAGAATTGTCAATTGGGGACTCGTCCTATCCTTCTCATATCTGCACTAGGTAGATCAGCAGACATTATCCCCCAGCAAAGGGTGGGAGGTTGTCTCCCAGTGCTGACGGGATAAGCGTCTGCTTCGCTTAGATAAAGAGTGCTGAAGGAATCCGGGAACCGGAAGTAAGAACAAAACGCTTGTGTCTTTTAAAAACTGTTTTATTTCTCTTCTGTCTTGCGTATACACGCACGCATACATTTATCTGCATTTCTTTTTCAATTTCGTATATCACTATTCCTGTTTGCCAATTTTTATAGTTGATAGAAAGTGCTAAAAAGAGATTTGCTGTTATTTCATAATAGAGGTAATAGTTAAAGTATAGAACAACACACGATTTGTCTGAGATACAAGGCAGTCAGTGTGGATTGCGGTAGATGATCAGGGATCATTTACATTGATAAAAGTATATATTGTGTTACGGTGGATCTTTGCATTGCGTACACGTGTCGCTAACAAAGACTAGCGTACGCAATCCAAAAGGCAGACGCACGCAGCGTACATTACGCAACGTAGCGTCTGGTTACGCTCACGTAGCTCAAGTCACGAAAAAGGTGAATTAGCGCAAAGCGAGAATTAGCGCAAAGGCGATAAGTAACGCACAGCGGTAGATAACGCGAAGCGGTAAATAACGCAAATCTATTTTTGGAAAAAGAAAAAAAAATCTGAAATTTAGTTTAACAGATCCTGCTCCTAATTGGTAACACTGTTGGACTGAAGACAATTTCTGCGCAGAAATAGATATAGAAACAAAGTGTACATGTGTTGAGTGAGTGTGGTTTTGTATACATAAGTTTATACAACTTTAAGGTGGAACCAAAAGGAAAGCCGGGTACTCGTCAAGGGACATACGTGTAAGTGACATATACGGTGGCTAGGAAGGCATCCCTGGTTAAATAATATTTGAGCATTAGAGTATAGCGGACCATAAGGTAACAAGACCAGGAGGTCATAAGGTAACAAGACCAGGAGGTCATAAGGTAACAAGACCAGGAGGTCGTAAGGTAAAAGGTCCGCTATAAAAGTCCAGTGGCACAACGCCTGGGGTGTTGGTGCAGAACCCATATAGGCCATACAAGCTCTTGCTGAAGGAATCGCGGCCGGAAACATCGATTCCATTGATCTTTCAGTACATAACAAGTAGTGCTTGTGTACTGAACGATTGGACCGCACGTAATTGTGTGCAGTAGTTAGTAATCTGACCTAATACCATTAGAGTAAAGTGGTCACAAACGCTATTTGTACATTCTGACGTGATTTGTGTAATTTTTTATTTTTAAAGGGAAGTTCGCTGGTCACTCAGGAACTATCTAACAACCCCACCTTTACTGGAAAGAGTAAGTGTCCTGCGGGTAACCCTCATATGTTCCAGTAAACTGAAGGTTCCATAGGGGCCCTGTATCGAGTACGCCAGCACCACGTCGGTGTGATCAGGTCGTATTGGTCGAGGTGGGCGAGTGAGTGGGGTACTCGGTAAACCGCCACCGCCGGCCTACTGTGGAGTAATTTGGTTGTCTGTAAAGGCTTGCTGAAAACCTTGATACAGAGATCCAAGGAGGACTAAGCAACACCTGCAGACTATGGGGGCCAGTTGCTCAGGTAGGGGGCGATCAACCTTGGTTCAGGTTGATTCTGTGAACCGACCAGTTGGGTCGGCACGATATGTAATGTGTGAAAAATATGGAAGTCACACCGAATCTTTATGTGATGAATGGGAGAGAATGACTGTACAAGACAGGGACAAATTCCCAAGAATAGGTAGCTTTAGTCCAGAAGTGTTACAAAATTTAAGGAGGAGGATATGTCTCGTAAAATCAGCAAAGAGACGAATTCAGCATCATGATTATTTACAGTTATGGCACCAGGAAGGTGAGATACAGAGAGGTTTGGCTCTGGCGGCAGGATCTGGGGCAGTCAGGAAGCTGATAGCCACAGCTCCTCCTCCACCATACATTGCAGGAGAGAAGTTGATTACGGAGAGAAACGCACTGGGTTATAAAACAAAAACTCTTAGTAACCTTGTAAATGTTAATGATGTTAACCAAATAACTCATGCAAGTATTAACCCGTGCAAGATGTACCCTGTTTTGAACCTTCCTCGGGAGTGTGATCAAGAAGACGATTCAGCAACAATTTCAGCTCTCTCTCTTGCAGCCACCATAGCAGAAACCACAGTAGGCACAGCGACACCCACGAGATTAGTGAAAGCCCCTAGCGGAGGGATAGGTGAGGTCGTGTCAACGGGTAAGTACGGCACCATGCACTACACTGAAACAATTGTACCACAACAAGCAGTAGAATCTACACAGGAAGAGGCTGTTAGAATTGCTCCTGTAAGGGTAATAGCAGTTCCCAATGGAAAAACAGATGTGTCTGGAGCCACTCCCATAAGGAACATTGCCATGTACACTCCATTTTCCAGAATGGAATTAAGAACAATAGTGTCCGAATTTCCTGACCCCAGAAAGGACTTAGTTGCTAGCCAAAAATACATCAGGGATCTAGGTAACACTGTAGAACCCAACAACAAGGATTGGCAGATACTGCTAAGAGCTTGTTTACCTTCCAATGTTGACGCAACTCAATTTTTAGCTGACTGTGCATTGGATAAAGATGTACCGCTTACAGACGTGTACAACAAGGATAATGTAAAAAGGATAAATTTACAGCTAAAGGAGTATTTCCCAGCCATTGTTAAATGGAACAAGATATTTTCCATTAAGCAAAAGGAGTCCGAAACGGCAACAGAATATTTTCACCGGGCACTATTAGAAATGGCAAAGTACACTGGTATAGAAGACATTAAGACCAACCCAAACCATCGAGAAGTAGCAGTATCTGTACTGATGGATGGTTTGAAAGAAACATTAAAAGCTAGGGTACAGACCACGCAGCCATGTTGGCGAGGTCTGTCAGTGTCCACATTGAGAGAGGCTGCTATTGATCACGACAGAAACATCACTAGGCACAGGG
Source organism: Pseudophryne corroboree (assembly GCF_028390025.1). Classification (NCBI taxonomy): domain Eukaryota; kingdom Metazoa; phylum Chordata; class Amphibia; order Anura; family Myobatrachidae; genus Pseudophryne; species Pseudophryne corroboree. Next base: position 511,889,085 of record NC_086445.1, read on the forward strand.
AATCGCAAAGTGATAAGTTGATGTCCGTAAGTATACAGGCGCTGACCACAAGGCAGCCTGCGTATGTACCACCGAATCCTGTGGGTAAGGCAAGTGTAATAACATGTTTTTCTTGTAACAGACCGGGACACTTTGCACGAGAATGTAGAACAAAGAATGTACAAAGATCTTTTCAACCCCCTAGACAACAACACAACACACGACATTGGGAGCAGGGTCCACAGAGGCGGAGTTTTGAGCCACATACAGGGGAAACAAAAAGATATCCCCCGAACAGAGATTGGCATGCCTCTGGTAGTTCCCAGCTAACCCCCTCACAAGTAGTTGCTGCCAACGGGATTCAGGGAGGTCAGCATACCCAATAGGGGTGTGGCCATACCTGTAATCTGCACCCAGTTAAGTTGATTGCTAGTCTTGGAAGCGAACCAGAAATTGCAATCAATGTAGCTGGTAAAACTTTAAACTTTCTTGTAGACACAGGGGCGGCCAAGTCAGTGATAAATTCGACAGTGGGCATGAGAACCACTGGTAGGACAATTCCAGCCATGGGAGTAACAGGAGTAGTCCAGCACTACCCTGTTAGCAAACCAGCCGAGATTACAATAGGGCCTTTGCATACCAAGCATTCCTTTTTGCTGGCTGCATCGGCACCAACTAATCTCCTGGGAAGAGACTTACTATGTAAAATGGGTTGCGTCATTTATTGTACTCCTGAAGGTGTATTCTTGGACATCCCTGAGAATCACGCTCAGGAAGTACGAGACATGTTAGACTCCCCATCAAAATTAATGTCACATTCCATTATGACAAATAGGAATCCATCCCAAGTAGAAGAGATGACATCTCAGATACCAGAGTCACTTTGGACAAAAGATGGACAGGACACTGGATTAATGGCAAATGTAGCTCCAGTAGTTGTACAAGTAAAAGATGGTAGGATAGCTCCAAAAATCCCACAGTATCCTCTGAAGCCAGAGGTGGAGTTAGGAGTTTTTCCCGTAATAGAGCGCTTGCTACAACAGGGCATTCTAGTAAGAACGTCCAGCACAGCAAATAGTCCCATCTTCCCTGTTAAAAAGAGTGGGGGGAGGGGTTACAGGCTAGTGCAAGATCTAAGGGGGATTAACAAAATAGTTGAGAGTCAGTTCCCCGTAGTGCCTAATCCAGCTGTCATCCTAATGCAAATTCCTCCCACTGCCAAATTTTTCACTGTTATTGACCTCTGCTCCGCATTCTTTTCGGTACCTCTGCACCCTGACAGCCAATATTTGTTTGCATTCACATACAGAGGAGTCCAATACACGTGGACTCGGTTACCCCAAGGTTTCATAGATAGTCCAAGTATATTTTCTCAGGCTTTGCATGATTGTTTACAGTCTTTCCAACCGGAGAGTGGATCAGTGTTGATACAGTACGTGGATGATCTACTACTGTGTTCTGATTCATTGGAAGCTTCCCTGAAGGATACGAAACAGCTTCTGTTTCATCTTTCAGACACAGGTCACAAGGTTTCCAAAGACAAGTTGCAATTATGCCAAGCTAAGGTAAAATATTTGGGACACTGTCTAACACAAGGACTGAGACACCTGACCGCTGATAGAATCCAAGCCATTAGAGACATGACACTGCCACAAACCCAACAACAGATCAGGACGTTTCTAGGAATGTGTGGGTATTGCCGTAATTGGATCCCAGGGTTTTCCATATTGGCGCTACCTTTGCAGGAAATGGTCTCCTCAAACAAACCTGATCGGATTTCGCATACAGACGAATCCGAAACAGCATTTGAGAGACTCAAACAGTGTCTAACACAGGCACCAGCACTAGGTATGCCAGACTATGGGAAACCCTTTGAACTATACGGAACAGAAAGTGCTGGGTGCGCAGCAGGTGTACTAACACAAAAACACGGTGATGCCAGCAGGCCAGTTGCATATTACAGCGCTCAGCTAGACACGGTAGCGCGATCCCTCCCCACATGCTTGCGTAGCGTTGCGGCGATAGCATTGCTAGTGACAAAAAGCGAAGATGTCATGCTAGGCCACAACCTCACAATCCATACACCGCATGCGGTATCTGCCTTATTGAATTCTGCCCAAACCAGACACGTCTCATCAGCAAGGTTTACGAGATGGGAATTGGCATTAATGGCCCCAGTAAACATCACCATAAGGAGATGCAGTGCATTAAACCCTGCAACATTTCTCCCAGGTGTGCCTGGTCAGACACAAAGGGTGGAAGGTGAGAGTGATGGGGAAGGAGGATTTAATGCAAAGGAAGATACACATGATTGTATGGAATATTTGACCCAAAATTTTACTGCAAGGCCTGACATCAGTGACAATCCACTGGAAGATGCAGAACTCACGTTCTACACGGACGGTAGTTGTCACAGACAGTCAGACTCGGGAGACTTGTGTACTGGATACGCAGTCGTAGATGACCAAGACACCATAGAAGCGGAACCGCTAGGCCCACCTCACTCAGCCCAGGTTGCTGAACTGGTCGCCCTAACCAGAGCATGTGAATTGGCTAAGGGTAAGTCTGCCAATATCTACACCGATTCTAGATACGCCTTCGGGGTAGTCCATGATTTCGGAGCCCTATGGCGGCTCAGAAATTTCATGACGGCAGCTGGCACACCGATAGCGCATGCAGCTCATATAAAAAGGCTTCTAACAGCGATACAGGAACCCGACAGAGTGGCTGTTATCAAATGTAAAGCACATACATATAGCCAAGACCCAGTATCACTTGGTAACAGCCGAGCAGACGAAGCCGCAAAGCTTGCAGCTGCTACCCCCATACGGACAGACACCACACAACTGATGGTATTTAATACCATCAACACACAGAAGTTGTGTGAGATGCAGAATTTGTGTTCCACACAGGAAAGAGCAGTCTGGAAGGCAAAGGGATATGGCCAGGAGTCCTCAGGGCTCTGGACGGATGGACATGGTAAACCAGTGGCCCCCAGGGCATACCTTCCATGTCTGGCTGAAGCAGCTCACGGGCTGACTCATCTAGGCAGGGAGGGGATGTGCAAATTGGTAAGAGCATACTGGTGCGCCCCAGGATTCTCCTCTCATGCGAGTAAAAGAGCAATGTCATGCCTTACCTGTCTGAGAAAGAATATTGGAAAAGCAATACCTACAGAACCATCCCATATCCCACCTGCCGGCGGCCCTTTCCAGGTAATACAAATTGACTTCATTCAATTACCCCCATGTCGAAATTTGAAATATGTACTTGTCTGTATAGATGTTTTCTCGAATTGGGTCGAAGCTTTTCCAGCAGCTACAAATACCGCTATGTTTACAGCTAAGAAAATTGTGCAGGAATTTGTATGTAGATATGGTATCCCTAGAATCATTGAAAGTGATAGGGGTACCCATTTTACAGGTGATGTCTTTCAAGGAATGTGTAAATTAATGGGTATTGATAGCAAGCTGCACACTCCGTACCGTCCACAGGCGAGTGCGAAGGTCGAAAGAGTGAACAGCACTATTAAAAATAAATTGAGTAAAGTAATGACAGAGACAGGATTGACGTGGCCAGAAGCTTTACCCATTGTTTTGTATAGCATCAGAACCACTCCCAGGTCCCCCCTTAATCTGTCTCCTTTTGAAATCTTGTTTGGTCGACAACCGCAGGTCATGATTAACCCTCAGGATGATTTGAAATGTAACAATGAAGTAACTGTAAAATACTTAATTAACATAAGTAAACAGTTGAGGAACCAAAATGATAATCTGAAGTTGGTGATTCCTGATTTACCAGATAGTAATTGTCATGACATTGAACCTGGGAATTATGTAATGATACGAAATTTTCTACGCTCAGGTTGTCTTATTGATAGATGGGAAGGACCATACCAGGTCTTATTGACTAGCACCACAGCATTGAAGGTTGCTGAGAGAGAGACTTGGGTCCATTCATCCCACTGCAAAAAGGTTGCTGATCCAGAGAAGTCCCGTGATAAGGAACAGACGGTAGAGGTTGTATCACTAGAGTGTCTGTTCCAGGAGGACTGAGGCGGCACCTGAGCCTTGAAGACCGAAAGCAGTTGTCGACTCCCTTCTCCCTTTTATTGTTTTTCTCCACTTCCCAGCCCCTCTCCCTTAAAATTTCTTTTTCCCCCTTCTCATTCTTCTCTATTTCCTCCTCAAAGATGGACTTGCCCCAAGAGACTGTGATCCGGATTTTGATGTTAACCATGATGTTGACCAGAGCAGTCTGTTCCGGCGAGAGTACCATAGAGGTCGAAAGAGGTTCTGGAATGGGTTCCGATTATGATGATGGAGGCGTAGTTTTCCAAGATCAACCAAACCAACAAGCAAAGGCGAGTATCAGAAAACGATCCGATAGAAGAAATTGTGATGGATTGTTAGCTGAAGAAAATTGTATCTGTAGGCTCTGTGATAATCTGGTTGAAGATGGATGCATAAAGAAATGCCAATCTAGTTTTAATATCCATATGGACCGGCATCCATTGAGTGACTATCACTCCTTAGTGGGTAACGTGTTAAACCAAACAGATTGTTGGGTATGCTCTCAAGTACCTCAGGGTCACAGCAAATCAGGGCTAGTACCATTTCCTTTAACGTTAGGGGAGGTACTTGAGCTAAGTGGTGGGAGACCGGTGGATCGGAGGTTTAACATCTCCAGCCCTCCTAGTTTGAAGCTCCACCAATACCATGTGGATAGGTCCCTCTTATGTTTCAACATCTCCAATCCCAGAAAACCGGGAAATTGGGAAGTGTCATGGAGCAACCTTACCATGACCTTTTCACACAGAGCAGATAGAATGCCTACAGATACAGAGCTCGTACGCCATATAGCCAGTAGAGGAAAATCTTTTCGGTATCGATATACCTTAGGAAATAGGATTACTAGAGTTGGAGAGGTATCACCAGGATACTGTGCACATATCGTACAAACTGATACGTGCATTAAGCAGATGGAAGAATTAGGGTCAGGAGATTTCACCTGGAAGGTTTGTAACATGGTCATGTCCTTCTCCGTCCCTTATGTTCTCCCCGATGACGCATATTTCATATGCGGGAGAAAGGCGTACAAGTGGCTTGCCCCAAACTCTGAAGGATTGTGTTATATTGGAAAAGTATTGCCTGAAGTGATGACTGTTACACATGACAAAATGAAGGACATACACCGTGGTGCCCAAGCTCCTTATACTCACACTCATTACGAGCACCGAGTTAAAAGACAACTGTCAGAAAGGTTAGAGCATCCGGCCTCTGATCTTATCCATGAATCCACCGGGATTCAGGTTCTGGTAGCGTTAGATTTCACTCGCACCGCTCGAGGTGTGATGAATTATAGATACATTTCCGCACTCGCCAATTTGTTAGATAATATCACTGAAATGTATGATGACACGTTTAGATACACTGGAAGAGAACTTCAAGCTTACAAAACAGAACTAGTTCAGCATAGGATGGTTCTTAATTATCTTACAGCAGTAACAGGCGGATATTGTGTTACATTGGCAACACAGTACGGCATAAAGTGTTGCACGTATATCACAAATAGCACCGAGGATCCGGTAGAGGTCATAGACCAAAAGATGGACGATATTCTCCAATTGAAGTGGGAATTTCGTCGAAAACACAATCTCACCCTTGCTGCTGTAGGTAATGAGCTGACTGGTTGGGTGTCATGGTTGAACCCGCGAAATTGGTTCTCCGGTTTAGGAGACTGGGCTCAAGGAGTCATAATGGATGTTGGAAAGTTTCTACTATGTATCTTGGGTGTCGTTATATCGATTGGATTGATATTTAGATGCGGGCAGGCTTTAATGAGGTGCAAACAAAGTACAAAAGTGATGAGCTTGAGGAGTGAGGAAACCGTAATTAACCTGGATTTGATTTATGACCCAATGATAGAAACCAGAATGTGATGAAAATGCGATTATACGGTCCGTTTCTTTCACCTGTTTTTCTGCTTTTCTCCAAGATACAAAGACCCCCTTGGACGAGGAAGTTGACGAGACGCTATACAGACAACAGACAAGCACCAAAGAAGAAGATTTGACAACTTTAAATATGGACACTTGATGAACTTTGCCATGGATCCCCAGTTTCCCTAGTATTTTTAAACTCACGCTAGCCCAACATTTTTGTAAATCTGATGGCTCAGACAAAGCTATTTGCTCATGCCCAAGGAGCAATACAGCGCAAAGAAGACGACTCTCAACAGATACCGAACACAACTTCAACAACAGATGTACATTTCCCTGACATAGAATATCATTGCATTTTTTCGTAAGTGTTCTTTATCTTCATCTCTACAACCCTCAGGTAACGACACACATAGACGATAGGGAATACAGGCACAGATAGCAGCAACCACATACCTCCCCCATTCATGTATCATCAACTAAAATGTGCATCCCCATTTTGTTACAACCACAGCCGAAATGAGCTCGGTAGAGTTTGACAGCCCATCCACAGACCTGTACCACAGGATAAGAAGGAATTCAAATGTATACTTCGCAATACCTCGAAGCTTGATTTACCACACGTACGGCACGATGATACATGACCCTCCAAACATGGACTCATACACACATGCTTCTGCTTTCTCACTAGGTCATACCCTCTTCACACCTACTCCACTCTTCTCCCCTACCCAACCATGGAAATCAATTAACCCCTGACTTACATTTTTCTCCTTAAATAAGGTGGCAGTTATTATTGACTGCCAAAGGGTGGACTGTCAAAGTCAGAAAAATGTCTCACGTTGCCATATTTGCACCGCACACTGGTCCGCGCTGCGCATGCGTACGCTCTCCCGTGAAGGCGCATACCCGCGATAGCGTGCACTCACAGGCGCGGTATGCGTATTTACGGTAGAGTTTATGTAGTCGTAGCGTGCGACTCATTCGTTACAAATGTTCACAATTAATGTAGTTTGTAGATCATGGTCACCTTGATAGATTCTGAAAGTCTGGTTAAAATAGAAGGTCCCTGTTTAAAGGAATCCCTCTTTGTATTGTACGAAGGGTCTGACAGGAATCATACAGCAGTGTTTGGTACCCATCGGAAGAGTATTTAATTAGTAATATTCCGGTGTTGGTTTGGAGCGTATTAATCGCTCGTGCGAATAGTTATGGACATAAGAAGTTTATGTCCATTTCTATTATTTACACATACTCAGGTATGCGGCGGGAAACCCAGTTTCCCACCCACCTGAGCTGTTGGAAATCGTCACAGCCCACCTGTATGAATCACCCTATGACCTTTTGTTATGATGCAAGGCCGAATTCCTTCGGCCAATGGACAATGGGATTGTAGGACCATGAGATTGCATTGTGTGTGGGGCATAAATAGGCAGGCCGACCACATCCAGCTCTCACTCTCTCATCAACGGTTATCTGCTGATAGCCGGGAGCTGGATATCGAGGCGCAGGCGATCATACCCTTTGTGCGTAAGTTTCTCTCCGTAATCATTGTCTTTCTGTGAGCCAATTTCTCTCATCTCTCTCTCTCTCTCTCTCTCTCTGTTCTGTTCTCTCATATCTCCCCTAGACTAGGCTAGTATTGTATTGTATTAGATAGTATTGTATTGTATTGCATTTAGGTCAGTGTAGTATTGTCTTTTTGTATTTATTGTTTAGTTCTGTGGTTAGGAAGTCTCTGTTATATTGTAGTGTATCATTTGTACTGTTATCCCCTTTTTCAAATATATTAGATATAATACAGTTAATAGGCTTTGGAACCTAAACCAGTATTTGTGTATTTTCTATAGTGTTAAGTGTTCACTTGAGCGTCGGTGACGCTCAAGCAGCTTTGTAGTTAGTCAGGTTACACAAGGTTGCACTTACACCCTGTACTCACATTAAGGTATTCTGTGTATTTCATTGGTATAAGGTTTAAACATTAAGGTATAGCGTTGTGAGCGTCTGCGCCGCTGGTGACCTCCTCGTGGTCTCGAGCGTATGCTACGCCATAGCGAATCATTACTCTAGTCATAACCAATAACGTGTCCTGTGATCACTGGGCCGTGAGCGAACGTGACGCTTGAGCGTCTCGCCTACGGCGGAGCGATCGTTACGCAAATAGCGTACCCTTACGGTACTTCTTAAGCAAACAGCGTACAGTGTTCTTAGACTTCATAAAGGGTTGTTTATACGACAACGGAATTTAGAATTGTCAAGTCACTTACGTGCTGTCGCCGGCTCCTGACTCCTCCTGTCCACTTCACAGAACTCAGCCGCAGCGCTGCCGGGACCTCAGCAGCAGCGGCGGCTTAAGCTGCACACAGGCGGGCGGGCAGCGGCTTCACCGGAACACGGGCGGGCAAGTGGCGGCTTCAGCAGCAGGACACTTCCTGTGCTGACTGGATTGTGGCCTAGCTGGCCACAGCACTTTCTGGACTACATCTCCCAATCCCTGGCCACTGCTGACTGATCATGGTGGTTTTAGCACTCTTTGCTTCCTCCAGCATATACTCTGCTGCGCTGTAGTGTAGTGTAGTGTATGTTACTGTGGCCGGGAGCTCCCACATCACACTTCTGGCCCCGTGCAGAAAGGAGACGCGGCTGAGACTTGCTGCAGTCCACAATTCACTTCACCCCCAGCTAAGCGATTTCACGCAGACTTCTCTCGCACCAGGGTTGACCATCATGTTCCTGCAGAAGCCCAGTGACCACACAAATCTCCCCTGCAGTTAGCAGTCCGGAGATCTCTCGATCCTCTCCAGCCGCTAGGAGCCGAGTGACCTCCTGAGCGGTAAATCCGACCCTGGCTGTGAGATAGCGCTGAGCTGCAGGGGGTATAGTGCGTCCGGCCCTCCGTCAGTATGGTCAGCGGGTTTTCCAAGCGGCAATCTGCGCAGGTGTCTGACTCCTGAGACTGGGGAGGGGAGATGGTTGCAGGGACGATGATGGCAGCACTTAGGCGCCAACAGAAGCGCCTGGTTAAATTGCTTTGCACTAAATCCGCAACTGGCGGCCCTGTGTTTGTGCCAGCGGCTGTGCCCTCAGTGCAAATGCACTGTGTGCAATGCCCCGCTGGCACACACCTAGTTACGGCTCTGCTTGAATGCAAGGGGAAAGTCTTGTTGTAATGAGGGAATTTGCAGTGTGCCACCTGAAAAAATGCCAATCTGAGAAAGACTGAGGTAGGTCTTGTGAGCTCAGTGTATCTGGAGTTGTATAGAAAGAAAAAAAAAAAAGGATAGCGACAGAGTTGGTGAACAAAGGACAACGCTGTATACATTGCATTTAACTAGTTCAATCTGGTGAACTCATCAAAAAAAATAATAAAAAAAATATGGAAATTGTGATGCAAAGGTGTGTGTCTAAAAGCAGATGCCCATGGGGAAAGCAGGACCAGATATATAAGAAAAGGCCAGAAGGAGATCTCATCTCCTTTTCAGCAAACGTCCTCAACGTATCTTCGTGCATTGAAAAATTTCTTTGAATGCAAAATTGAGTCTAAATGTTTTGGGGTTTTTTTGCATTCAGCCAACGTTTGGGTCTAAAGTTTTTCTAGTTGCAAGGGCTCCCAAAGCAACACAGGCCATGGGCAGTGCAGCTCATATGGGATGTGATGTGATGGGGTACATTACACCAGTAACTGCAGAACTAACAGTGGGGTCATCAGTGGATGATGAGCTCTCACGCCTTGGCCAAGACCTCCTGTGCACAATGAATGGTCTGGGCTTCACACAGGTCATTCCCTCTGCCACACATAAAAGTGGTCACACTCTCGACCTCGTCTTTCAGATTGGATTAGAGGTCACTGACCTAAAAATAAACCCAGTCATCTGGTCAGACCACTACTCCCTCTGGTTCTCAGTTGCAACCCCTCAAATAAGATCTCTGCCCGTGGAGTTGACCAGGTATCGTCCAAGGAGGGGTATGACTCCCCAGGCTCTTGCAGCAAATCTGGATCTCTCTGCTATACAGGGTGCCTGTGAAGATCCCTGTTCCCTAGTCCGTTATTATAATAGGGATGTTATGGCTGCAATTGATATTATCGCCCCTGTGCGTTTAAGACCTCGTAAACCACAACGTCAAGCTCCATGGTTCGACAACAGTGTTAGTGAGCTCAAGAAAAGGGGGCGTAGACTGGAAAGACGATGGAGGAAGACTAACCTAGTGGATGACAAAATAAAACTAATAAAGCATAACGAAGAATATCAATCGACAATCACTCGTAAGAAAGCACAGTTCCTGTCAAATGAGATCACAGCAGCAAACAATAGGCCAGCTCAACTTTTCCGCACAGTGGAGATGCTTTGCAAGCCAGCATGCCTGCAGACTGATGAGACCCTCTCCCAGGCAAGATGCAACGAGTTTGCAAACTTCTTTGCAGATAAAATATCCACCATCCGGGCTGGAATCTCCACAGTGCCATCAAAGGAGTGCCAAACTACAAAGCCCGCCAATATAAGCTACCTGCCTTCATGGACCAGCTTTGATCCAGTGGATGTAAAGGACACTGCTGAAATTGCTCGGATTTTGCGTCCCACCACCTGTGATCTGGACCCAGCCTCAACCAAGCTTCTAATAGGTTGTATGGATATAATTGGTCCTGTCTTTACAAAAATTGTTCAATGCTCTTTGCAGACAGGCATTTTTCCTGGACCCCTAAAGGAAGCAATTGTTAGACCGCTTCTTAAAAAACCTAATTTAGATCCCGACTGCATGACCAACTACAGACCGGTATCAAACCTTCCTTTCCTAGGAAAGGTTATTGAGAAAGTCGTTGCAAATCAACTGGAAACCCGCCTGACAACCCATGATATTTATGATCCATTTCAATCAGGATTCAGGAGAAGACATAGCACTGAAACAGCCCTGGTGTGTGTGTTAAATGATCTTCTGATGGCAAAAGACAGAGGTGACTGTTCAATATTAATCCTTCTGGATCTCTCGGCAGCATTTGATACCGTGGACCATGGGCTTCTGATTGAGCGACTGATACATTTCTGTGGTCTGGATGGCACAGTCCTAAGATGGTTCAAATCATTTCTCACAGGCAGGTCACAGAGAGTATCATCTGGATTATACTCATCACCACCAGTGTCATTGCCATGTGGTGTCCCACAAGGTTCTATACTATCCCCCATGCTTTTTGCAGTATACATGCTCCCATTGGGCGAAATAATCAGGCGCCATGGCCTGGTCTACCACTGCTATGCAGATGATACACAACTGTACTTGTCCTTTGCTCCGGGCACTGATAACCCAATAGCAACCCTTAATGGCTGTCTAGCTGAACTACAGGAGTGGATGAGCGCCAGCTGGCTGCGACTGAACCCGGATAAAACAGAGGTCCTTATGATACGACCGCAACATCAAAGGACAAGACTGCAGCATAGCCAACCAACTGGACTTACACTCGGGGATTCAGAATTACAGACCAGTGATCGTGTGCGGAATCTTGGCGTTGTCCTGGATGGTGGCTTGACACTTAAACATCAGATATCAGCCACAATCAAATCCTCATTCTTTCACCTGAGGAACATAGCCAGAATCAAGCACTTAATTCCCTCAGATGATATGCCAAAAGTCATACATGCATTTGTATCATCTCGTTTAGACTACTGTAATGCCCTCTACCTTGGTCTCCCAGCAAAAGAATTGCAGCGCTTACAGCTGGTGCAAAACACAGCTGCCAGGCTATTAACCAACCAGCCCCGTTCTAGCCACATAACACCCATCCTCTACTCCCTTCACTGGCTGCCTGTACGATGGCGAATCATCTTCAAGATTGGCTTACTGAGTTTCAAAGCATTACATGACCAAGGCCCAAGGTACCTCAAACAGCTTCTGACCCCATACTGGCCCACTCGATTACTGCGATCTGTAGATGAAGGACTTTTAGCAGTACCTAGAATCTACCGTAATTCATCTGGGGGTCGAGCTTTTAGTCATGCGGCTCCGACTCTATGGAACTCACTTCCCCGCACAGTGCGAGAGGCCCCAACTATAGAATCCTTCAAAAGTAGACTCAAGACTTTTCTGTTTACTCAAGCATTCCCATAATTGTCCCTTTTAGTATCTTCATGCTTCTGTATTTTATGAAAATGTACTTCATTATTTTCTGTACTATATTATGCTATGTATCTGTTAAGCGCCTTGAGTCCTATGGGAGAAAGAGCGCTATATAAATAAAATTATTATTATTATTATTATTATATCAAGTTCAACCATCCTAGAACAATATCTTGCTTTTGCAGTACTCTACAGATGCATTAGCGTTTAAGTTAGTGTAAAAGAAAGTGTCAATATTGATCATTTAAGGACAACTTGAAGGAACAGAAGATCTATCCAGAGAATACATACACACTACAAAGTAAACCACTACCTTTATAAATGTGTGAATGAAAATAAGATTTTACTCACCGGTAAATCTATTTCTCGTAGTCCGTAGTGGATGCTGGGACTCCGTAAGGACCATGGGGAATAGCGGCTCCGCAGGAGACTGGGCACAACTAAAGAAAGCTTTAGGACTACCTGGTGTGCACTGGCTCCTCCCACTATGACCCTCCTCCAGACCTCAGTTAGGATACTGTGCCCGGAAGAGCTGACACAATAAGGAAGGATTTTGAATCCCGGTTAAGACTCATACCAGCCACACCAATCACACCGTATAACTCGTGATACTATACCCAGTTAACAGTATGAAATATAACTGAGCCTCTCAACAGATGGCTCAACAATAACCCTTTAGTTAGGCAATAACTATATACAAGTATTGCAGACAATCCGCACTTGGGATGGGCGCCCAGCATCCACTACGGACTACGAGAAATAGATTTACCGGTGAGTAAAATCTTATTTTCTCTGACGTCCTAAGTGGATGCTGGGACTCCGTAAGGACCATGGGGATTATACCAAAGCTCCCAAACGGGCGGGAGAGTGCGGATGACTCTGCAGCACCGAATGAGCAAACTCTAGGTCCTCCTCAGCCAGGGTATCAAACTTGTAGACTCTTACAAAAATGTTTTAACCCGACCAAGTAACAGCTCGGCAAAGTTGTAAAGCAGAGACCCCTCGGGCAGCCGCCCAAGAAGAGCCCACTTTCCTCGTGGAATGGGCTTTTACAGATTTAGGGTGTGGCAGTCCAGCCGCAGAATGTGCAAGTTGAATCGTGCTACAGATCCAGCGAGCAATAGTCTGCTTAGAAGCAGGAGCACCCAGCTTGTTGGGTGCATACAGGAGAAATAGCAAGTCAGTTTTCCTGACTCCAGCTGTCCTGGAAACATATACTTTTCAGGGCCCTGACTACGTCCAGTAACTTGGAATCCTCCAAGTCCCAAGTAGCCGCAGGCACCACAATAGGTTAGTTCACATGAAAAACTGATACCACCTTAGGAAGGAATTGGGAACGAGTCCTCAATTCCGCCTTATCCATATAAAATACAGATAAGGGCTATTGTATGACAAAGCCGCCAATTCTGATACACGCCTGGCCGACGCCAAGGCCCACAGCATGACCACTTTCCACGTGAGGTATTATAGCTCCACGGATTTAAGTGGCTCAACCCAATGCGACTTCAGGAAATCCAACACCACGTTGAGATCCCACGGTGCCACTGGAGGCACAAACGGGGGCTGACTATGCAGCACTCCCTTAACAAAAGTCCGAACTTCAGGCAGTGAAGCCAGTTCTATTTTGGAAGAAAATCGATAGAGCCGAAATCTGGACCTTAATGGAACCCAATTTTAGGCCCATAGTCACCTCTGACTGTAGGAAGTGCAGAAATCGACCTAGCTGAAATTTCTCCTTTGGGGCCTTCCTGGCCTCACAGCACGCAACATATTTCCGCCAAATGCGGTGATAAATGGTTTGCGTTCACTTCTTTCCTAGCTTTAAATAGCGTAGGGATAACTTCCTCCGGAATGCCCTTTTCCTTCAGGATCCAGCGTTCAACCGCCATGCCGTCAAACGCAGCCACGGTACGTCTTGGAACAGACAGGCCCCCTGCTGCAGCAGGTCCTGTCTGAGCGGCAGAGGCCATGGGTCCTCTGAGATCATTTCTTGGAGTTCTGGGTACCAAGCTCTTCTTGGCCAACCCGGAACAATGAGTATAGTTCTTACTCCTCTCCTTCTTATTCTCATTACCCTGGGTAAGAGAGGCAGAGAAGGGAACACATACACAGACTGGTACACCCACGGTGTTACCAGAGCGTCCACAGCCATCGCCTGAGGGTCCCTTGACCTGGCGCAATATCTTTGTAGCTTTTTGTTGAGGCGGGACGCCATCATGTCCACCTGTGGCCTTTCCCAACGGTGTACAATCATTTGGAAGACTTCTGGATGAAGTCCCCACTCTCCCGGGTGGAGGTCGTGTCTTCTGAGAAAGTCTGCTTCTCAGTTGTCCACTACGGGAAAGAACACTGCTGACAGTGCTAACACATGATTTTCCGCCCATCGGAGAATCCTTGTGGCTTCTGCCATCGCCATCCTGCTTCTTGTGCCGCCCTGTCGGTTTACATGAGCGACCGCCGTGATGTTGTCTGACTGGATCAGCACCGGCCGGTGTTGAAGCAGGGGTCTAGCCTGACTTAGGGCATTGTAAATGGCCCTTAGTTCCAGAATATTTATGTGTAGGGAAGTCTCCTGACTTTTCCATAGCCTTGGAAGTTTCTTCCCTGTGTGACTGCCCCCCAGCCTCGAAGGCTGGCATCCGTGGTCACCAGGACCCAGTCCTGTATGCCGAATCTGCGGCCCCCTAGAAGATGAGCACTCTGCAGCCACCACAACAGCGACACCCTGGCCCTTGGAGACAGGGTTATCCGCCGATGCATCTGAAGATGCGACCCGGACCACTTGTCCAACAGATCCCACTGGAAAATCCTTGCATGGGACCTGGCGAATGGAATTTCTTCGTAAGAAGCTACCATCTTTCCCAGGGCTCGCGTGCATTGATGCACCGACACCTGTATTTGTATTAGGAGGTCTCTGTTTAGAGACGACAACTCCTTGGACTTCTCCTCCGGGAGAAACCCTTTTTATCCTGTTCTGTGTCCAGAACCATACCCAGGAACAGTAGACGCGTCGTAGGAACCAGCTGCGACTTTGGAATATTCAGAATCCAGCCGTGCTGTTGTAGCACTTCCTGAGATAGTGCTACTCCGACGAACAACTGCTCCCTGGACCTCGCCTTTATAAGGAGATCGTCCAAGTACGGGATAATTATTTCGGCCATTGCCTTGGTAAATACCTCGGTGCCGGGGACAGACCAACGGCAACGTCTGGAATTGGTAATGACAATCCTGTACCACAATTTTGAGGTACTCCTGGTGAAGAGGGTAAATAGGGACATGCAGGTAATCATCCTTGATGTCCAGTGATACCATGAAATTCTCCAGGCTTGCAATAATCGCCCTGAGCGATTCCATTTTGAACTTGAACCTTCGTATATAAGTGTTCAAGGCTTTCCATTTTAGAATGGGTCTCACCGAACCGTCTGGTTTCGGTACCACAACATTTTGGAATAGTAACCCCGGCCTTGTTGAAGGAGGGGTACCTTGATTTCACCTGCTGGAAGTACAGCTTGTGAATTGCCGCCAGTACTACCTTTCTCCGAGGGCAGCAGGCAAGGCTGATGTGAGGTAACGGCGAGGGGGAGTCGCCTCGAACTCCAGCCTGTATCCCTGTGATACTATTTGCAGAACCTAGGGATCCACCTGTGGGCAAGCCCACTGGTCCCTGAAGTTCCCGAGACGCGCCCCTACCGCACCTGTCTCCACCTGTGGAGCCCCAGCGTCATGTGGTGGACTCAGAGGAAGCGGGGGAAGATTTTTGATCCTGGGAACTGGCTGCTGGTGCAGCTTTTTCCTTCTTCCCTTGTCTCTGTGAAGTAAAGGAAGCGCCTCTGACGCGCTTGCTTTTCTGAAGCCGAAAGGACTGTACCTGAAAATACGGTGCTTTCTTAGGCTGTGAGGAAACCTGAGGTAAAAATTTTTCTTCCCAGCTGTTGCTGTGGATACGAGGTCCCAGAGACCATCCCCAAACAATTCCTCACCCTTATAAGGCAGAATCTCCATGTGCCTTTTACAGGCAGCATCACCTGTCCACTGCCGGGTTTCTAATACCCTCCTGGCAGAATGGACATTGCATTAATTCTGGATGCCAGCCGGCAAATATCCCTCTGTGCATCCTTCATATATAAGACGACGTCTTTAATTTGCTCTATGTTAGCAAAATATTATCCCTGTCTAGGGTATTAATATTATCTGACAGGGTATCAGACCACGCTGCAGCAGCACTATTTATGCTGAGGCAATTGCAGGTCTCAGTATAGAACCTGAGTGTGTATATACAGACTTCAGGATAGCATCCTGCTTTTTATCAGCAGGCTCCTTCAAGGTGGCCGTAT
This sequence comes from Pseudophryne corroboree, assembly GCF_028390025.1. Classification (NCBI taxonomy): domain Eukaryota; kingdom Metazoa; phylum Chordata; class Amphibia; order Anura; family Myobatrachidae; genus Pseudophryne; species Pseudophryne corroboree. The sequence goes on from NC_086445.1 coordinate 511,905,447, forward strand.
CCTAAGACGGCAGTGCCACCTTTTTTGACAAACGTGTGAGCGCCTTATCCACCCTAGGGGATATCTCCCAACGTGACCTATCCTCTGGCGGGAAAGGGTACGCCATCAGTAACTTTTTAGAAATTACCAGTTTCTTATCGTGGGAACCCACGCTTCTTTACACACTTCATTCACTCATCTGATGGGGGAACAAAACACTGGCTGCTTTTTCTCCCCAAAAATAAAACCCCTTTTATGTGGTACTTGGGTTCATGTCAGAAATGTGTAACACATTTTTCATTGCCGTGATCATGTAACGGATGTTCCTAGTGGATTGTGTATATATCTCAACCTCGTCGACACTGGAGTCAGACTCCGTGTCGACATCTGTATCTGCCATCTGAGGTAACAGGCGTTTTTTTTTTTGAGCCCCTGATGGCCTTTGAGACGCCTGGGCAGGCGCGGGCTGAGAAGCCGGCTGTCCCACAGCTGTTACGTCATTCAGCCTTTTATGTAAGGAGTTGACATTGTCGGTTAATACCTTCCACCTATCCATCCACTATGGTGTCGGCCCCACAGGGGGCGACATCCCATTTATCGGCCTCTGCTCCGCCTCCACGTAACCTTCCTCATCCAACATGTCGACACAGCCGTACCGACACACCGCACACACACAGGGAATGCTCTGACTGAGGACAGGACCCCACAAAGTCCTTTGGGGAGACAGAGAGAGTATGCCAGCACACACCAGAGCGCTATACAATGCAGGGATTAACACTATAACTGAGTGATTTTTCCCCCCAATAGCTGCTTGTATACATATATTGCGCCTAAATTTAGTGCCCCCCCTCTCTTTTTAACCCTTTGAGCCTGAAAACTACAGGGGAGAGCCTGGGGAGCTGTCTTCCAGCTGCACTGTGAAGATAAAATGGCGCCAGTGTGCTGAGGGAGATAGCCCCGCCCCTTTTTCGGCTGACTTTTCTCACGCTTTTTTATGGATTCTGGCAGGGGTAATTTATCACATATATAGCCCTGGAACTATATATTGTGATGATTTGCCAGCCAAGGTGTCTTATATTGCCCTCAGGGCGCCCGCCCCCCCCCCCCCCCCAGCGCCCATCAGTGACCGGAGTGTGAGGTGTGCATGAGGAGCAATGGCGCACAGCTGCAGTGCTGTGCGCTACCTTGTTGAAGACAGAAGTCTTCTGCCGCCGATTTTCCGGAACACTTCTTGCTTCTGGCTCTGTAAGGGGGCCGGCGGCGCAGCTCCGGGAACGAACACCAAGGTCGGGTCCTGCGGTCGATCCCTCTGGAGCTAATGGTGTCCAGTAGCCTAAGAAGCCCAAACTACCACCTGTTAGGTAGGTTCGTTTCTTCTCCCCTTAGTCCCTCGCTGCAGTGAGTCTGTTGCCAGCAGGACTCACTGTAAAATAAAAAACCTAAATATACTTTCTTTCTAGGAGCTCAGGAGAGCCCCTAGTGTGCATCCAGCTCAGCCGGGCACAAGAATCTAACTGAAGTCTGGAGGAGGGTCATAGTGGGAGGAGCCAGTACACACCAGGTAGTCCTAAAGCTTTCTTTAGTTGTGCCCAGTCTCCTGCGGAGCCGCTATTCCCCATGGTCCTTACGGAGTCCCAGCATCCACTTAGGACGTCAGAGAAATGAACAATTAAGGTTAAACAGACAATGCTGCTTGTTACTAAGTTATGTTATACCTCCTCACCCTGCTGCAGGCAGCTAAACATACTTCCAAAATGTGTCAGGTCAAATAGCAAACTACAGGCATGTGTGCCATCACTCCACCTGTGTCTGTGTATGGCTTCTTCAATTCACTCAGTTCTGCACATCAGCCAACCAAACTCTGCCTGCTTACAGTAGTTCAACAAGCATGGCTCCTAAAATGGCAGCAAGTGCAATAAAAGCATGGTGGACATATTACAAGTAGAAAGCAATCCTGTCATTTCATGTAAACTAGTCAACTAATGCACAGCTATTGCTATATGTTTATGTCACATAGCTTTCTATTACTCTTTAAAGTATTGTTTTAAATAGTGACCGGTGTGTATCATTGTCTTGTAGTTATGCTTCCAATTTCATACCTTCTATAAATTCACATTCAATTAAATAAATCTCACTGCTTGCAGACTGTAATATATGAAACTGGCAAAAAGCACCCACATACAGGTCACATAATACTGTAGTCATACCCCCCCCCCCCCCCATCAGCAAAATTGTAACAACTAGTTGCAATTCTTTAAGAATCTGGTTTTGGTGGTACTCTCGTGCAAATGCTGCATTCACACCGGAAATGCCGGGTCCCACCCGGCAAGACAAACGTGTACTTACCGGGTGGGATCCGGCATTTGCGCTCCGTTGCAGGCTTCCCGACCCGGCAATATACCGGGTCGGTTGCCATGACAACGGAGGCCGCAGCAGCAGCAGGGGCGGGGGTGGAGGCGGCGTCGGGAGATGAGCTCATCTCCAGCGCCGCCTCTCCCTATCTTGTGAATGGGAACCGTGTCGCATCGACACGGCTCCCATTCACACCGCACCTGACCCGGTAATCAACCCGGGTAAAACCCTTCTTTTTTACCGGGTTGATTTACCGGGTCAGGCGACCCGCTAAATCGCCCAGTGTGCTTTCACATCGCACACAGACCCGGTTCGACACGGCAATATGCCGTGTCGGTACCGGGTTATTTGTGCGATGTGAAATAACAGAAACCGCAGCACACATTACAGTTTATCAGAAGGCAGTGTGTGGTAACGTGCGTTTTGTAAGCATTAAGGGGTCTATTCATGAAGCAGAGAAAAGCCCTGTTTTGCGGTAAACAGGGCTTTTCTCTGCTTACCGCAATTCACAGAGCTGGTTACCGTGGAGAAGTCTCTGACTTCTCCAGCGGTACCCCCGCTCTGTGCCTGAATCGCATCACCATACCTTTGTATGGTGAGTGCGATTCATGAAGGTGCGGAAAGCTCTGCTTTCCGCTTCTCCATGGAGTTCAGGTTCGCCATCTCAGGACGGCGTAACCTGAACTGTGGTGCGGAGACATCAGGGAAGCTCAATGCTTCCCTAATCGCTGCTCGGCACCTCGTGCTGGCTCCGCCCCCCGACCTCCCAGCAACCACTGCGGCCGGCCGGGAGGTCAACACCGTGCGCATGCGCAAATGGACCGTCGCTGGACCACGCGCATCGCTGGGAAGGACCGCCGGAGAAGACCTCACCGCGGGAGCCCCAGACACCGCAGCGCATCGTCGGAAGGGTAAGTATACATGAATTGCTACTTATCACGGCTATACATCGCATCGAAGCGATGCGATGTATAGTGATAAGTAGCAATTCTGATTTCGTTTTCTACATGAATAGACCCCTAAGCCTTTTGTTAAAAGGCAGTGATATGGACACCAGGTCTACAAACTGCTGTAATAACAAAAAAAAAAATTCAGTTTAAGAACATTCTATATTGACACCAGATACGAGTGATTCATTAATATGCAGAATGTGAGTGTACTATATACACTAATGTTTTGTATTCAATATATTAAATGCTACAGGATGCAGTTACTACATCAACATACAGAATGTAATAAATCATAATGTCCACACTTATGTCAACATTGCTAAAATGATGACACGTTTTTACTTTGATAGCATCCATCTCTATTTTCTTAAATCTTCAATTGAAAATACTGTAAATAGGAAGGCAGGAAGGTAGTTTTAGCATATTCACAAGGACTTTTCTTCTAGCACGATACATGAACAAACCAAGGATACAAAATAAGAACATTTATTTAAACAAATGAATAATTTACAAAATGTCCAGTGGAAAACGTGAAGTCCATTAGTCTTGTACATTAGTCGGCTCCTTCATGGCTGGTACCAGTGGGCAAATTCCAGAACACCACCTAATACAGCAGTCTCCAATGTTACTCATATTCCCCGCAATCCGAGATGATCACTTTCTGCTTAGGTTTCCCATCCTTGTTACCCTGAGCCTTTGAAGAAAAAAAAAAAAAAGGAAAGAAAAATTATGTTATAAAAGAATGAAACATAAATGGTTTCCTAGCACAACTGCAATCCCAATGAACAGGCAACTCATCATTGCGAGACTGCTTCATATTATGTTTAAGAGGGAAAAAGTCACTGTAGTTTGTGTGCTCCAATTAAAGGGGTTTACATTAATTACAACCATCCAACTTTTTTTTTTGCTCTCCACAATAATGTACAGTGCACACACTGTTAAGCTCCCTGCAAAAATTGGAACTGTCTGCAGACCTATTTTTGCAGCTCAGCTTCCTATCCAATATAACTATAATGTGTAATAGCGCCTTAAAATGGCACATTATAAAGCCAAGTTATATCATCTACTGCACATATCAGTGTGCTATGGAGGCAAATTTTCTCCATACAGTGTGGGAAGTCAGCTATAGGGGAAATGCTTCATCAGTACTTGCTGACACAACATTATGGGGTAAATGTACGTTATGTGCACCAATATCGCTTCTATCCATGTATGCTATGTGCTCCTGTCCATATCTGTGCTGCTATCTAACAGATAGCATGCCGATATGAGGGGGCAATGTATGAACAGTCATCATCACTGACCGTTCCGACAGCTGCAGGTCCATACACCACAGCAGGGACAGAGCTGTCCAGGTATCTCGCATGAGTAGATCCATGTCGCTATAATACACATTTACCCCTACATCTGAATTACCATTATGGAAGGATGCAAGATGGCTAGGTGACCAGATTCTTTAGCAACATATACAGCAGAAAAAGTGCAGGATCTTCTTTTTTTTTTTTTTAAAGATAGTAAGGGGAGGGAAGGGAAAACAAACAGATTGCAATAAACAGAGCTGGGTGGGTCGATATAGACAATCTGAACAATCTGGTCAGAAAGTAAAGGGCCCCATACACTAGAACGATAATGCCCGATTTCAGCCAATTTTGGGCAGATATATCGGATGAAATCGGGCATTTTGGATGTGTTTCCTATCAGATCCGATGCGTGTTCCCGTGAGGGTCAGATCGGCTCCCCTATATCGTTAGTGCTGCACTCATGATATGTTGGTTCCCGCAGGCATGGCTGGGATCGCATACAATATATTGCATGCAAAATGTACCAAATCGTATGGAACCACTCCCGGGAGAGTTCAAGGGAAATCGCCTCTGACTTCAGCCTCAGACATATCGTTGTAGTGTATGGGGCCCAAGGGGGGTACGGGGGGGGATCATAAGGGTCAGTGCTCAGATGGGCAGGCTAGACGTGAAGGTGTATGGAACAAAATTGCAGAAGGTTAGGAAGTGCATGAGAAACAGGGGTGCACGAGGGAGACGAGGGGTGTTTGGTGGGGAGAAAGGGTACATAAAGATAAGGTAGAAGATGTGGGAGCTGAAAGTACAGTATGGAGAGTGAAGAGCAAGAGAGGGTGTGGAAGGTACAGCAACAAAGAAAGGAGGGGAATGGAGAGGATCCTACAATTAAACAAGGTTGCATTAAGTAGCATGTACCAGGGAGACCACACTGCATGAAACTTGACAACCGTGTCATTGCGAAGACTGGTAATAGATTTCATTTTGGAATCAAACCAGATCCCAATTACTAGCTCCCGGCAGGTTGGAGGGTCAGGTTGCTTCCAGGATGTAGCAATTTGATATCTAGCTGCACAAGCAATATGTAAGATCAGTTTATTAGCGTGTCTAGTTGACTGGGGCACACAAGAGCAGGGGTTAGGGATTTATTTTTAAATATAGTATTGAGTATTTTTTTTAAAAATATATATTTATTGAAAATTAACCCACATCGCATGTTAAAGAGTGTACATCACAACATGCAATATAACAATCTACTGCAATTTACTAAAGTAAAATACATATAAAACAGTAGCACAAGAAATGATAATACAATAAAGGAACAACCTGTTTTGTGGTAATTTCACAGTATGGTAATACATTTGGATTGTCCTAAAATGGTGGCGACCCAAGTAGCGAGAGTTTCTGTATTGTACCACGTAGTCAATCAAACCACCGTACGTACATACTCTTTGGTGGAAGCCAATAACGTGTTCAAATAAGGTAACCAAATGGAAAACATTGTGGAACGAGACTCTGTGTCTTGTTGGGTAGGTTTTAAAAAGATGTTCTTAACCAACTTGAATATAAAAAAATAAATATATTTTTTCCGGGTGGCTTGTGTAAAAATATGGATTTTAAACTTACTGTAAAATCTCTCTATGAGTCCATCTGGAGGACGCTGCACACTTACAATTGGGGTTAGAGTGTGTGAATATGGAGTTTGGCACAAGCTATGAAAAGAACAAACTCCTCCCCTTCTGGCCTCTCCCATCAACCCCCTGTTCACAGGAAGTTCTTCTCAATTAAAGTAATAAAGGAGAGAGAGAGAGAGAGAGAGAGAGAGAGAGAGAGAGAGAGAGAGAGAGAGAGAGAGAGAGAGAGAGAAAGCAGAAATCAATAAACCAGACAAGAGGGAACCCAGCGCACCCCAGATGGACACAGAGAAACAGATTTTACGGTAAGTTCAAAATCCAAATTTCTCTATCGTCCGTCTGGGGGACTCTGCGCACTTACAATTGGGATATCCCAAAGCAAGCCAAAGATTGAGGAGGGGGGGGCGGACAGTATGGAAACATGAGAATCTTGTGAAGTCTGCCACTCCACACAAGCTGCACCTCCACGAATAGCCCATAAGGCACCAACGGCCTGAGACGCACGAGTCCAGTGGGCCAGGAACAGGAACAGCAGAGGACACATAAGTCCGACGGATAGCTGATGTGACCCAACGAGCCACAGAGTTCTAAGAGACCGGTCAACCTCGCTTGGGCGCATCACAAAGAACCAACGTGTCCCTACGGCTAATGGACTCCATACGGGACAAGTAAATGCGTAAGGCTCGAACAACAACCAAAAGGACAAGTGCTGACCTTACCCGGAAGAGACTGGGACAAACACAGGAAGCACAATGTCTTGAGTAAGATAAAAAGTAGATACAACTTTTGGTAGGAAAAAAAAATAAGAATTTACTTACCGATAATTCTATTTCTCGTAGTCCGTAGTGGATGCTGGGAACTCCGTAAGGACCATGGGGAATAGCGGCTCCGCAGGAGACTGGGCACAAAAGTAAAAGCTTTAGGACTACCTGGTGTGCACTGGCCCCTCCCCCTATGACCCTCCTCCAAGCCTCAGTTAGGATACTGTGCCCGGACGAGCGTACACAATAAGGAAGGATTTTGAATCCCGGTAAGACTCATACCAGCCACACCAATCACACCGTACAACCTGTGATCTGAACCCAGTTAACAGCATGATAACAGAGGAGCCTCTGAAAAGATGGCTCACAACAATAATAACCCGATTTTTGTAACAATAACTATGTACAAGTATTGCAGACAATCCGCACTTGGGATGGGCGCCCAGCATCCACTACGGACTACGAGAAATAGAATTATCGGTAAGTAAATTCTTATTTTCTCTGACGTCCTAGTGGATGCTGGGAACTCCGTAAGGACCATGGGGATTATACCAAAACTCCCAAACGGGCGGGAGAGTGCGGATGACTCTGCAGCACCGAATGAGAGAACTCCAGGTCCTCCTCAGCCAGGGTATCAAATTTGTAGAATTTAGCAAACGTGTTTGCCCCTGACCAAGTAGCTGCTCGGCAAAGTTGTAAAGCCGAGACCCCTCGGGCAGCCGCCCAAGATGAGCCCACTTTCCTTGTGGAATGGGCTTTTACAGATTTTGGCTGTGGCAGGCCTGCCACAGAATGTGCAAGCTGAATTGTACTACAAATCCAACGAGCAATAGTCTGCTTAGAAGCAGGAGCACCCAGCTTGTTGGGTGCATACAGGATAAACAGCGAGTCAGATTTTCTGACTCCAGCCGTCCTGGAAACATATATTTTCAGGGCCCTGACTACGTCCAGCAACTTGGAGTCCTCCAAGTCCCTAGTAGCCGCAGGTACCACAATAGGCTGGTTCAAGTGAAACGCTGAAACCACCTTAGGGAGAAATTGAGGACGAGTCCTCAATTCTGCCCTGTCCGTATGAAAAATTAGGTAAGGGCTTTTTATAGGATAAAGCCGCCAATTCTGAGACACGCCTGGCTGAAGCCAGGGCTAACAGCATTACCACTTTGCCTGTGAGATATTTTAAGTCCACAGTGGTGAGTGGTTCAAACCAATGTGATTTTAGGAACCCCAAAACTACATTGAGATCCCAAGGTGCCACTGGAGGCACAAAAGGAGGCTGTATATGCAGTACCCCCTTGACAAACGTCTGAACTTCAGGAACTGAAGCCAGTTCTTTCTGGAAGAAAATCGACAGGGCCGAAATTTGAACCTTAATGGACCCTAATTTTAGGCCCATAGACAGTCCTGTTTGCAGGAAATGCAGGAAACGACCCAGTTGAAATTCCTCTGTAGGGGCCTTCCTGGCCTCACACCACGCAACATATTTACGCCAAATACGGTGATAATGTTGCACGGTTACATCCTTCCTGGCTTTGATCAGGGTAGGGATGACTTCATCCAGAATGCCTTTTTCCTTCAGGATCCGGCGTTCAACCGCCATGCCGTCAAACGCAGCCGCGGTAAGTCTTGGAACAGACAGGGTCCCTGCTGGAGCAGGTCCTTTCTTAGAGGTAGAGGCCACGGGTCCTCCGTGAGCATCTCTTGAATTTCCGGGTACCAAGTCCTTCTTGGCCAATCCGGAGCCACGAGTATAGTCCTTACTCCTCTCCTTCTTATGATTCTCAGTACCTTGGGTATGAGAGGCAGAGGAGGGAACACATACACTGACTGGTACACCCACGGTGTTACCAGAGCGTCCACAGCTATTGCCTGAGGGTCCCTTGACCTGGCGCAATATCTGTCTAGTTTTTTGTTGAGGCGGGACGCCATCATGTCCACCTTTGGTTTTTCCCAACGGTTCACAATCATGTGGAAGACTTCTGGGTGAAGTCCCCACTCCCCCGGGTGGAGGTCGTGTCTGCTGAGGAAGTCTGCTTCCCAGTTGTCCACTCCCGGAATGAACACTGCTGACAGTGCTATCACATGATTTTCCGCCCAGCGAAGAATCCTTGCAACTTCTGCCATTGCCCTCCTGCTTCTTGTGCCGCCCTGTCTGTTTACGTGGGCGACTGCCGTGATGTTGTCCGACTGGATCAACACCGGCTGACCCTGAAGCAGAGGCCTTGCTTGACTTAGGGCATTGTAAATGGCCCTTAGTTCCAGGATATTTATGTTAAATGACGTTTCCATGCTTGACCACAAGCCCTGGAAATTTCTTCCCTGTGTGACTGCTCCCCAGCCTCTCAGGCTGGCATCCGTGGTCACCAGGACCCAGTCCTGAATGCCGAATCTGCGGCCCTCTAGAAGATGAGCACTCTGCAACCACCACAGGAGAGACACCCTTGTCCTTGGAGACAGGGTTATCCGCTGATGCATCTGAAGATGCGATCCGGACCATTTGTCCAGCAGATCCCACTGAAAAGTTCTTGCGTGGAATCTGCCGAATGGAATCGCTTCGTAAGAAGCCACCATTTTTCCCAGGACCCTTGTGCATTGATGCACTGACACTTGGCCTGGTTTTAGGAGGTTCCTGACTAGCTCGGATAACTCCCTGGCTTTCTCCTCCGGGAGAAACACCTTTTTCTGGACTGTGTCCAGAATCATCCCTAGGAACAGCAGACGTGTCGTCGGAATCAGCTGCGATTTTTGAATATTTAGAATCCACCCGTGCTGTCGTAGTACTACTTGAGATAGTGCTACTCCGACCTCTAACTGTTCCCTGTACCTTGCCCTTATCAGGAGATCGTCCAAGTAAGGGATAATTAAGACGCCTTTTCTTCGAAGAAGAATCATCATTTCGGCCATTACCTTGGTAAAGACCCGGGGTGCCGTGGACAATCCAAACGGCAGCGTCTGAAACTGATAGTGACAGTTCTGTACCACAAACCTGAGGTACCCTTGGTGAGAAGGGCAAATTGGGACATGGAGGTAAGCATCCTTGATGTCCAGAGACACCATATAGTCCCCTTCTTCCAGGTTCGCTATCACTGCTCTGAGTGACTCCATCTTGAATTTGAACCTTTGTATGTAAGTGTTCAAGGATTTCAGATTTAAAATAGGTCTCACCGAGCCGTCCGGCTTCGGTACCACAAACAGCGTGGAATAATACCCCTTTCCCTGTTGTAGGAGGGGTACCTTGATTATCACCTGCTGGGAATACAGCTTGTGAATGGCTTCCAATACCGCCTCCCTGTCGGAGGGAGACGTTGGTAAAGCAGACTTCAGGAACCGGCGAGGGGGAGACGTCTCGAATTCCAATTTGTTCCCCTGAGATACTACCTGCAGGATCCAGGGGTCCACTTGCGAGTGAGCCCACTGCGCGCTGAAATTCTTGAGACGACCCCCCACCGTACCTGAGTTTGCTTGTAAGGCCCCAGCGTCATGCTGAGGACTTGGCAGAAGCGGGGGAGGGCTTCTGTTCCTGGGAAGAGGCTGCCTGCTGCAGTCTTTTTCCCCTTCCTCTGCCCCGGGGCAGATATGAGTGGCCTTTTGCCCGCTTGCCCTTATGGGGACGAAAGGACTGAGCCTGAAAAGACGGTGTCTTTTTCTGCTGAGAGGTGACCTGGGGTAAAAAGGTGGATTTCCCAGCCGTTGCCGTGGCCACCAGGTCCGATAGACCGACCCCAAACAACTCCTCCCCTTTATACGGCAATACTTCCATATGCCGTTTGGAATCCGCATCACCTGACCACTGTCGCGTCCATAACCCTCTTCTGGCAGAAATGGACAGCGCACTTACTCTTGATGCCAGAGTGCAAATATCCCTCTGTGCATCTCTCATATATAGAAATGCATTCTTTAAATGCTCTATAGTCAATAATATACTGTCCCTGTCCAGGGTATCAATATTTTCAGTCAGGGAATACGACCAAGCCACCCCAGCACTGCACATTCAGGCTGAGGCGATTGCTGGTCGCAGTATAACACCACTATGTGTGTATATACTTTTTAGGATATTTTCCAGCTTCCTATCAGCTGGCTCCTTGAGGGCGGCCGTATCAGGAGACGGTAACGCCACTTGTTTTGATAAGCGTGTGAGCGCCTTATCTACCCTAGGGGGTGTTTCCCAACGCGCCCTAACCTCTGGCGGGAAAGGGTATAATGCCAATAATTTTTTAGAAATTAGCATTTTTTTATCGGGGGAAACCCACGCTTCATCACACACCTCATTTAATTCATCTGATTCAGGAAAAACTACGGGTAGTTTTTTCACACCCCACATAATACCCTTTTTTGTGGTACTTGTAGTATCAGAAATGTTCAAAACCTCCTTCATTGCCGTGATCATGTAACGTGTGGCCCTACTGGAAAACACGTTTGTTTCCTCACCGTCGACACTGGAGTCAGTGTCCGTGTCTGGGTCTGTGTCGACCATCTGAGGTAACGGGCGCTTTAGAGCCCCTGACGGTGTTTGAGACGCCTGGACAGGTACTAACTGATTTGCCGGCTGTCTCATGTCGTCAACAGTCTTTTGTAAAGTGCTGACGCTATCACGTAATTCCTTCCATAAGACCATCCAGTCAGGTGTCGACTCCCTAGGGGGTGACATCACTATTACAGGCAATTGCTCCGCCTCCATACCATTTTCCTCCTCATACATGTCGACACAACGTACCGACACACAGCACACACACAGGGAATGCTCTGATAGAGGACAGGACCCCACTAGCCCTTTGGGGAGACAGAGGGAGAGTTTGCCAGCACACACCAGAGCGCTATATATATGCAGGGATAACCTTATATAAGTGTTTTTCCCTTATATAGCTGTTGTATTGATTAATCTGCCAAATTAGTGCCCCCCCCCCCCCCTCTCTTGTTTTACCCTGTTTCTGTAGTGCAGGACTGCAGGGGAGAGTCAGGGAGACGTCCTTCCAGCGGAGCTGTGAGGGAAAATGGCGCTTGTGTGCTGAGGAGATAGGCTCCGCCCCCTTCTCGGCGGCCTTTCTCCCGCTGTTTTAAGGAAAAACTGGCAGGGGTTAAATGCATCCATATAGCCCAGGAGCTATATGTGATGTATTTTTCGCCATCTAAGGTGTTTTTATTGCGTCTCAGGGCGCCCCCCCCAGCGCCCTGCACCCTCAGTGACCGGAGTGTGAAGTGTGCTGAGAGCAATGGCGCACAGCTGCGGTGCTGTGCGCTACCTTATTGAAGACAGGACGTCTTCTGCCGCCGATTTCCCGGACCTCTTCTGTCTTCTGGCTCTGTAAGGGGGCCGGCGGCGCGGCTCTGGGACCCATCCATGGCTGGGCCTGTGATCGTCCCTCTGGAGCTAATGTCCAGTAGCCTAAGAAACCCAATCCACTCTGCACGCAGGTGAGTTCGCTTCTTCTCCCCTTAGTCCCTCGGTGCAGTGAACATGTTGCCAGCAGGACTCACTGAAAATAAAAAACCTATACTTAAACTTTTTCACTAAGCAGCTCAGGAGAGCCACCTAGTGTGCACCCTTCTCGTTCGGGCACAAAAATCTAACTGAGGCTTGGAGGAGGGTCATAGGGGGAGGGGCCAGTGCACACCAGGTAGTCCTAAAGCTTTTACTTTTGTGCCCAGTCTCCTGCGGAGCCGCTATTCCCCATGGTCCTTACGGAGTTCCCAGCATCCACTAGGACGTCAGAGAAAAGGTGTTTTGTATGTAAAACCACTCTATCATGATAGAAAACCAACAAAGGTGGACTTTATGAAAGGGCTGCCAACTCCAAAACACGCCGAGCTGAGGCAATGGCCAAAAGAAAAAGAAAAACCACCCTAAAAGTAAGGAACCGCAACTCAGATTCCAGAGGCTCAAAAGGAGAAACAGGAGTTACACAAGGAAGTTGTATATGCAAAAATCTGTGAAGGAAACACTGAACATCCGTAAGAATGTTAGTAACCAATTCCGGAAAAGAAAGTCTAGAGCAGAACCCTGTCTCTGAAGATAAGACAAAATCCTTCTGATAACTGTTCTGCAGAAAGGACAAGAGGTAGAAAAGACTAAGAACCTCAGTGAGAGGCCTTTACATTCGCACCAAAAGGTGAAGTTTTCTAGGGGGGGGAGAAGCACTTTCCACAGTAAGAGTCTGTGAAAAGTGGTTCACTCGGCTATACAGCCAGCCTGACGGATAGTGGCCAGCGATGATGCGGGAGCGCGCATCAGCGCTCACCACCCGGCTATAAACACTGGCCAAGTTTGAGCTCAAAGTAGCTCAAAATGCCAAAAGTTAGCTACTTTGAGCTCAAAATCACCCAGTGTGTATGGGCCTTTAGACCTGCCTTAGAAGTGACCATAACTAGAGATCATAATCACTAGGACAAATGATTGTCCTTTGAAGTAACTGAGCTATAGTGTCTGTCAAGGGCCTGGCACACTGCACAGTATAAGCTGCGTAAGGAGCATTCAGGTCTGTGCAGCCATTTTGGCAGTTTATAGGTACATAATGCACAAAAAAAAATGTCTGTCTTGTGTCCGGACATAAAAATAATGAAAGGAAAACAGAGTACCATCAATCACTCTTTTAGGTGTGAAAGTATTTACCACAGATTATTTTACATTAACTCAGCCATTAACATTTTACCAAGATTTGTGGGCTAAGTAGTAAAAAGTGTACCAGTCCCACTACACTGTCATAGTGCAAGCAAAGGCAGACTCTGACTATACCAGTATTTGTGTACTGGTCCTGGACGCACTGCAATACCAGGTCAATGTATAAAGTGGACAGAGCAAGCTCCTCTTCTATCTTACTAAAAATTCATGTAATGTATGGTCCCTAGATAGGGAGCGTATCAGATATTAAACTGATAAAAACAGATATTACACCTGAACTTTGCTAAAAGGCTGAGATAAGCAAATATCACTTGCATATTGGTTGCAGTTAGTGGGCTACGTAATAGAGGCAGTAAAAGTTCCACTATACCAGCTACAGAATAAAGCCATACCACCAATTTGGTGGACTAAAGGCTGAACATAGTAATAGCCACTATATTTACTGTAGTGCCTGTAATTTGTGAGGAGAGGGCATTATTTGTACATGACAACACAGGTAGGATTTTCTAACAAGCAAATATCATGTATATATTTGCTGGGCTAATTACAGAAACCTGCAATAGTCCCAGAATACTTGCTATTGTGTATATTATACTACAGATGGGTCCACATTTATCTTGACCTTTAATAGGATTAACTGAGACTGGCCAGTCGGACTTAATCCCCTGCTGTATTGCATTGCAGTTGAGAACAATAGATTAGGGTTTATGCTGATAAATCATGTTGTGCCTAGGCACAGAAAACTAGTCAAGATAACTGTGGACCCATCTGTATTGGCAGATCACTTTTAAAGTTATCACCTTGTGGGTTGTTACCATACCTCCCAACTGTCCCGATTTTCATGGGACAGTCCAGTTTTTTTGGGACTGTCCCGCTGTCCCACCCATGGGCCGCAGTGTCCCGCGTGGTGGGGGGGCACAGTGTCTATTCACAGAGACAAGAGGGACAGGGGGCATGACAGCAGCTCACAGAGCGCTGACCATGCTCCGATAGTGACGGAGAATGGAGGCGTGGCTCGTGATTGCGGCATTGCCGTGAAGCCACACCCCCTTCCCTGAAGCCACGCCCCTTTTCTGGACGGGTGCGGCTGTGCCAGAGTCCCTCTTTGGCCGCCAACAAAGTTGGGAGGTATGTGTTACTGATCACAATAGTCCCACTATATCTCAGTGCAAAGAATGACAGTGCTCCCCCCTCCCCCTTATGCTGAGCTGCTGACATGTGATCAGGAGCTTCCTGCCATGCTGCTGGGGGCAAGGCCTAATCGGGTGAGGCAGTTTAGACTGGTTTGAGGGCGCCAAAACATCCAGCAACTCCATACAATAAAGATAATAACAATGGCCCTCATTCCGAGTTGTTCGCTCGCTAGCTGCTTTTAGCAGCTTTGCACACGCTAAGCCGCCGCCTACTGGGAGTGAATCTTAGCTTATCAAAATTGCGAACGAAAGATTAGCAAAATTGCGAATAGACACCTCTTAGCAGTTTCTGAGTAGCTCCACACTTACTCGGCAACTGCGATCAGTTCAGTCAGTTTCGTTCCTGGTTTGACGTCACAAACACACCCAGCGTTCGGCCAGACACGCCTCCGTTTCTCCAGCCACTCCCGCGTTTTTCCCAGAAACGGTAGCGTTTTTTCGCACACACCCATAAAACCGACAGTTTCCGCCCAGAAACACCCACTTCCTGTCAATCACATTACGATCACCAGAACGAATAAAAAACCTCGTAATGCCGTGAGTAAAATACCTAACAGCATAGCAAATTTACTTGGCGCAGTCGCACTGCGGACATTGCGCATGCGCATTAGCGACTAATCGCTCCGTTGCGACAAAAAAATAACGAGCGAACAACTCGGAATGACCCCCAATGTTTCTGTCCAGAGTTGGGCTAGAACTTAGGTCTCTATACATATTGGACTCTTGCACTAGTGTGCTGAGCCACAGCCTCTCATGGCTGCAGAAATAGAGAGAGGGACTTCGTATGCAGCAAGAAGCTGCACAAAATGGCGCTTTCCCATTTTGGGGGAGGTGTGCATTTAGCAGCGCAAACATCGGGACCTGAGGCACTTTATAAATCTGCCCTCAGTGTCCCCTGGCCACAGGAGTCAGCGCAGCCACCCCTCAGCCATCATACAGTCCTTTATACAGCCCTTACAGTGACCCAGCAGAGCACAGGAAATATACGGCCAGCAGACACACAGCATGGGGGACTGTCATATGCTAGTATGAGAAGGGTCACAGCCTAGTACTGCCTTAGTAGGCTGAGGTTGTTCCTACCTGATCCAGTGCCTCCTCGGATTCTGTGAGCTGGAAGGGAGAGACCCAGGCACCTCAGCGGTGTAGTGACTCCACAGAGGCAACACAGAGTGAGAAAGAGCGCTCAGAGAAGCTCTTCTATCCCAACTACTCTCACTCTGGATGTGTTTGTCACCAACATTAGGGACTAAACGCCAAACAAAACAAATAGAAATAAAACCTAACTAAAAGCTAGGAGCAAAAGAAAAGTGTGCCTGTACTCCAAAGCACAAAACTAAAACTGAGTACTTCCTGTAAACAGGGGGTTAATGGGAGGGGAATGAAAGGGAGGAGTTAGTTCTTTTCACAGCCTGTGCCAAACTCCATACTCTCACACTCTAACCCCAATTGTAAGTGCGCAGCGTCCCCCAGATGGATGATAGAAAAAAATATTACAGCATTTCGCAGCCATGGATCTGATTTCACGCCGAGCAGCTTTCCCTAGAGGGTAACCAAGGCTGGGGGGTTCTCTAGTTAAATTTTAACTGTAGAACACCTTTCAAAGGATGCAAAGTTCCCGAAAATGCAATTTTAAATAAACAGAAATGGACATTTAAATGGAAAAACAAAAAAAGGTCATACAAGCAAGTATTTCACTCAAATCTATATTTCCTATTTTTGCTTTTTTTTTCCCTTCTATTTTCTCTTCAGGTGCATACACTGTATGATTTGTCAAATGATCGGGGTATTCCCGATCAATCGGGCGACCAATTGCTCTGTGTGGTATGTACGATATCGTGCATGGCGCGCTCCCATGGGGTCGTCCGTTTCTTCCCGATCTTTTTGCATGTTCAAAAAATCAAGGGAAACTGCTGACTATCCCATGCAGCGCTATGCGGGGATGGGCCGGCATAGCGGGAGTCATGCCCTCTATGTCGGTCAACCGATGTGTTTGCCCTCGGATCGTCCAGTCGTATCGGTGGGTACACACCATTACAGAGTTCTGTGCACATTCCAGAAACTATCTAAAAGTAATTCTTCAGTAAAAAGAGAAACCCGTTTGTCAGTCCAGAGTAATGGTCAAGGCTTTGACCATTACTAAAATAAAGAAAACTAAAAAAACTAAAATAAAAAGCAGGTCTTTCAAGTAATGCATTTTGTAACTAAATGTAAGAGTCTACATTGCAGGTGTGTTTGCACCAGTATAACAACGACTAAAGCCTCAGTCAATTCCATGCATTGCTCTAGTAGCCACTGAACACCTCAGAGCAAGTGTAATAGTCATAGGAAGGAATAGCTATGTTTCACAAAAAAACACAATGTACTAATGTTTTTCTCTATTTTCAGGTCAGGTAACTTTAGTATAAACTGGTTCAGAAGCACAGACAATATTGTAAAAGTTGAATTACAAGGTGTTACTTATACAAATGTATTAAAATATAATGTAATTGAAATATTAGCTGTTGTGTCTGCCATTGCTTGGGTCTGTCAGTTTTTGTCAGCGTGTACTTTGAAACTGTGGCATGCGGTGCACCTAAGTGATGTCATGCACATACACACTCTGAACTTGGAGTTTTGGATTATACAGGAGATGACCAACTCTCTTGGACAAGGTTAAAGTTAGTGTTTTAATAGCAGCCCAAGTGTTGGGTACTGTGTAACTATGGGCAGTTTTTTCTCTCTGTTGAATCAGACTATGAAAGTGGTTGGATTGTTGGGGTGTGTCTTTTACTGCAAAACTATCAAACAGTGCAGTGAATCAGACAGCCCTGATCTGCTCCAGTGTGCATGAAGCTTGCATTTTAAATCCGAATAACCGAGTTATGAATTATGTCTATATTGGTGCGGTGTAAGGGGGGAAAGTGCATCAGTGTGCATGTTTGTTAATATTTTTGTGAAACTGTGTGTACGCACATGTTCCTCAACTATTTTGGCGGTGGCAAAGCTAGTTTAAGCCTGACTAAGTGCCTGATTCTGTGTTGCGAACAATGTAGAAAAAAAAAGCAAGTAACTTTACTCCGGGGCAAAACCATGCTGCTCTGCCGGTGGGGTGGATTTAAAATGTGCTGAGAGATTTAGATTTGGTTGTCCAAACTCAAAACTAAATTGCACTATATAAAAAAAATAGAAAAAAAATGCAGTATTTGTGGGCTACATGCAAAAGCAGCTAGTAAAAAAATAAATCAGTGAGACACGCACAGTGCAGTTTTCCTTTTTTTTTTTTTTATTAAAGACAACACAGGGTAGTATGCAGGCTTATCAGTGTAATGGGGGAGTAAAAGGTGCTTTCACAAAGAAATAAAAAACTACAAACTGTGTTATGAATTGTCATGAGTCATAAAAGAAACATGGAAAAACTGACCTCAATCTGACGCACCACATCCATTCCCTCCATCACCTCTCCAAACACTACATGCTTCCCATCAAGCCAGTCCGTCTTGTCACATGTGATGAAGAACTGAGAGCCATTCGTATTTGCACCAGAATTGGCCATAGATAGCAAGCCTGTACAAAATAGATTACAGTAAGTAATCAAGAGCCTTATTAGAATAACCTTTACCAAGCTAACCTAAATCACATAAATAGTTAAATGCTACATTATATTGCCGAACGACAGTTATCTAGGCACTTCGATTTACTGAACTGGCATCTCATATTTCCAATCATCTTTTATTTGGTACCACAAGGAGGACGCAGCAGCTGAAGAAAAGATGAACAGATACAGTGCAAAAGTCTTACAGTCCAATACAATGCAGAGTGTAAGAGGATACAGATGTATACTCCTACACTCAGCATCTTTACACAAGACAGTGTGATGGAGATGCTCAGGCACCAGGAGCGCAGCATACTTTTTCCAATAAATACTGCGTCTCACGTCGCATCACAGCTGCAAACAAAACCACTCAATGTGCTAAAGCTGCTAGGTTGTGACACCTGTCACAATAGAATTAGTACAACCTAAGTGTGAAGTCGGCCACAGTGTGCAGTGTAAGCTGCCACTGTCCGCGTGACCGAAAAGTTCCCTGTTCCTTTACAGGGGAGGAAGTCAGATATCATGTGGCCATAGAATGAAATATGGCCACAATATCTGATTGGTGCCAGTCTGTCACATAAAAGGTCTGTTGGTCTGACAGACAATTTATCTGACCGTGTATGCCCAGCATTAGTTGTACACAGATTTAGAAGTACAGCAAGCACCAGTGATCAGTGTGCACTAGCAACATAGAGTTGTCGCTTCTCACAGGTTTTAACGGTGAGAATAAGACTCAACTTTTGTAAAAACGATGCTTGCTTCAGCCAAGTGTCAAGGACCCTGGTGTGCCACGTAGATATAGTATCCGGATGATAGGGTGACATGGTCAAAAGATTGATATGATTTTTTTTTTTTTTCTAATATCTTCAACTTTTTCAAACTTTACAATCCATGTGGACTACGATTGGGAACGGTAATCGGTGTCGAGCACAGCAGTAGCGGAGTGGGGCACCTGCAATCGCTCGCCATGCGAGGGGACGGGGTGAACTAATTGGGGTTTAACGTTCTGGAAGGGAACATGAACAAAAAAAACAGGAAAAACTCATGTTGACCTTTTTTCATGTGTCAACCTTTTTTCATGTGTCAACCAGTTCCATGTCAACCTTTTGATCCATCAACCTTTTGAATATGCCAACCTTGAGTATGTCAACCATTTGGTGTAAACCTTTTCTACCATAACCGTAGATATTTGGCACTTCTAGAGCAAATACACAGTCATCACAAACAGACACAAAGGCAGTGCCTGCTGAGCCCAAGGTGTCGGTGCCACTGTTGGCAAGTGGGAGGGGTACTGCAGTAGCAATTATACCCCAAATCAGCAGTTTGAAGACTCCGACAAAGCTGTTGCTTCTATTTGGCAGGTAAGCTGCACATTTCTGACACTCGTTAACAACATGTCACAAGAAAAACAGACCTGGGAGCCTGCATGGTTAGAGATGAAAGCTCATCTACATTAATAAGAGACTTGGAACAATCAGTTTCTCTTATCAAAACCCAAGAACAAAAATCATCCATGTATGCAATTACTTCGCTTAAATATTAATACGTAAAAAGGTGCACGGCACTTAGTTGCTTTATACTAAAAGTTAGATACATATTTCAAATTACAAGAAGTCCCAAAAATAAGAATTTACTTACCGATAATTCTATTTCTCATAGTCCGTAGTGGATGCTGGGGACTCCGAAAGGACCATGGGGAATAGCGGCTCCGCAGGAGACTGGGCACAAAAGTAAAAAGCTTTAGGACTACCTGGTGTGCACTGGCTCCTCCCCCTATGACCCTCCTCCAAGCCTCAGTTAGGATACTGTGCCCGGACGAGCGTACACAATAATGAAGGATTTTGAATCCCGGGTAAGACTCATACCAGCCACACCAATCACACCGTACAACTTGTGATCTGAACCCAGTTAACAGCATGATAACAGAAGGAGCCTCTGAAAAGATGGCTCACAACAACAATAACCCGATTTTGTAACAATAACTATGTACAAGTAATGCAGACAATCCGCACTTGGGATGGGCGCCCAGCATCCACTACGGACTATGAGAAATAGAATTATCGGTAAGTAAATTCTTATTTTCTCTAACATCCTAGTGGATGCTGGGGACTCCGAAAGGACCATGGGGATTATACCAAAGCTCCCAAACGGGCGGGAGAGTGCGGATGACTCTGCAGCACCGAATGAGAGAACTCCAGGTCCTCCTCAGCCAGGGTATCAAATTTGTAGAATTTAGCAAACGTGTTTGCCCCTGACCAAGTAGCTGCTCGGCAAAGTTGTAAAGCCGAGACCCCTCGGGCAGCCGCCCAAGATGAGCCCACTTTCCGTGTGGAATGGGCTTTTACAGATTTTGGCTGTGGCAGGCCTGCCACAGAATGTGCAAGCTGAATTGTACTACAAATCCAACGAGCAATCGTCTGCTTAGAAGCAGGAGCACCCAGCTTGTTGGGTGCATACAGGATAAACAGCGAATCAGATTTTCTGACTCCAGCCGTCCTGGAAACATACATTTTCAGGGCCCTGACTACGTCCAGCAACTTGGAATCCTCCAAGTCCCTAGTAGCCGCAGGCACCACAATAGGCTGGTTCAAGTGAAAAGCTGAAACCACCTTAGGGAGAAATTGAGGACGAGTCCTCAATTCTGCCCTGTCCGTATGAAAAATTAGGTAAGGGCTTTTATAGGATAAAGCCGCCAATTCTGAGACACGCCTGGCTGAAGCCAGGGCTAACAGCATTACCACTTTCCATGTGAGATATTTTAAGTCCACAGTGGTGAGTGGTTCAAACCAATGTGATTTTAGGAATCCCAAAACTACATTGAGATCCCAAGGTGCCACTGGAGGCACAAAAGGAGGCTGTATATGCAGTACTCCCTTGACAAACGTCTGAACTTCAGGAACAGAAGCCAGTTCTTTTTGGAAGAATATTGACAGGGCCGAAATTTGAACCTTAATGGACCCTAATTTGAGGCCCATAGACAGTCCTGTTTGCAGGAAATGCAGGAAACGACCCAGTTGAAATTCCTCTGTAGGGGCCTTCCTGGCCTCGCACCACGCAACATATTTACGCCAAATACGGTGATAATGTTGTACGGTTACATCCTTCCTGGCTTTGATCAGGGTAGGGATGACTTCATCCGGAATGCCTTTTTCCTTCAGGATCCGGCGTTCAACCGCCATGCCGTCAAACGCAGCCGCGGTAAGTCTTGGAACAGACATGGTCCCTGCTGGAGCAGGTCCTTTCTTAGAGGTAGAGGCCACGGGTCTTCCGTGAGCATCTCTTGAATTTCCGGGTACCAAGTCCTTCTTGGCCAATCCGGAGCCACGAGTATAGTCTTTACTCCTCTCCTTCTTATGATTCTCAGTACTTTTGGTATGAGAGGAAGAGGAGGGAACACATACACTGACTGGTACACCCACGGTGTTACCAGAGCGTCCACAGCTATTGCCTGAGGGTCCCCCTTGACCTGGCGCAATATCTGTCCAGTTTTTTGTTGAGGCGGGACGCCATCATGTCCACCTTTGGTTTTTCCCAACGGTTCACAATCATGTGGAAGACTTCTGGGTGAAGTCCCCACTCCCCCGGGTGAAGATCGTGTCTGCTGAGGAAGTCTGCTTCCCAGTTGTCCACTCCTGGAATGAACACTGCTGACAGTGCTATCACATGATTCTCCGCCCAGCGAAGAATCCTTGCCACTTCCATCATTGCCCTCCTGCTTCTTGTGCCGCCCTGTCTGTTTACGTGGGCGACTGCCGTGATGTTGTCCGACTGGATCAACACCGGCTGACCCTGAAGCAGAGGTCTTGCCTGACTTAGGGCATTGTAAATGGCCCTTAGTTCCAGGATATTTATGTGAAGTGACGTTTCCATGCTTGACCACAAGCCCTGGAAATTTCTTCCCTGTGTGACTGCTCCCCAGCCTCTCAGGCTGGCATCCGTGGTCACCAGGACCCAATCCTGAATGCCGAATCTGCGGCCCTCTAGGAGATGAGCACTCTGTAACCACCACAGGAGAGACACCCTTGTCCTTGGAGACAGGGTTATCCGCTGATGCATTTGAAGATGCGATCCGGACCATTTGTCCAGCAGATCCCACTGAAAAGTTCTTGCGTGGAATCTGCCGAATGGAATCGCTTCGTAAGAAGCCACCATCTTTCCCAGGACCCTTGTGCATTGATGTACTGACACTTGGCCTGGTCTTAGGAGGTTCCTGACTTGGTCGGATAACTCCTTGGCTTTCTCCTCCGGGAGAAACACCTTTTTCTGTACTGTGTCCAGAATCATCCCTAGGAACAGCAGATGTGTCGTCGGAATGAGCTGCGATTTTGGAATATTTAGAATCCATCCGTGCTGTCGTAGTACTACTTGAGATAGTGCTACTCCGACCTCTAACTGTTCTCTGGACCTTGCCCTTATCAGGAGATCGTCCAAGTAAGGGATAATTAAGACGCCTTTTCTTCGAAGAAGAATCATCATTTCGGCCATTACCTTGGTAAAGACCCGGGGTGCCGTGGACAATCCAAACGGCAGCGTCTGAAACTGATAGTGACAGTTCTGTACCACAAACCTGAGGTACCCTTGGTGAGAAGGGCAAATTGGGACATGGAGGTAAGCATCCTTGATGTCCAGAGACACCATATAGTCCCCTTCTTCCAGGTTCGCTATCACTGCTCTGAGTGACTCCATCTTGAACTTGAACCTTTTTATGTAAGTGTTCAAGGATTTCAGATTTAAAATGGGTCTCACCGAGCCGTCCGGCTTCGGTACCACAAACAGCGTGGAATAATACCCCTTTCCCTGTTGTAGGAGGGGTACCTTGATTATCACCTGCTGGGAATACAGCTTGTGAATGGCTTCCAATACCGCCTCCCTGTCGGGGGGAGACGTTGGTAAAGCAGACTTCAGGAACCGGCGAGGGGGAGACGTCTCGAATTCCAATTTGTACCCCTGAGATACTACCTGCAGGATCCAGGGGTCCACTTGCGAGTGAGCCCACTGCGCGCTGAAATTCTTGAGACGGGCCCCCACCGTGCCTGAGTCCGCTTGTAAGGCCCCAGCGTCATGCTGAGGACTTGGCAGAAGCGGGGGAGGGCTTCTGTTCGTGGGAAGAGGCTGTCTGCTGCAGTCTTTTTCCCCTTCCTCTGCCCCGGGGCAGATATGAGTGGCCTTTTGCCCGCTTGCCCTTATGGGGACGAAAGGACTGAGCCTGAAAAGACGGTATCTTTTTCTGCTGCGAGGTGACTTGGGGTAAAAAGGTGGATTTTCCAGCCGTTGCCGTGGCCACCAGGTCCGATAGACCGACCCCAAATAACTCCTCCCCTTTATACGGCAATACTTCCATATGCCGTTTGGAATCCGCATCCCCTGACCACTGTCGTGTCCATAATCCTCTTCTGGCAGAAATGGACATCGCACTTACTCTTGATGCCAGAGTGCAAATATCCCTCTGTGCATCTCTCATATATAGAAATGCATCCTTTAAATGCTCTATAGTCAATAATATATTGTCCCTGTCCAGGGTATCAATATTTTCAGTCAGGGAATCCGACCAAGCCACCCCAGCACTGCACATCCAGGCTGAGGCGATTGCTGGTCGCAGTATAATACCAGTATGTGTGTATATACTTTTAAGGATATTTTCCAGCTTCCTATCAGCTGGTTCCTTGAGGGCGGCCGTATCTGGGGACGGTAACGCCACTTGTTTTGATAAGCGTGTGAGCGCCTTATCTACGCTAGGGGGTGTTTCCCAACGCGCCCTAACCTCTGGCGGGAAAGGGTATAATGCCAATAACTTTTTAGAAATTAGCAGTTTTTTATCGGGGGAAACCCACGCTTCATCACACACCTCATTTAATTCATCTGATTCGGGAAAAACTACGGTTAGTTTTTTCACACCCCACATAATACCCTTTTTTGTGGTACTTGTAGTATCAGAAATGTTCAAAACCTCCTTCATTGCCGTGATCATGTAACGTGTGGCCCTACTGGAAAATACGTTTGTTTCCTCACCGTCGACACTGGAGTCAGTGTCCGTGTCTGGGTCTGTGTCGACCACCTGAGGTAACGGGCGCTTTAGAGCCCCTGACGGTGTTTGAGACGCCTGTACAGGTATTAACTGATTTGCCGGCTGTCTCATGTCGTCAACAGTCTTTTGTAAAGTGCTGACACTATCACGTAATTCTTTCCATAAGACCATCCAGTCAGGTGTCGACTCCCTAGGGGGTGACATCACTAACACAGGCAATTGCTCCGCCTCCACACCATTTTCCTCCTCATACATGTCGACACAACGTACCGACACACAGCACACACACAGGGAATGCTTTGATAGAGGACAGGACCCCACTAGCCCTTTGGGGAGACAGAGGGAGAGTTTGCCAGCACACACCAGAGCGCTATATATATATATATATATATATATACAGGGATAACCTTATATAAGTGTTTTTCCCTAATATAGCTGCTGTATATATTTATATGCCAATTTAGTGCCCCCCCTCTCTTGTTTTACCCTGTTTCTGTAGTGCAGGACTGCAGGGGAGAGTCAGGGAGCCTTCCTCCAACGGAGCTGTGAGGAAAAAATGGCGCCAGTGTGCTGAGGAGATAGGCTCCGCCCCTTTTTCGGCTGCCTTTCTCCCGCTTTTTTATGTAAAAATTGGCAGGGGTTAAATACATCCATATAGCCCAGGAGCTATATGTGATGTATTTTTTGCCAAAAAAGGTGTTTTTATTGCGTCTCAGGGCGCCCCCCCCCAGCGCCCTGCACCCTCAGTGACCGGAGTGTTAAGTGTGCTGAGAGCAATGGCGCACAGCTGCAGTGCTGTGCGCTACCTTATTGAAGACAGGACGTCTTCTGCCGCCGATTTTCCGGACCTCTGTAAGGGGGACGGCGGCGCGGCTCTGGGACCCATCCATGGCTGGGCCTGTGATCGTCCCTCTGGAGCTAATGTCCAGTAGCCTAAGAAGCCCAATCCACTCTGCACGCAGGTGAGTTCGCTTCTTCTCCCCTTAGTCCCTCGGTGCAGTGAGCCTGTTGCCAGCAGGTCTCACTGAAAATAAAAAACCTACTTTAAACTTTTACACTAAGCAGCTCAGGAGAGCCCCTTAGCCTGCACCCGTCTCGTTCGGGCACAAAAATCTAACTGAGGCTTGGAGGAGGGTCATAGGGGGAGGAGCCAGTGCACACCAGGTAGTCCTAAAGCTTTTTACTTTTGTGCCCAGTCTCCTGCGGAGCCGCTATTCCCCATGGTCCTTTCGGAGTCCCCAGTATCCACTAGGACGTTAGAGAAAATAAGAATTTACTTACCGATAATTCTATTTCTCATAGTCCGTAGTGGATGCTGGGGACTCCGAAAGGACCATGGGGAATAGCGGCTCCGCAGGAGACTGGGCACAAAGTAAAAGCTTTAGGACTAGCTGGTGTGCACTGGCTCATCCCCCTATGACCCTCCTCCAAGCCTCAGTTAGGATACTGTGCCCGGACGAGCGTACACAATAAGGAAGGATTTTGAATCCCGGGTAAGACTCATACCAGCCACACCAATCACACCGTACAACTTGTGATCTGAACCCAGTTAACAGCATGATAACAGAAGGAGCCTCTGAAAAGATGGCTCACAACAACAATAACCCGATTTTTGTAACAATAACTATGTACAAGTAATGCAGACAATCCGCACTTGGGATGGGCGCCCAGCATCCACTACGGACTATGAGAAATAGAATTATCGGTAAGTAAATTCTTATTTTCTCTAACGTCCTAGTGGATGCTGGGGACTCCGAAAGGACCATGGGGATTATACCAAAGCTCCCAAACGGGAGGGAGAGTGCGGATGACTCTACAGCACCGAATGAGAGAACTCCAGGTCCTCCTCAGCCAGGGTATCAAATTTGTAGAATTTAGCAAACGTGTTTGCCCCTGACCAAGTAGCTGCTCGGCAAAGTTGTAAAGCCGAGACCCCTCGGGCAGCCGCCCAAGATGAGCCCACTTTCCGTGTGGAATGGGCTTTTACAGATTTTGGCTGTGGCAGGCCTGCCACAGAATGTGCAAGCTGAATTGTACTACAAATCCAACGAGCAATCGTCTGCTTAGAAGCAGGAGCACCCAGCTTGTTGGGTGCATACAGGATAAACAGCGAATCAGATTTTCTGACTCCAGCCGTCCTGGAAACATACATTTTCAGGGCCCTGACTACGTCCAGCAACTTGGAATCCTCCAAGTCCCTAGTAGCCGCAGGCACCACAATAGGCTGGTTTAAGTGAAATGCTGAAACCACCTTAGGAAGAAATTGAGGACGAGTCCTCAATTCTGCCCTGTCCGTATGAAAAATTAGGTAAGGGCTTTTATAGGATAAAGCCGCCAATTCTGAGACACGCCTGGCTGAAGCCAGGGCTAACAGCATTACCACTTTCCATGTGAGATATTTTAAGTCCACAGTGGTGAGTGGTTCAAACCAATGTGATTTTAGGAATCCCAAAACTACATTGAGATCCCAAGGTGCCACTGGAGGCACAAAAGGAGGCTGTATATGCAGTACTCCCTTGACAAACGTCTGAACTTCAGGAACAGAAGCCAGTTCTTTTTGGAAGAATATTGACAGGGCCGAAATTTGAACCTTAATGGACCCTAATTTGAGGCCCATAGACAGTCCTGTTTGCAGGAAATGCAGGAAACGACCCAGTTGAAATTCCTCTGTAGGGGCCTTCCTGGCCTCGCACCACGCAACATATTTACGCCAAATACGGTGATAATGTTGTACGGTTACATCCTTCCTGGCTTTGATCAGGGTAGGGATGACTTCATCCGGAATGCCTTTTTGCCTTCAGGATCCGGCGTTCAACCGCCATGCCGTCAAACGCAGCCGCGGTAAATCTTGGAACAGACATGGTCCCTGCTGGAGCAGGTCCTTTCTTAGAGGTAGAGGCCACGGGTCTTCCGTGAGCATCTCTTGAATTTCCGGGTACCAAGTCCTTCTTGGCCAATCCGGAGCTACGAGTATAGTCTTTACTCCTCTCCTTCTTATGATTCTCAGTACTTTTGGTATGAGAGGAAGAGGAGGGAACACATACACTGACTGGTACACCCACGGTGTTACCAGAGCGTCCACAGCTATTGCCTGAGGGTCCCTTGACCTGGCGCAATATCTGTCCAGTTTTTTGTTGAGGCGGGACGCCATCATGTCCACCTTTGGTTTTTCCCAACGGTTCACAATCATGTGGAAGACTTCTGGGTGAAGTCCCCACTCCCCCGGGTGAAGATCGTGTCTGCTGAGGAAGTCTGCTTCCCAGTTGTCCACTCCCGGAATGAACACTGCTGACAGTGCTATCACATGATTCTCCGCCCAGCGAAGAATCCTTGCCACTTCCATCATTGCCCTCCTGCTTCTTGTGCCGCCCTGTCTGTTTACGTGGGCGACTGCCGTGATGTTGTCCGACTGGATCAACACCGGCTGACCCTGAAGCAGAGGTCTTGCCTGACTTAGGGCATTGTAAATGGCCCTTAGTTCCAGGATATTTATGTGAAGTGACGTTTCCATGCTTGACCACAAGCCCTGGAAATTTCTTCCCTGTGTGACTGCTCCCCAGCCTCTCAGGCTGGCATCCGTGGTCACCAGGACCCAATCCTGAATGCCGAATCTGCGGCCCTCTAGAAGATGAGCACTCCGTAACCACCACAGGAGAGACACCCTTGTCCTTGGAGACAGGGTTATCCGCTGATGCATTTGAAGATGCGATCCGGACCATTTGTCCAGCAGATCCCACTGAAAAGTTCTTGCGTGGAATCTGCCGAATGGAATCGCTTCGTAAGAAGCCACCATCTTTCCCAGGACCCTTGTGCATTGATGTACTGACACTTGGCCTGGTCTTAGGAGGTTCCTGACTAGGTCGGATAACTCCTTGGCTTTCTCCTCCGGGAGAAACACCTTTTTCTGTACTGTGTCCAGAATCATCCCTAGGAACAGCAGACGTGTCGTCGGAATCAGCTGCGATTTTGGAATATTTAGAATCCATCCGTGCTGTCGTAGTACTACTTGAGATAGTGCTACTCCGACCTCTAACTGTTCTCTGGACCTTGCCCTTATCAGGAGATCGTCCAAGTAAGGGATAATTAAAACGCCTTTTCTTCGAAGAAGAATCATAATTTCGGCCATTACCTTGGTAAAGACCCGGGGTGCCGTGGACAATCCAAACGGCAGCGTCTGAAACTGATAGTGACCGTTCTGTACCACAAACCTGAGGTACCCTTGGTGAGAAGGGCAAATTGGGACATGGAGGTAAGCATCCTTGATGTCCAGAGACACCATATAGTCCCCTTCTTCCAGGTTCGCTATCACTGCTCTGAGTGACTCCATCTTGAACTTGAACCTTTTTATGTAAGTGTTCAAGGATTTCAGATTTAAAATGGGTCTCACCGAGCCGTCCGGCTTCGGTACCACAAACAGCGTGGAATAATACCCCTTTCCCTGTTGTAGGAGGGGTACCTTGATTATCACCTGCTGGGAATACAGCTTGTGAATGGCTTCCAATACCGCCTCCCTGTCGGGGGGAGACGTTGGTAAAGCAGACTTCAGGAATCGGCGAGGGGGAGACGTCTCGAATTCCAATTTGTACCCCTGAGATACTACCTGCAGGATCCAGGGGTCCACTTGCGAGTGAGCCCACTGCGCGCTGAAATTCTTGAGACGGGCCCCCACCGTGCCTGAGTCCGCTTGTAAGGCCCCAGCGTCATGCTGACGACTTGGCAGAAGCGGGGGAGGGCTTCTGTTCGTGGGAAGAGGCTGTTTGCTGCAGTCTTTTTCCCCTTCCTCTGCCCCGGGGCAGATATGAGTGGCCTTTTGCCCGCTTGCCCTTATGGGGACGAAAGGACTGAGCCTGAAAAGACGGTATCTTTTTCTGCTGCGAGGTGACTTGGGGTAAAAAGGTGGATTTTCCAGCCGTTGCCGTGGCCACCAGGTCCGATAGACCGACCCCAAATAACTCCTCCCCTTTATACGGCAATACTTCCATATGCCGTTTGGAATCCGCATCCCCTGACCACTGTCGCGTCCATAATCCTCTTCTGGCAGAAATGGACATCGCACTTACTCTTGATGCCAGAGTGCAAATATCCCTCTGTGCATCTCGCATATATAGAAATGCATCCTTTAAATGCTCTATAGTCAATAATATATTGTCCCTGTCCAGGGTATCAATATTTTCAGTCAGGGAATCCGACCAAGCCACCCCAGCACTGCACATCCAGGCTGAGGCGATTGCTGGTCGCAGTATAATACCAGTATGTGTGTATATACTTTTAAGGATATTTTCCAGCTTCCTATCAGCTGGTTCCTTGAGGGCGGCCGTATCAGGAGACGGTAACGCCACTTGTTTTGATAAGCATGTGAGCGCCTTATCTACCCTAGGGGGTGTTTCCCAACGCGCCCTAACCTCTGGCGGGAAAGGGTATAATGCCAATCATTTTTTAGAAATTAGCAGTTCTTTATCGGGGGAAACCCACGCTTCATCACACACCTCATTTAATTCATCTGATTCAGGAAAAACTACGGGTAGTTTTTTCACACCCCACATAATACCCTTTTTTGTGGTACTTGTAGTATCAGAAATGTTCAAAACCTCCTTCATTGCCGTGATCACGCAACGTGTGGCCCTACTGGAAAATACGTTTGTTTCCTCACCGTCGACACTGGAGTCAGTGTCCGTGTCTGTATCGACCTGAGGTAACGGGCGTTTTATAGCCCCTGACGGTGTTTGAGACGCCTGTACAGGTACTAACTGATTTGCCGGCTGTCTCATGTCGTCAACAGTCTTTTGTAAAGTGCCGACACTATCACGTAATTCTTTCCATAAGACCATCCAGTCAGGTGTCGACTCCCTAGGGGGTGACATCACTAACACAGGCAATTGCTCCGCCTCCACACCATTTTCCTCCTCATACATGTCGACACAGCGTACCGACACACAGCACACACACAGGGAATGCTCTGATAGAGGACAGGACCCCACTAGCCCTTTGGGGAGACAGAGGGAGAGTTTGCCAGCACACACCAGAGCGCTATATATATATACAGGGATAACCTTATATAAGTGTTTTTCCCTAATATAGCTGCTGTATATATTAAATATGCCAATTTAGTGCCCCCCCTCTCTTGTTTTACCCTGTTTCTGTAGTGCAGGACTGCAGGGGAGAGTCAGGGAGCCTTCCTCCAACGGAGCTGTGAGGAAAAAATGGCGCTTGTGTGCTGAGGAGATAGGCTCCGCCCCTTTTTCGGCGGCCTTTCTCCCGCTTTTTGTGGAAAACTGGCAGGGGTTAAATACATCCATATAGCCCAGGAGCTATATGTGATGTATTTTTAGCCATTTAAGGTATTTTCATTGCGTCCCAGGGCGCCCCCCCCCCAGCGCCCTGCACCCTCAGTGACCGGAGTGTGAAGTGTGCTGAGAGCAATGGCGCACAGCTGCGGTGCTGTGCGCTACCTTATTGAAGACAGGACGTCTTCTGCCGCCGATTTTCCGGACCTCTTCACTCTTCTGGCTCTGTAAGGGGGCCGGCGGCGCGGCTCCAGGATCCATCCATGGCTGGGCCTGTGATCGTCCCTCTGGAGCTAATGTCCAGTAGCCTAAGAAGCCCAATCCACTCTGCACGCAGGTGAGTTCGCTTCTTCTCCCCTTAGTCCCTCGATGCAGTGAGCCTGTTGCCAGCAGGTCTCACTGAAAATAAAAAAACCTATTTAAACTTTTACTCTAAGCAGCTCAGGAGAGCCACCTAGATTGCACCCTTCTCGTTCGGGCACAAAATCTTAACGGAGGCTTGGAGGAGGGTCATAGGGGGAGGAGCCAGTGCACACCAGCTAGTCCTAAAGCTTTTACTTTGTGCCCAGTCTCCTGCGGAGCCGCTATTCCCCATGGTCCTTTCGGAGTCCCCAGCATCCACTAGGACGTTAGAGAAAATAGGATTTTAATTACCTACCGGTAAATCCTTTTCTCGTAGTCCATAAGGGATATTGGGGAATCTAGTACGATGAGGTATAGACAGGGTACAAAGGAGCCAGTGCACTTTAAATTTCTCCAACTGGGTGTGCTGGCTCCTCCCCTCTATGCTCCCCCCCCCCCCCCACCCCCACCCCCACCGGCAGTTATAGGTAAAAACGTGCCCGAAGGAGAAGGACATATGAGAGAAGGAATATGAAAACAAAGAGTGGTGAGATTTACATTCCAGCACACCACTAACATATAACAACCAGCAACGGCTGGTAACAACAGCAGCAACAGCTGTACAGGTAACTACTAGAGATGAGCGGGTTCGGTTTCTCTGAATCCGAACCCGCCAGAACTTCATGTTTTTTTTCACGGGTCCGAGCGACTCGGATCTTCCCGCCTTGCTCGGATAACCCGAGCGCGCCCGAACGTCATCATGACGCTGTCGGATTCTCGCGAGACTCGGATTCTATATAAGGAGCCGCGCGTCGCCGCCATTTTCACACGTGCATTGAGATTGATAGGGAGAGGACGTGGCTGGCGTCCTCTCCGTTTAGAATTAGAATAGATTAGAGAGACACTTGATTTACTAATTTTGGGGAGCATTAGGAGTACTCAGTAGTGTACAGTGCAGAGTTTTGCTGATAGTGACCAGTGACCACCACTTTTATTTATAATCCGTTCTCTGCCTGAAAAAAGCGATACACAGCACACAGTGACTCAGTCACATACCATATCTGTGTGCACTGCTCAGGCTCAGGCCAGTGTGCTGCATCATCTATATATATTATATATCTGTCTGACTGCTCAGCTCACACAGCTTATAATTGTGGGGGAGACTGGGGAGCACTACTGCAGTGCCAGTTATAGGTTATAGCAGGAGCCAGGAGTACATAATATTATATTAAAATTAAACAGTGCACACTTTTGCTGCAGGAGTGCCACTGCCAGTGTGACTAGTGACCAGTGACCTGACCACCAGTATATAATATTAGTAGTATACTATCTCTTTATCAACCAGTCTATATTAGCAGCAGACACAGTACAGTGCGGTAGTTCACGGCTGTGGCTACCTCTGTGTCGGCACTCGGCAGCCCGTCCATAATTGTATATACCAGTGACCTAACCGTGGTTTTTTTTTCTTTCTTTATACATACATACTAGTTACGAGTATACTATCTCTTTATCAACCAGTCTATATATTAGCAGCAGACACAGTACAGTGCGGTAGTTCACGGCTGTGGCTACCTCTGTGTCGGCACTCGGCAGCCCGTCCATAATTGTATATACCACCTAACCGTGGTTTTTTTTTCTTTCTTTATACATACATACTAGTTACGAGTATACTATCTCTTTATCAACCAGTCTATATATTAGCAGCAGACACAGTACAGTGCGGTAGTTCACGGCTGTGGCTACCTCTGTGTCGGCACTCGGCAGCCCGTCCATAATTGTATATACCAGTGACCTAACCGTGGTTTTTTTTTCTTTCTTTATACATACATACTAGTTACGAGTATACTATCTCTTTATCAACCAGTCTATATATTAGCAGCAGACACAGTACAGTGCGGTAGTTCACGGCTGTGGCTACCTCTGTGTCGGCACTCGGCAGCCCGTCCATAATTGTATATACCACCTAACCGTGGTTTTTTTTTCTTTCTTTATACATACATACTAGTTACGAGTATACTATCTCTTTATCAACCAGTCTATATTAGCAGCAGACACAGTACAGTGCGGTAGTTCACGGCTGTGGCTACCTCTGTGTCGGCACTCGGCAGCCCGTCCATAATTGTATATACCAGTGACCTAACCGTGGTTTTTTTTTCTTTCTTTATACATACATACTAGTTACGAGTATACTATCTCTTTATCAACCAGTCTATATATTAGCAGCAGACACAGTACAGTGCGGTAGTTCACGGCTGTGGCTACCTCTGTGTCGGCACTCGGCAGCCCGTCCATAATTGTATATACTAGTGACCTAACCGTGGTTTTTTTTTCTTTCTTTATACATACATACTAGTTACGAGTATACTATCTCTTTATCAACCAGTCTATATATTAGCAGCAGACACAGTACAGTGCGGTAGTTCACGGCTGTGGCTACCTCTGTGTCGGCACTCGGCAGCCCGTCCATAATTGTATATACCACCTAACCGTGGTTTTTCTTTCTTTCTTTATACATACATACTAGTTACGAGTATACTATCTCTTTATCAACCAGTCTATATATTAGCAGCAGACACAGTACAGTGCGGTAGTTCACGGCTGTGGCTACCTCTGTGTCGGCACTCGGCAGCCCGTCCATAATTGTATATACTAGTGACCTAACCGTGGTTTTTTTTTCTTTCTTTATACATACATACTAGTTACGAGTATACTATCTCTTTATCAACCAGTCTATATATTAGCAGCAGACACAGTACAGTGCGGTAGTTCACGGCTGTGGCTACCTCTGTGTCGGCACTCGGCAGCCCGTCCATAATTGTATATACCACCTAACCGTGGTTTTTTTTTCTTTCTTTATACATACATACTAGTTACGAGTATACTATCTCTTTATCAACCAGTCTATATATTAGCAGCAGACACAGTACAGTGCGGTAGTTCACGGCTGTGGCTACCTCTGTGTCGGCACTCGGCAGCCCGTCCATAATTGTATACTAGTATCCAATCCATCCATCTGCATTGTTTACCTGAGGTGCCTTTTAGTTGTGCCTATGGAGAACAAAAATGTTGAGGTTCCAAAATTAGGGAAAGATCAAGATCCACTTCCACCTCGTGCTGAAGCTGCTGCCACTAGTCATGGCCGAGACGATGAAATGCCAGCAACGTCGTCTGCCAAGGCCGATGCCCAATGGCATAGTACAGAGCATGTCAAAACCAAAACACCAAATATCAGTAAAAAAAGGACTCCAAAACCTAAAATAAAATTGTCGGAGGAGAAGCGTAAACTTGCCAATATGCCATTTACCACACGGAGTGGCAAGGAACGGCTGAGGCCCTGGCCTATGTTCATGGCTAGTGGTTCAGCTTCACATGAGGATGGAAGCACTCAGCCTCTCGCTAGAAAACTGAAAAGACTCAAGCTGGCAAAAGCACCGCAAAGAACTGTGCGTTCTTTGAAATCCCAAATCCACAAGGAGAGTCCAATTGTGTCGGTTGCGATGCCTGACCTTCCCAACACTGGACGTGAAGAGCATGCGCCTTCCACCATTTGCACGCCCCCTGCAAGTGCTGGAAGGAGCACCCGCAGTCCAGTTCCTGATAGTCAGATTGAAGATGTCAGTGTTGAAGTACACCAGGATGAGGAGGATATGGGTGTTGCTGGCGCTGGGGAGGAAATTGACCAGGAGGATTCTGATGGTGAGGTGGTTTGTTTAAGTCAGGCACCCGGGGAGACACCTGTTGTCCGTGGGAGGAATATGGCCGTTGACATGCCAGGTGAAAATACCAAAAAAATCAGCTCTTCGGTGTGGAGGTATTTCACCAGAAATGCGGACAACAGGTGTCAAGCCGTGTGTTCCCTTTGTCAAGCTGTAATAAGTAGGGGTAAGGACGTTAACCACCTCGGAACATCCTCCCTTATACGTCACCTGCAGCGCATTCATAATAAGTCAGTGACAAGTTCAAAAACTTTGGGTGACAGCGGAAGCAGTCCACTGACCAGTAAATCCCTTCCTCTTGTAACCAAGCTCACGCAAACCACCCCACCAACTCCCTCAGTGTCAATTTCCTCCTTCCCCAGGAATGCCAATAGTCCTGCAGGCCATGTCACTGGCAAGTCTGACGAGTCCTCTCCTGCCTGGGATTCCTCCGATGCATCCTTGCGTGTAACGCCTACTGCTGCTGGCGCTGCTGTTGTTGCCGCTGGGAGTCGATGGTCATCCCAGAGGGGAAGTCGTAAGCCCACTTGTACTACTTCCAGTAAGCAATTGACTGTTCAACAGTCCTTTGCGAGGAAGATGAAATATCACAGCAGTCATCCTACTGCAAAGCGGATAACTGAGTCCTTGACAACTATGTTGGTGTTAGACGTGCGTCCG
The DNA here is from genome assembly GCF_028390025.1 of Pseudophryne corroboree. NCBI lineage: Eukaryota > Metazoa > Chordata > Amphibia > Anura > Myobatrachidae > Pseudophryne > Pseudophryne corroboree. Next base: position 511,940,822 of record NC_086445.1, read on the forward strand.
GTATCCGCCGTTAGTTCACAGGGAACTAGACAATTTATTGAGGCAGTGTGCCCCCGTTACCAAATACCATCTAGGTTCCACTTCTCTAGGCAGGTGATACCGAGAATGTACACGGACGTCAGAAAAAGACTCACCAGTCTCCTAAAAAATGCAGTTGTACCCAATGTCCACTTAACCACGGACATGTGGACAAGTGGAGCAGGGCAGGGTCAGGACTATATGACTGTGACAGCCCACTGGGTAGATGTATGGACTCCCGCCGCAAGAACAGCAGCGGCGGCACCAGTAGCAGCATCTCGCAAACGCCAACTCTTTCCTAGGCAGGCTACGCTTTGTATCACCGCTTTCCAGAATACGCACACAGCTGAAAACCTCTTACGGCAACTGAGGAAGATCATCGCGGAATGGCTTACCCCAATTGGACTCTCCTGTGGATTTGTGGCATCGGACAACGCCAGCAATATTGTGTGTGCATTAAATATGGGCAAATTCCAGCACGTCCCATGTTTTGCACATACCTTGAATTTGGTGGTGCAGAATTTTTTAAAAAACGACAGGGGCGTGCAAGAGATGCTGTCGGTGGCCAGAAAAATTGCGGGACACTTTCGGCGTACAGGCACCACGTACAGAAGACTGGAGCACCACCAAAAACTACTGAACCTGCCCTGCCATCATCTGAAGCAAGAAGTGGTAACGAGGTGGAATTCAACCCTCTATATGCTTCAGAGGTTGGAGGAGCAGCAAAAGGCCATTCAAGCCTATACAATTGAGCACGATATAGGAGATGGAATGCACCTGTCTCAAGTGCAGTGGAGAATGATTTCAACGTTGTGCAAGGTTCTGATGCCCTTTGAACTTGCCACACGTGAAGTCAGTTCAGACACTGCCAGCCTGAGTCAGGTCATTCCCCTCATCAGGCTTTTGCAGAAGAAGCTGGAGGCATTGAAGAAGGAGCTAAAAGGGAGCGATTCCGCTAGGCATGTGGGACTTGTGGATGCAGCCCTTAATTCGCTTAACAAGGATTCACGGGTGGTCAATCTGTTGAAATCAGAGCACTACATTTTGGCCACCGTGCTCGATCCTAGATTTAAAGCCTACCTTGGATCTCTCTTTCCGGCAGACACAGGTCTGCTGGGGTTGAAAGACCTGCTGGTGACAAAATTGTCAAGTCAAGCGGAACGCGACCTGTCAACATCTCCTCCTTCACATTCTCCCGCAACTGGGGGTGCGAGGAAAAGGCTCAGAATTCCGAGCCCACCCGCTGGCGGTGATGCAGGGCAGTCTGGAGCGACTGCTGATGCTGACATCTGGTCCGGACTGAAGGACCTGACAACGATTACGGACATGTCGTCTACTGTCACTGCATATGATTCTCTCAACATTGATAGAATGGTGGAGGATTATATGAGTGACCGCATCCAAGTAGGCACGTCACACAGTCCGTACTTATACTGGCAGGAAAAAGAGGCAATTTGGAGGCCCTTGCACAAACTGGCTTTATTCTACCTAAGTTGCCCTCCCACAAGTGTGTACTCCGAAAGAGTGTTTAGTGCCGCCGCTCACCTTGTCAGCAATCGGCGTACGAGGTTACATCCAGAAAATGTGGAGAAGATGATGTTCATTAAAATGAATTATAATCAATTCCTCCGCGGAGACATTGACCAGCAGCAATTGCCTCCACAAAGTACACAGGGAGCTGAGATGGTGGATTCCAGTGGGGACGAATTGATAATCTGTGAGGAGGGGGATGTACACGGTGATATATCGGAGGGTGAAGATGAGGTGGACATCTTGCCTCTGTAGAGCCAGTTTGTGCAAGGAGAGATTAATTGCTTCTTTTTTGGGGGGGGTCCAAACCAACCCGTCATATCAGTCACAGTCGTGTGGCAGACCCTGTCACTGAAATGATGGGTTGGTTAAAGTGTGCATGTCCTGTTTTGTTTATACAACATAAGGGTGGGTGGGAGGGCCCAAGGACAATTCCATCTTGCACCTCTTTTTTCTTTTCTTTTTCTTTGCATCATGTGCTGATTGGGGAGGGTTTTTTTGGAAGGGACATCCTGCGTGACACTGCAGTGCCACTCCTAGATGGGCCCGGTGTTTGTGACGGCCACTAGGGTCGCTAATCTTACTCACACAGTCAGCTACCTCATTGCGCCTCTTTTTTTCTTTGCGTCATGTGCTGTTTGGGGAGGGTTTTTTGGAAGGGACATCCTGCGTGACACTGCAGTGCCACTCCTAGATGGGCCCGGTGTTTGTGTCGGCCACTAGGGTCGCTAATCTTACTCACACAGCTACCTCATTGCGCCTCTTTTTTTCTTTGCGTCATGTGCTGTTTGGGGAGGGTTTTTTGGAAGGGACATCCTGCGTGACACTGCAGTGCCACTCCTAGATGGGCCCGGTGTTTGTGTCGGCCACTAGGGTCGCTTATCTTACTCACACAGCGACCTCGGTGCAAATTTTAGGACTAAAAATAATATTGTGAGGTGTGAGGTATTCAGAATAGACTGAAAATGAGTGTAAATTATGGTTTTTGAGGTTAATAATACTTTGGGATCAAAATGACCCCCAAATTCTATGATTTAAGCTGTTTTTTAGTGTTTTTGGAAAAAAACACCCGAATCCAAAACACACCCGAATCCGACAAAAAAAATTCGGTGAGGTTTTGCCAAAACGCGTTCGAACCCAAAACACGGCCGCGGAACCGAACCCAAAACCAAAACACAAAACCCGAAAAATTTCAGGCGCTCATCTCTAGTAACTACTTAACAAGAACCTGCAGAAAATTCAACGTACTGAGGTTGGCCCCCAATATCCCTTATGGACTACGAGAAAAGGATTTACAGATCGGTAATTAAAACCTATTTTCTCTAGCATCCATAAGTGATATTGGGGAATCTAGTACGATGGGGACGTCCCAAACCTTTCAGAACGTGCGGGAACGTGCGTAGACTTCTGCAACACCACCTGCCCAAACTGGTTATCCTCTTTGGTCAGGGTATCAAACTGGTAGAAGTTCACAAATGTATTCTTCCCCGACCACGTAGCAGCTTGGCATAGTTGCAGGGCCGAGACTCCTCGGGCAGCCCACAGATCTTGTAGAGTGGGCCTTCAGAGACTTGGGTAAAAGGTAAGGCTGCCGACACATAGGGGGTCATTCTGACCCGTTTGCACGCAGCGGTTCTTCGCTGCCATGCGAACGGGTCGGAACTGCGGCTGCGCGGTGCCCGCATTGCGTCGTTGCCCAGCGACGGCAGTCACCGGCAACAACGCCAGGACCGAAGGAAGCGATCGCATGCCCGATCGTAAGAAGGTTGACAGCGGGAAGGAGGATCGGGGAGTCTAATCACCGTTTCCGGGCGTGGTAAGGCGAACGCAGGCGTGTCCAGGCGTTTGGAGGGCGGAAGTCTAACGTCATAGCCGGGACCTTCATCGCTGGATCCGTCGCACTGGGTAAGTAGCTGCAAGGCTGGTCTTGCTTTGCAGGAAACTTTTTTAGCATAGCAGGGCTGCACAAACGATCGCAGCCCTGCTATGCTAAAATACACTCCCCCATAGGCGGCGTCAAGTTGATCGCACGAGCAGCAAAAAGTTGGTACATGCGATCAACTCGGAATGACCACCATAGGCCTGTTGGATAGTAAGCCTAATCCAACGAGCAATGGACTGCTTTGAAGCAGGACAACCCTTTTTCTGTGCATCATAGAGCACGAACAAAGAATTTGTCTCTCTGATTCGAGCTGTTCTTTTGATATAGATCTTCAAGGCTCGCACAGCATCCAATGCCTCCGGAAGAGCAGAAGCGCCAAAACTGGATGGAATCACAATAGGCTGATTCAAGTGAAACGCAGAGACAGCCTTCGTCAGGAACTGCTGCTAGTGCGGAGCTCCGCTCTGTCCCCGTAAAAGACCAAGTAGGGACTTTTACAAGACAAGGCCCCCAGTTCTGAGACATGTCGAGCAGAAGCCAGGGCCAGTAACATCATAGTCTTCCACATGAGGTACTGGTCTTCTACAGTCATCAGAGGTTCAAACCAGGAGAACTGTAGAAATTCCAACACTACATTCAGGCGGCACAAAAGGAGGTTGTATGTGGAGTACCCCTTGCAAGAAGGTCTAAACTTCTGGCAACACTGCCAATTTCTTCTGGAAGAAAATGGAGCGGGCTGAAATCTGGACCTTAATGGAACCCAGACGTAAGCCCTTATCAACACCAGCTTGCAGGAAACTTAAGAAATGTCCCAAGCGAAACTCAGTAGGCGGATACGTGCGTTCCTCGCACCAAGAGACATATCTCCTCCAGATATGATGATAGTGTTTTGACGTCACAGGTTTCCTAGCCTGAACCATGGTAGCAATAACCTTCTTGGAAAGATCCTTGTGAGCTAGGATGTTCAGCTCAACCTCCATGCCATCAAACAAAGTCACCGTAAGTCTCGGTAGACGAACGGTCCTTGTTGAAGAAGATCGCTTCACAGTGGTAGAGGCCAAGGGACTTCGTTGGACATATCCAGAAGATACACGTACCATACCCTCTGAGGCCAATCCAGGGCAATCAGAATTGCCTGGACACGGATTCCTGATTCGCTTTAGAACCCTTGGGAGCAATGGAATCGGAGGAAACAGGTAGACCAGTCGCTAAGGCCAAGGCGATGCCAGTGCATCCACTGCCCTCGCCTGAGGGTCCCTGGTCCGTGAGTAATACCAGGGAAGTTTCTTGTTGAGACGAGAAGCCACCATGTCTATCTGTGGGCAACCCCACCGGTCGATGATCTGCTGGAACACCAGATGGTGGAGCCCCCACTCCCCCGGGTGGAGATAGTGACGACTCAGGAAATCCGCCTCCGAGTTGTCCACACCTGGAATGAAGATTGCGGACATTGCTCTTGCATTTCTTTCCACCCAGAGTGTCTTTGACACCCCTCGCATGCAAGCTCTGCTTTCTGTCTCACCTTGTCGATTGATATACGCCACTGCCGTGGTGTTGTCTGACTGTACCTGGATCGCGTGATCCTTTAGCAGAGGAGAGGCCTGAAGCAGAGCATTGTAGATCGGCCGAAGTTCCAGAATGTTGATCGGAAGTAGGGCCTCGTGGCCTGACCACCTGTCTGGAACTGCTCCCCTTGGGTGACAGCTCCCCATCCCCGTAGACTTGCATCAGTCGTGAGTCGGGTCCAATCCTGGATCCCGAAACTCCGGCCTTCCAGGAGATTGGAAGACTGTAGCCACCACAGGAGGGAAATCCTGGCCTGAGGTGACAGACGAATCATCCAGTGCATCTGTAGATGCGATCCGGACAACTTGCTCAGGAGATCCAACTGAAACTTTCTGGCATGGAACCTCCCATACTGGATCGCCTTGTATGAGGCAACCATCTTTCCCTACAATCGTATGCAAAGATGGACGGACACTCGAGTAGGTCTGAGCACCATGCGGACCATCTCCTGAAGTGTATTCGCCTTGTCCTCTGGTAGAAACACCTTCTGGGCCACAGTATCCAGCAACATCCCCAGGAACAGGAGCCTCTGAGTTGGCTCCAGGTGGGACTTCTGTAAGTTGAGGATCCACCCATGGTCCGACAGAAGAAGATGGATAGTGCGGTCGATATGGATCGTGCTTTTATCAGAAGATCGTCCAGATAAGGGACAACATTGATCCCCTGGACCCGGAACATCATCTCCGTCATCACCTTCGTGAATAACTTCAGGGCTGTGGACATGCCGAAGGGCAGTGCCTGGAATTGGAAGTGATTGTCCAGAATGGCAAACCGCAGGTATGCCTGATGAGGCAGCTAAATCGGAATATGGAGGTATACATCCTTGATGTCGAAGGAGACCATAAATTCCTGTTCTACCAGGCCCGCAATCACTGCTCACAGGGATTCCATCTTGAACACCTTCAAATAAGAATTCAAAGATTTGAGATTCAAAATGGGTCTGACAGAATCGTCCGGTTTCGGCACCACAAACCGGTTTGAGTAAAACCCCTTGCCGCGTTGCAGTACTGGAACAATGACGTGGGACTGGACCAACTTTCGGATGGCCTGTTGCAACGTAGCTTGCATATCCTCCAAAGCTGGAAAGCTTGATTTGAAAAATCGTTGGGGAGGAGTACTGTCGTACTCCAGCTTGTAGCCCTGAGAAACGAGATCTCTGATCCAGGTATCCTGGCAGGAAGTCTCATAGACACGGCTGAAGTGATGCAGTCGAGCTTACACCTCAAGATCCCCTCGGGGTGGGAGGGCACAGTCATGCTGAGGCCTTAATAGACGCAGAACCGGTGGACTGTCCCTGAGAGCAGGTGCTTGCAGGTTTTCTGGACTTACCTCTGGTGCCTCTAGTCGCATTGGAGGCACCTCTGGCCTTAGATCGAAATCTGTGAGACCAAAAGGACTGAACAGACGGTCACGGATAGGAGCGTCTCGCCGGCGGGGCCCCAGAGGGGAGAAACGTAGATTTCCCAGCCATAACTTTGGAAATCCAGGTAACCAATTCAACTTAGAGAGCCATTCCACACTACATTTGGATTCTGCGTCCGATACCCACTGACGCAACCACAAGGCCCTGTGTGCTGACACTGCCATGGCAGAAGTTCGAGCATTAATGTTCCCCATCTCCTTGAGAGAATCACAGGGGACACGTGTAGTGTCCTGAATGTGTTTTAGTAGGGTTACCATAGTAACTAAGGGCATATTCCATGAAAGGCCCCCCTGAATTTGAGTAGCATGAGTCATCCAGCAACCCGCAATATACCGGCTGCTGTGTATATAGACTTTAGGGTAGTCTCTATCTTCCTATCCCCAGGATCCTTCATGGTAAAGGAGCCCGGGGCGGGCAGCACCGCCTTTTTAGACAGGCGAGAGACGGATACATCCACCCCAGGGGGTTTCTCCCAAAATTTTCTACCTTGAGGAACAAATGGGAAAGTGCACAAATACTTTTTGGACACTTGGAATTTTTGGTCTGGATTCTTCCAGGCCTGTTTGAATAGATCAACTAACTCTGTAGAGTCAGGGAAAGGGACATTAGGCTTGTTTTGTACAAAGAAAAACGACTGCTGTGATGCAGCATCCTCTAGAGGGAGCTTTAACACATCCCGTATAGCCAGAATTAGGTGGGGGGGGGGGGGGGGGGGGGTTCAATAGCCCGAGTAGAATCGGGATCCCCACTAACGGGATCCAGGTCATCCCCATCCTCCTGTATATCATCATCTGTATCAGAGAGAGTAGAGCAGGTAACCCATGCTTCTGTGGCCCTGCATGAGAGAGGGGGGCTGTGCATCTGCCATAGAAACTAAATCTGCAGCAGCTTGTTGTAGTAGCTGAGGCTTCAGCACATTAACAGTGAGCTGGGATGACATATCTGACATCATAGTTTTAAGATACCCTAGCCAGGAGGGCACTGGACCCTCTCCCCCAGCCCCTTCACTGATTTGTGAATATTGACTGCATTGTTCACATGAAACAGAATCAGTAGATAATGGAGAGAATCTGGTGCGACATACACTGCACAGCTTGTGTTTACCCGTATTTCACAGTAAGCACAAAAACATACACAGACACTTATATTGCAAGCCTGCCCTACTGTATGAGAGAGTGAGTGTGAGAAAGAGAGAGAGAGAGAGAGAGAGAGAGAGAGAGAGAGAGAGAGAGAGAGAGAGAGAGAGAGAGAGAGAGAGAACACACCAGCACACCCTGAGCTGCACAGCCCCAGTGAGGCTGTCAGCTCCCTATAATACAGTAAACACTAACAATTTCTGTCCTGAATAGGATCCAGATAGTGTACACAAGCGGCTCTTCCCCTTTGCTACACCCTGTACCAGATATCCAGCGTGGCTGAGTTGTCAGGAAGCGCTGTGTGTGCTGTGGATGGCTGCAGTAAGCAGAGGAAGGTGCCAAAACGCCTCAGGTCCCGCTCTGTTGTAGCTCCGCCCCCTCCAATGGCGCAGGAATTACACGAATATATTATACTGGCAAATTCTCCTTTTTAGCTCAAAACATCACAAGTGCTAGTCAAACCTTTTGTGCCAGTTCCACACGGGGGATCTCAGCGGGACCCCACCGGCTGGGATTTCCCAGACATGGTCGCATCTAATGCGACCAGTCAGAAAGCCACTGTGCAGCTGCAGGAAGAGAATCTTCTCCCAGTTACCGCTCTCAGAGGGACCCCCCAGTTACCGCTCTCAGAGGGACCTCCCAGCCCCTCTGCTTCTCTCCCCTCTGTGCCTGCCATGCTGCCGATAACTGCTGATTGAACAGCCTGGCAGGACCCCCAACTCCACGGCTGAAGACATTAGCAGCCGCTGGGGAAATGTTAAAAAGCAACCCTCACCTTTCCACCGGACTTCCGGAGGCTGCAGAGAGGAGGAGGTGGCGAGAAAATGTGAAGTTGTGATAGTAGCAATGTTCTGATGGTGATGGTCTGATGTCCGAGGGGAAAAACCCTGATATTTAAAATTTTATTTTTCATTTATTTTTTAATAAAATCATTTTGGATAAGTCTTAAATGTGTTCTTGACCTAACTCAAATCATAAAAGAACCTGACAATTTCTGAGCGTTTTTTTGAAAATATATTAGCTACTTATGTGGTTAAAGTGTAAATATGCTGTACGTAAAGTTATTATGTACAAAGTCATACCAGGGAAAACAGGAATTACTCAATAAATCCAGGTGCAGTTACATGGATCCTGAATAAAACATACTGCATGTTGGGACACATTTTACACCATAAACACACAACCTGTAGATTTGTTGTTTCAGCAGTCTATGGTCAGAGGGCAATGACTCAACAACTCCCCTCATTTTCCTTGTATTAGACATGTTAATGGAGCTAAGAGAATTTTTAATATCTAGTACAAGACCACCTATAAATGCATTACATAGCCACATAATGTACTACTATAGTGACCTTTGTTTAGGTTATGCTGCAGTAAAAAATAAAAACTATTACCAGTTTATATAAATTTTAATGTACATAATACTGATTAAATACAGGCTGTACGGTGAAGGATACTTACATTGGACATTATGCTTTATAGCTGAACAGCTAACTTACAAACCGAGACAAATTTGTTTTATTAGAGAAAAGTAATTTTTTTCAGTTTGGTAAATATATTAAAATGATAACAAATGCTAGAGATTGCTATAAACTATTACTCAACAGATAAAATTGGCTACATAATTATATGCAGCTTGCGGCTGTCATATTTGATAAAATCTAGTAGAAGGATAATCAGAATTCTACAGCAAGTAATGCATTGCGCACAGTAATTTACAGTAAATATTCTGCATCAGCTGTCCATAAATAAATTATTGGGTTAAAAAACACATTATATACATTAATATATACACACGCACAGGGTGACACGTTGGTCTAACATGCATACACACCTGGCCCTGTGTGTTTCAATATAAAGTTTTCGTCATCAAACTTCCTCCCATAGATGGATTTTCCCCCTGTGCCGTTGTGATTGGTGAAGTCCCCTGCTTGCAACATGAACTGCGGGATGATTCTATGGAAGCTGCTGCCCTTGTAGCCAAATCCTTTTTCATGGTTGCAGAGGCAGCGGAAGTTTTCTGTAAGTCACAAACAAAACTCTGTTAATATTTAATAAGCTATATTATACCCCAAGGACAAAAAAAAAACCATAACAAGTCTTTAAATCTCTCAATGTTTGCATAATTCATTTACTCTGTTGTACATAAATGTTTTTATAAAAAGACTACACTTCAGATTTCTTTCAGAAAAAGTTGTAATCATCCCTTTCATTTTTCTACTTGTACTTAATAACAAATATGCTACGCAGACCAAAGTAATTCAACACTGACAGCAAACAGATCAATGAGATTTTATTGACATTGGTACTTTGTAGGTCCACCACGTGCAGGTTTTACTGCAGGCACCCTTTGTGGCAAACTGTCCACAAGTTCTTGGACAACAGCAGGCGGTATGTTTTGCCATTCCGTCTTAGGTACAGTGACCAACTGTGACATCGAAGGAGGTCGAGTCGGCCTAGAACTCCAATTTGTCCAAGAGGTTCTCAATGGGGTTAAGATCTGGACTTTGAGCAGGCCAGTCCATCTGAATACCAGTCCAGCGTCACCCTGGAAACATGACTGGTAGCATTGTTGTCCCGATAAAAACATTTGACGTTTCCACAGAACTACCACAGTGTAGGGAGCATAGAGTTGTAGAGAACATCTCTGGCATGGGAGTTGCAAGCTGATTAACTTACTGCTACATCACCGGTGAAAGCGCAGAAGCCCATGCTGGCTCCTGGCTGGAAGCTGTGGCCTCCTGCTGCGTAGCTGTGAAAACAATGAATGCAGAGTCCATTGTGGTCCTAAACCTGAAGAGAAAAGAGGATTTTGGTACTTACCGATAAATCCATTTCTCTGAATCCTCTAGGGGACACTGGAGCATTCTTAGACATTAGGGGTGTGAAGCTTGCAACCGGAGGTGTGGCACAATCTAAAAATTAGCATTGTCTGCACAGCCAGCTCCTCTCCCTTCACATCCCTCCTCCCTCAGTTTGAAAAATTTGACTGAGAGAATTGGACCTGATACTATAGCACATGGCGAGGAACCGAACCGTACAACATATCAAACAGCATCCAAGAACTCTTAACCGAATAACCAACGCTGTTTGCACGAACTGTTTTAACAAGAACTTTGAACACAGCAGGTTGACAGCACAGAGGCGGGCATTCAGTGTCCCCTAGAGGATTCAGAGAAATGGATTTATCGGTAAGTACCAAAATCCTCTTTTCTTTCATCCACTAGGGGACACTGGAGCATTCTTAGACATTAGGGGACGTACCAAAGTTATCCCCCAGGGAGGGAGTGCTGTCGATGGCCTGTTAAACTAAACGTCCGAACTTAGAGTCTCCGGACGCAAAGGTATCAAACTTGTAAAAGTTCGAACATGTGGTCTAAGGACCACGTCGCCGCTCTGTAAAGTTGAGTAGTGGAAGCACCTCTGACAGCCGCCCATGAGGCACCCACTGATCGGGTGGTATGAGCACCCGTCCGAACCGGAACCTGTTTACCACAGGAAATATAAGCTTGCCGAATGGCAATTCTAATCCATCTAGACAAAGACTGTTGAGATGCTGGCCAACTCTTCTGTGGCCCATCATAAAGACAAACAAAAGGTCCGACTCTCTGAAGGACGACATAACTTGTACGCACACCTGTAAAGCTGAGGACACGTCCCCATCTGCGAGACCCGGAAAGATGGGACCACAATTAGCTGGTTTACGGGAAACACCGAAACAACCTTAGGAAGGAAAACTGCTCTTGTACGGAGTTCTGCCCTATCCTCATGAAAAATGAAAAAGGGACTCTTACACGTTGAGGCTCCCAACTCAGAAAACCTGCCTGGCCGAAGCCAAGGCAAGCAATAATGTGACCATCCAAGGGAGATACGTCAGGTCTGTTCTTGCTAACGGCTCAAAAATTGGTGATCACCAAATTTCCAACATCCAATTTAAGTCCCAATGCGCAGCGGGAGGATGAAAAGGGGGTTGGATCCTCAGAACCCCCTGTAAAAAGGTTTGAACCGTTGGCAAGGATGCTACCCGCTGTTGAAATAGGATGGAGAGAGCCGAAGCTTGAACCTTCAGAGAGCCCAGCCTCAGTCCTATATCTAGACCGGTCTGAAGGAAAAGTAGAAGTCTGGATAAGTGGAAGTTCGTCGAATTCCACCCACGTTCTTGCCCCCAGTCCATGTGTCTCTACCAAATCCTGTAGTAGTGCATGGCTGTGACCGGCTCCCTAGCGCCAATCCTCGTATGAATGGCCTTTCCTGGTATCACTATTTCTTAAGATCCGGGTTTCAATAGCCACGCCGGTAAACGCAGCCTGTCTGGGCGGTGGAACTGTCCCGGAGATAGCAGGTCCTCTCTCTCTGAAGTAACCGCCAAGGATCTTCCGCTAGTAACCCTCGCAGGTCGGGGTACCAACTCCTGCGGGGCCAATCTGTGCAATGAGAATTGCTCACACTCATCCTCTGTTCAACCTTGTCAGAACTCTGGGTATGAGTGGGAAAGGTGGGAAGATGTAAACCTTCTTGTAATACCACGGTTAACGCGTCCACTCTGCAGCTGGATCTCTTGTCCTGGACACATATCTGGGTAGCTGATGGTTTTGCCGAGACGCCATTAGGTCGACTTGAGGTAGACCCTCAAAAATCCGTGGATGTAGGCACCACTCTCCCGGATGCATGTCTTGTCGACTAAGATAATCTGCTTCCCAGTGTTCCACACCTGGAATGAACACTGCCGAGAGGAAGATGTTTCGCCTTTCTGTCCACAACAAGATCCTTGTGGCTGCCTTTAATGCCATCCTGCTCTTTGTTCCTCCTTGACGGTTTATGTAAGCCGTCGTCGTGACATTGTCTGACTGTATCTTGACGTGTTGACCCGTGACCAGGTCTTCGGCTAAGAGAAGCGCATTGTGAACTGCTCTCCATTCGAGTATGTTTATTGGTAGGCTGCTCTTTAGTAATGTCTATCTGTCCTGAAACTGATGGTCCTCGAAGACGGCACCCCAACCTCTGAGACTGGCATCCGTTGTCAGGATCCTCCAAACCCAAATGCCGAATGTCCTGCTTGCTGCGAGACTCTTGTGCAACGACCATCAAATTAAGGAGGGTCGTATGCGTGGTGGAAGCTGGATTCTCCAATGGAGCAGCTAGTGTGAACCTGCTCCCTCAGCAATGAGGTTCAACTGGAATGGTCGGGAATGAAGTCTGCCGTTGGAGAGCGTTGAACCATACCACCATCTTCCCGAGATGTTGTACACAGGGATATAGAGAAACCGTTTGTGTCCTCAGTACCTGAGCCACTAATCTTTGTAAGTCCTGGACCTCAGTCTCCGGTAGGAATACTCTCAAAAGTACCGTGTCCAAGATGAAATCGAGGAATTGAATCCGCTAAGTTGGTATAAGGTCGGATTTCTGGAAATTCACAATCCATCCATGTTGAACGAGAAAGTGATGAGATGTCTGAACATCTCTGATCAGCTGTTCTTGAGACGATGCCTTGATCAGTAGATCGTCTAGATAAGGTATAATCATGACCCTCGACTGTCTTAATCTTGCAACCATGATTGCCATAATCTTCGTAAAGATTCTTAGGGCTGATGATAGACCGAACGGCAAGACCCTGAATCGGTAGTGATCCGTCACCAGTGCGAACCCTAAGTAAGACTGGTGAGGAGTCCAGATTGGGATATGCAGATATGCATCCTTTATGTCCATGGATAACATGAACTCGCCCCGTTTCAAACCTGCAATGACCGATTGGATTGATTCCATCTTGAATTTGTAGACCCTTAGAAACTGGTTTAAAACTCTTTAAATTTAGTATTGGTCTGACCGTCCCGTCTGGCTTCGGCACGACAAAATAGGGATTTTTGTTTACTTACCGTAAAATCTCTCTCTCTGAGTCCATCTGGGGGACGCTGCGCCGTTACTTGTGGGTTAGAGGTGTGTGGTTGTGGAGTTTGGCACAGAACTACTCAAAACCTGACTCCTCCCCCCTCTAATCTCCTTCCTGCCTAGCCAGTACCTCAGTTAACGTTTAGCCAAGCCAAAGGAGATGGACCGAAAAAAATTTAACCGGTTAAACCAGACAAACCCATGGGAGGGATCGCAGCGTCCCCCAGATGGACTCAGAGAAAGAGATTTTACGGTAAGTAAACAAAAATCCCTATTTCTCTGTCATCCATCTGGGGGACGCTGCGCCGTTACTTGTGGGATTTCCCAAAGCAAGCTAATGAGAGGAGGGAGACGGTGACGGCATAGCCGTCTGTAAAATACGACGCCCAACAGAGGCAGTCTCCAAACCAAAAGTATGAAAACGGTAAAACTTTGTGAAAGTATGGACCGACGACCAGGTCGCCGCCCTGCACAGCTGCTCAATAGATGCGCCACCACGAACAGCCCAAGAGGTTCCAACAGCTCTAGTCGAATGAGCCCTAATTGAGTCAGGAACCTAAACATTTGAAGACACGTACGCCTGTCTGATGGCCGAAGTTACCCAACGGGCCACAGTGTTCTTGGAAGCCGGCCAACCTCGTTTGGGAGCATCAATCAATACCAACAAAGTATCCGTACGACGGAAAGACTCCGTGCGAGACAAATAAACACGTAAGGCCCGAACTACATCCAGTAGGGCCAAATGGGAGGTCTCCCCGGGAGAAGACGACGGAGTAAATGCTGGAAGGACAATGTCCTGATTTAAATGGAATGCTGAAACAACCTTTGGAAGGAAAGAAGGCTTAGTTCGCAGAACCACCCGGTTCTCATGAAACACTAATAAAGGCGGCCTGCAAGAAAGGGCCGCCAATTCAGACACTCGTCTAGCTGAAGCAATAGCTAAAAGAAAAACAACTTTTAGTGTTAGATAACGCAGTTCTACAGATTCCAAAGGCTCAAATGGAGATATTTGAAGGGCCGTAAGGACCAAGTTCAAATCCCAGGGAGGAACCGGAGGAACAAAAGGTGGTTGAATCCTAAGTACTCCCTGAAGGAATGTCTGAACCTCTGGAATGATCGCTAGTTTCTTTTGAAAAAGAACCGACAAGGCCGAAACCTGACCCTTCAGTGAAGAAAGCCTCAGACCCTTCTCGAGGCCCTCTTGAAGGAAAGATAGCAGGCGAGGAAGTCTAAACAAATGCGGAGTTAACCCCCGCTTTTCGCACCAAGCAATGTAAATACGCCATACTTTATGATAAATGCCAGAAGTCACCGGTTTCCTAGCCCGAATCATCGTCTGCACAACAGATCGAGAAAGACCTTTTGCTTTTAAAATGTTGGATTCAAGAACCAAGCCGTCAAAGCCAGCCGACTTAAATCTGGGTGGCGACAAGGCCCTTGAAGAAGAAGATCTGGTCGCAGGGGGAGACGAAAGGGGTTTCCTGACGACCATGCTCCGCAGAAGAGTGTACCACTGTCGGCGCGGCCAATCTGGAGCCACCAGAATTATTGTGAGACCTTCTCGCCGAATGCGTTGAAGTAGACGAGGAATCAGCGTAATTGGCGGAAACACGTAACCCAGTTGAAACTGCCACGGGGCTGTTAGAGCATCGATCAGAAACGCTTGAGGATCCAGAGTACGGGAGCCGTAGTGAGGAAGTTTCTTGTTGAGACGAGATGCCTTTAGGTCTACATCGGGCATTCCCCATCGGGCCACTAGAGAGAGAAAAACCTCCTGGTGAAGTTCCCATTCTCCCGGATGAATCGTGTGACGACTCAAAGAATCCGCTTCCCAGTCCTCGACTCCTGGAATGTGAATTGCGGATATTACTGGAACCCACCGTTCCGCCCACGTGAGAATCTGAGCGACTTCTCTCATGGCGGACCAGCTGTGAGTTCCTCCGTTTGTTGATGTAAGCTACTGCCGTGGCATTGTCGGACTGCACCCGAACTGGATGGTTCCGGTATGAATGGTCGACCATGTTATGGTCGACAGTCATTAGGTCGACCACTATTGGTCGACACTGACATGGTCGACATGGACACATGGTCGACACATGAAAGGTCGACACATGAAAAGGTCGACATGAGGGTTTTTTTAAAAACTTTTTTGGTGTTGTTTTTTGCGTAAAGTGACTGGGAACCCCAATTAGTGCACCGCGTCCCATCGCATGGCTCGCTTCGCTCGCCATGCTTCGGGCATGGTGCCTTCGCTCCGCTACCGCTTCGCTCGGCACAGATTACCGTTCCAATCGTAGTCCACGTGGATCGTAAAGTATGGAAAAGTTCCCCAAAAGAAAAAAAAAAAGTTAAAAAACTCATGTCGACCTTTCATGTGTCGACAATTTTCATGTGTAGACCATGTGTCCATGTCGACCATGTCAATATCGACCAATAGTGGTCGACCTAATGACTGTCGACCATGTGAACGGATACCAACTGGATGATCCTTTACCATGGTCTGAATCTGAAGGAGTGCATACCGGATTGCTCTCAATTCCAGAATGTTGATCTGTAACTGCGACTCGTGACTGTTCCAGCGTCCCTGGAAGTGATGAGTCTGGAACACTGCCCCCCAACCGCTGAGGCTTGCGTCCGTGGTGACCATCATCCAAGACCAAACCGTGAACGGCGCTCCTTTTCTCAAATTTTGACTGTGCAGCCACCAGTGAAGCGACTGCCGAGTCTTCAACGACAATCGGATCAACTGCAATTCGAGACGTGGATCCATCCGAGCCCAACAGCCGAGAATCTGAGCCTGAAGAGGTCGGGCATGAAATCTGGCATATGGGACTGCCTCGAAGGAACACACCATTTTGCCTAACACCTGCATGCATCTGAGGACCGACACTACCGGTAAGTGCAACAGGGTCCGGATTCTGTACTGTAGATCCCGAATCCTGTCCGTAGGAAGAAACACCTTCTGGCTGTTGGTGTCGAATAAAAAAGTCCCAGAAAAATCATTTTCTGGGAAGGGAGTAAAGACGACTTCGGAAAATTTATTATCCATCCGAATGACTGCAGAGTCTCTATCGTTAGACGCAGGCTCTGACTTGAGAATCTCCTCTGACGGGGCCTTGATCAACAAATCGTCCAAGTATGGAGTGATGTTGACCCCCTGACAACGGAGAATCGTGACGACATGACCCATAACTTTTGTAAATACTCGAGGAGCCATGGAAAGACCAAAGGGAAGGGCCTGAAACTGATAATGGCATGGACCGACTGCAAATCTCAGAAGAGATTGATGACCTACCCAAATAGGAACATGTAGGTAGGCGTCCTTTATGTCTATTGAAGCCAAATATTCCCCTGGCTCCATGGCAGCGATTATTGAGCGAATGGATTCCATCTTGAATTTTTGGGTTGAGAGATACGGGTTGAGGGCTTTTAGATTCAGAATGGGTCGGAACGAACCGTCCGGTTTGTCCACGAGAAAAAGACCCGAGTAAAATCCCCGACCTCTCTGGTGAGCGGGAACTGGAAGAATTACACTATTCTGTAAAAGAGTGGCCGTTGCATAAGTAAGAGCTTGACAACCGGAGGGATCGCTCGGAAGGGGAGTGACAAACAGACGATATGGGACTGGTTCCTTGAGATCTAACACATATCCCCTGGATATGACCCCCCGTCACCCAGCGATCTGGGTTCGATAGAAGCCATACCTCTTTGAACTGTAGTAACCGAGCTCCCACCGTAATTGATCCCCCCGGCGATCGTGAACCGCCATGCAGTAGGTTTGTCGGCAGGTTTACTGGCTGGTTTACGAGTTGCCTGTGTTCCTCTACCTCGGAATGCCCCCCTTCGTGGGTACCTGGAAAAAGCACGAAATGAATGGGAATTACCTCTGCCCTGCGTACGAAAGGACCGAAACCTTGTAGTCTTCGGTTTCTGAGGAGCAACTGGAAGAAAAGGGCTCTTTCCCCCTGTAGCATCGGAAATAATCTTCTTTAATTCTGATCCAAAGAGAAACTCACCTTCAAAGGGCACTGCCGTCAAAGTCTGTTTTGAGTCAGAATCGGCATTCCAAACCTGAAGCCAAAGAGACCGTCTCGCTGTCACGGTCAAGGCAGAAATACGGGATTGCAGCGCAGCCGAATCTAACAAGGCCTCACCCACATAAGAGCCTCCGAAATCTGTTCTGCTAACTGAATGGCTTCCAATGGATCGTCAGACTGCATTCCAGATACGACCTGTGCCAGCCAGTCATCCACGGCCTTGAGGACCCAAGCGCCTGCTAGAATTGGCCGAAGAGAAACACCTGATAAAGAAAACATAGATTTAAGTACTGCTTCAATCTTCCTATCCGTTGGATCCTTCAACGTCACAGACTGTACAGAAGGAATAACTGTAGCTTTTGCTAAATGTGAAATAGGGGCGTCTACCTTTGGAGCAGTTTCCCAAAATTTTGTATCCTCCTCTGTAAAAGGATAGAGAAATTTCAACTTCTTAGGGGCCTGGAAACGAGAATCCGGCTTAAGCCAGGGCTCCTTTAAAATATCCGCAAAATGAGAGTAAGAAGGGAAGGCAGTAACCTGTCTCTTCTGTCGTTTGAAAAACCCAGAGGAAGTCTCTGCCACTTCCGTATCCTGAATATTAAGAGTCTGACGGATTGCTTCTATCAGCAATCTAACACCTGAGCTAGTAGAAAATTCCTCATCCTCCCAGGTCGAAACGTCGTCCCACTCTGGGTCTACTTCCCCCTCCTCCAATGGGGATGTCTCCAACTTCTCCCCCGGGAAAGTTATAGCAGGCAATGGTTGTGGCCGCTTAGCAGCAGAAGAACTGCCGGCAGAGTTTACAAATTTGTTTAGAGACTGAGTCAAATCAACAAGACACCTGCCCATATTCTGCGCCCAGAGAGGTTCCGCCATCTTCTGACCGGAATCAGCCTCCGATCTGGACTGACGTAATTCAGAAATGGCATCTACCATGTTCCTTTTTTTTTTTTTTTTTTTTTTAAGAACAATGTACTACAACTAACTAACCCAGCAGAGTAGTGGACAGTACTGTGACTTATACTATGCAATTTATATTGAAAGAATATATAAGTTATACTGTGCAAAAGAAACCGATAACCTTCACTAAGTATAAAAGGACACTATGCCCCCAAAGTATACTTGCTGTTAGGTGACCCCCACTGAACAAGTAGGTTGAGTAGTAGTGAGCCAAAGAAGTGTTTTAGCCGCGTGTGTGCACAGCGTCCCCTCCGGAGAAGATGGCGCCCCGGAGCTCTGTAGACGCTGACTGGAGTGCGTACGCGGCAGTGCAGGGCGGGAATCTGTCCCCTCTGCCACTGACGTACGCGCCGGGTCCTCTCTGAGAAGGCGCGCCGGGTCCGGAAGTCCCCGGCTCGTGCGCGCCACTACATACAGCGGCTCCAAGCGCCCCCCCCCTCCCCTCAGGGAGTGACTCACTGCTCTCCCGGGCTCCGGACCATCCGTACACCAGTAGCAGGGATCAGTAAAGCCCTCGCTACCGTGTACCGCCTCACATCTCCGGGGGAAGGGGAGGGAGGGAGGTGAGAGAAATCAATAAATAAAATATAATAAAATATAAAGCATATGAGGTTATGAAGCATATGAAGGATAGACCAATACTGTCAGAGACAGATTGTGTCTATCCTGTACATTCTCACTGCCGAACTTCTTCTTTTAGAAACAGGAATCAAGCCCCAGTGACCAAAGTGTGGTGGCTTCCCGTGGCAGAATAGAGTGAGAGCTTCTATCTAACCCCACTCTAGTAGTACCTGTCACCTGTATACAGGGAATAGGTACACAAATAATAAAAGAATAAAAACCTAACTAAAATCTTCAGAGAGATAAAATCTGTGTCTGTACTCCACAGGCACAAAACTAAAACTGAGGTACTGGCTAGGCAGGAAGGAGATGGGAGGGGATAGAGGGGGGAGGAGTCAGGTTTTGAATAGTTCTGTGCCAAACTCCACAACCACACACCTCTAACCCACAAGTAACGGCGCAGCGTCCCCCAGATGGATGACAGAGAAGAGATTGTAATAGAAACCCGTTCCTCTCAGAGAGGCTGGAACCTGGGTAATGATTTCCGACCGTAGCAATTTTTGAATTGCTGTCAGTAATGTTTTTGCTTTGTGAGGACACTGAGGCAATACCATCATAAAAAGACTGACTGTGAGGCCTCTGTTGAAAATCCAGTTTGTACCCCTGGGGGATTAGGTCGTTTATCCAAAGTTCTGGTGAGGTTTCGGGCTCAGACGTCCCGAAAACCTTCCAGACGTGCGCCCACCAAGGGAGACCCCAGGTGATCTCGGTTTTGTCAGCAGGTTTACCCTGCTTTCTGGTCGTTGTCTGTGAACAGCCTCTACCTCTGGCTCTATGTGTTTGTGTACCGAAACCCCCTCCTCGGGCTTGAAGGGACTACGATCTAAATTAATTAAACATTGGTCCCGAATAACCTCTCCTAACCTGTGGAGTGGTTCTCGTATTAAGGAGTAGGAAGGAAGGGGGACCTCCCTGCCGTAGCTCGTGAAATCCACTTGTCCAACTCTGGCACGAAAAGCACTTCACCCCTAAAGGGGATGGATTCCACTGCCTTCTTGGTGTCAGAGACTCCCTGTATGCAGAGAAGCACGATGCTATCCCACTAATATCCTATGAGGCTTGACACAAGTCTGAAGCGGATTCTCTAAGGGATTCCAGCAGTTGGGTAATTTCTTCCAAGCTATTTTCCTCCTCAATAGCCTGTACAATACGTCCAGACCAAGCTCTCATGGCCTTGTTAACTCAAGCACAGACGCTCGTAGGTCTCTGTGCTGCACCTGCTGCTACAAAAAAATTGACCTTAAAGCCGTGTCAATCTTACTGTCTGAAGCACTTTAAGGTCGTTACATTAGGTATTGGTAAGATTGTCTCCTTTGACAACCTTCCTAGAGATTTAAACTCTTGCAGTTTAGCATCTTAAGCGCTTCTATAAGGAAATCTAGACCCGTAACCTCTGGGTCCTCCTCCTGAGTATTGACATCAAAGTCTCAATTAAGTCGCCTTAATGTATGACCAGACCCCTCTCCGACTAGTAGAATTGTGAGGTGTCTCTGACCGCCTTGCGCCATTATTTATTGTGCGCTGGCGGTGTTAAGTTAAACAGAAATTCTCCCTAGCTTTGAAATCCCTCAGCCCCGTCGGACTGATGTCTGCGGGATTCTTCTCTTGGGATTATTTGCCAGGGCTTGTTCCCATGCCCCTGTTGGAATACCGCTCCCGGGTTTAGCGTCCTTATGAATCGCATATCCCGGAGCTGCCCCCGTAGTGTTATTACACTTGTTTGTGGTGCTTTAACCACTGAGCGCACCGTAAAGCTTTTCCTCCTTTTATAATAGGAATGGAAACACCATAACGGTGATGGGCGAAAGGTACACTGGATACATCTGGTTGAATTTCTTTTTTTTCTAAAAAAAAATCATACTAGAGAAATAAAAAAATTATTTTAACATCAGCTTTGTTGCAACCCCCGCACACCCAACTGTTTTTTCAGCTGTGAGGCCGGGTTTGTGATCCAGTCGTTTCTTTTATTCTCTCAGGATCTGTGTATCAGAAGTCCTTTGAAAATATAGATTATCCTCATTAAAATAAGAATTTACTTACCGATAATTCTATTTCTCGGAGTCCGTAGTGGATGCTGGGGTTCCTGAAAGGACCATGGGGAATAGCGGCTCCGCAGGAGACAGGGCACAAAAAGTAAAGCTTTAGGATCAGGTGGTGTGCACTGGCTCCTCCCCCTATGACCCTCCTCCAAGCCTCAGTTAGGTACTGTGCCCGGACGAGCGTACACAATAAGGAAGGATTTATGAATCCCGGGTAAGACTCATACCAGCCACACCAATCACACTGTACAACCTGTGATCTGAACCCAGTTAACAGTATGATAACAGCGGAGCCTCTGAAAAGATGGCTCACAACAATAATAACCCGATTTTTGTAACTATGTACAAGTAATGCAGATAATCCGCACTTGGGATGGGCGCCCAGCATCCACTACGGACTCCGAGAAATAGAATTATCGGTAAGTAAATTCTTATTTTCTCTATCGTCCTAGTGGATGCTGGGGTTCCTGAAAGGACCATGGGGATTATACCAAAGCTCCCAAACGGGCGGGAGAGTGCGGATGACTCTGCAGCACCGAATGAGAGAACTCCAGGTCCTCCTTAGCCAGGGTATCAAATTTGTAGGATTTTACAAACGTGTTTGCCCCTGACTAAATAGCCGCTCGGCAAAGTTGTAAAGCCGAGACCCCTCGGGCAGCCGCCCAAGATGAGCCCACCTTCCTTGTGGAATGGGCATTTACATATTTTGGCTGTGGCAGGCCTGCCACAGAATGTGCAAGCTGAATTGTATTACACATCCAACTAGCAAAAGTCTGCTTAAAAGCAAGAGCACCCAGTTTGTTGGGTGCATACAGGATAACAGCAAGTCAGTTTTCCTGACTCCAGCCGTCCTGGAACCTATATTTTCAGGGCCCTGACCACATCTAGCAACTTGGAGTCCTCCAAGTCCCTAGTAGGCGCAAGACACCACAATAAGCTGGTTCAGGTGAAACACTGACACCACCTTAGGGAGAGAACTGGGGACGAGTCCGCAGCTCTGCCCTGTCCGAATGGACAAACAGATATGGGCTTTTTTGAGAAAAAAACCACCAATTTGACACTCGCCTGGTCCAGGCCAGGTCCAAGAGCATATTCACTTTTCATGTGAGATGCTTCAAATCCACAGATTTGACTGGTTTTAAACCAATGTGTTTTGAGGAATCCCAGAACTACGTTGAGATCCCACAGTGCCACTGGAGGCACAAAAGGGGGTTGTATATGCAATACTCCCTTGACAAACTTCTGGACTTCAGGAACTGAAGCCAATTCTTTCTGGAAGAAAAATCGACAGGGCCGAAATTTGAACCTTAATGGACCCCAATTTGAGGCCCATAAACACTCCTGTTTGCAAGAAATGCAGGAATCGACCGAGTTGAAATTTCTTCGTGGGGCCTTCCTGGCCTCACACCACGCAACATATTTTCGCCACATGTGGTGATAATGTTGTGCGGTCACCTCCTTTCTGGCTTTGACCAGGGTAGGAATGACCTCTTCCTGAATGCCTTTTCCCTTAGGATCCGGCGTTCCACCGCCATGCCGTCAAACGCAGCTGCGGTAAGTCTTGGAACAGACATGGTACTTGCTGAAACAAGTCCCTTCTTAGCGGCAGAGGCCATAAGTCCTCTGTGAGCATCTCTTGAAGTTCCGGGTACCAAGTCCTTCTTGGCCAATCCGGAGCCATGAGTATAGTTCTTACTCATCTACGTCTTATAATTCTCAGTACCTTAGGTATGAAAAGCAGAGGATGGAACACATACACCGACTGGTACACCCACGGTGTTACCAGAACGTCCACAGCTATTGCCTGAGGGTCTCTTAACCTGGCGCAATACCTGTCCCGTTTTTTGTTCAGACGGGACGCCATCATGTCCACCTTTGGTAATTCCCAACGATTTACAATTATGTGGAAAACTTCCCCATGAAGTTCCCACTCTGCCGGGTGGAGGTCGTGCCTACTGAGGAAGTCTGCTTCCCAGTTTCCATTCCCGGAATGAAACACTGCTGACAGTGCTATCACATGATTTTCCGCCCAGCGAAAAGTCCTTGCAGTTTTTGCCACTGCCCTCCTGCTTCTTGTGCCGCCCTGTCTATTTACGTGGGCGACTGCCGTGATGTTTTATCCCACTGGATCAATACCGGCTGACCTTGAAGCAGAGGTCTTGCTAAGCTTAGAGCATTATAAATTTACCCTTAGCTATATTTATGTGGAGAAAAATCTCCAGACTTGATCACACTCCCTGGGAATTTTTTCCTTGTGTGACTGCTCCCCAGCCTCTCGGGCTGGCCTCCGTGGTCACCAACATCCAAAACTGAATGCCGAATCTGCGGCCCTCTAGAAGATGAGCACTCTGTAACCACCACAGGAGAGACACCCTTGTCCTTGGATATAGGGTTATCCGCTGATGCATCTGAAGATGCGATCCGGACCATTTGTCCAGCAGATCCCACTGAAAAGTTCTTGCATGAAATCTGCCGACTGGAATTGCTTCGAAGGAAGTCACCATTTTTTTACCATGGCCCTTGTGCAATGATGCACTGATTTTAGGAGGTTCCTGACTAGCTCGGATAACTCCCTGGCTTTCTCTTCCGGGAGAAACACCTTTTTCTGGACTGTGTCCAGAATCATCCCTAAGCACAGGAGACTTGTTGTCGGGATCAGCTGCGATTTTGGAATATTTAGAATCCACCCCTGCTGTTGTAACAGTATCCGAGATAGTGCTACTCCGACCTCCGTTTCCTGGACTTTGCCCTTATCAGGAGATCGTCCAAGTAAGGGATAATTAAGACGCCTTTTCTTCGAAGAAGAACCATCATTTCGGCCATTACCTTGGTAAAGACCCGGTGTGCCGTAGACAAATCCAAACGGCAGCGTCAGAAACTGATAGTGACAGTTCTGTACCACGAACCTGAGGTACCCTTAGTGATAAGGGCAAATTTGGGACATGGAGGTAAGCATCCCTGATGTCTCGGGACACCAGATAGTCCCCTTCTTCCCGGTTCGTTATCACTGCTCTGAGTGACTCCATCTTGATTTGAACCTTTGTAAGTGTTCAAATTTTTTTAGATTTAGAATAGGTCTCACCTAGCCTTCTGGCTTCAGTACCACAATATAGTGTGGAATAATACCCCTTTTCTTGTTGTAGGAGGGGTAATTTAATTATCACCTGCTGGGAATACAGCTCGTGAATTTTTTCCCATACTGCCTCCTTGTCGGAGGGAGACCTTGGTAAAGCAGACTTCAGGAGCCTGCGCAGGGGAAACGTCTCGACATTCCAAACTGTACCCCTGGGATACTACTTGTAGGATCCAGGGGTCCTGTATGGTCTCAGCGTCATGCTGAGAGCTTGTCAGAAGCGGTGGAACGCTTCTGTTCCTGGGAATGGGCTGCCTGCTGCAGTCTTCTTCCCTTTCCTCTATCCCTGGGCAGATATGACTCTTATAGGGACGAAAGGACTGAAGCTGAAAAGACGGTGTCTTTTTCTGCAGAGATGTGACTTAGGGTAAAAACGGTGGATTTTCCAGCAGTTGCCCTGGCCACCAGGTCCGATGGACCGACCCCAAATAACTCCTCTTCCTTTATACGGCAATTTTGTGCCGTTTGGAATCTGCATCACCTGACCACTGTCGTGTCCATAAACATCTTCTGGCAGATATGGACATCGCACTTACTCTTGATGCCAGAGTGCAAATATCCCTCTGTGCATCTCGCATATATAGAAATACATCCTTTAAATGCTCTATAGTCAATAAAATACTGTCCCTGTCAAGGGTATCAATATTTTTAGTCAGGGAATCCGACCAAGCCACCCCAGCTCTGCACATCCAGGCTGAGGCGATCGCTGGTCGCAGTATAACACCAGTATGTGTGTATATACTTTTTATGATATTTTTCCAGCCTCCTGTCAGCTGGCTCCTTGAGGACGGCCCTATCTATAGACGGTACCGCCACTTGTTCTGATAAGCGTGTGAGCGCCTTATCCACCCTAAGGGGTGTTTCCCAACGCGCCCTAACTTCTGGCGGGAAAGGGTATACCGCCCATATTTTCTATCGGGGGGAACCCACGCATCATCACACACTTCATTTAATTTATCTGATTCAGGAAAAACTACGGTAGTTTTTTCACATCCCACATAATACCCTCTTTTGTGGTACTTGTAGTATCAGAAATATGTAACACCTCCTTCATTGCCCTTAACGTGTGGCCCTAATAAGGAATACGTTTGTTTATTCACCGTCGACACTGGATTCAGTGTCCCTGTCTGTGTCTGTGTCGACCGACTAAAGTAAACGGGCGTTTTAAAACCCCTGACGGTGTTTTTGAGACGTCTGGACCGGTACTAATTGTTTGTCGGCCGTCTCATGTCGTCAACCGACCTTGGCGCGTGTTGACATTATCACGTAATTCCCTAAATAAGCCATCCATTCCGGTGTCGACTCCCTAGAGAGTGACATCACCATTACAGGCAATTGCTCCGCCTCCTCACCAACATCGTCCTCATACATGTCGACACACACGTACCGACACACAGCACACACACAGGGAATGCTCCGATAGAGGACAGGACCTACTAGCCCTTTGGAGAGACAGAGGGAGAGTTTGCCAGCACACACCAAAAACGCTATAATTATATAGGGACAACCTTATATAAAGTGTTTTCCCTTATAGCATCTTTTTTATATATTTCTAACGCCAAATTAGTGCCCCCCCTCTCTGTTTTAACCCTGTTTCTGTAGTGCAGTGCAGGGGAGAGCCTGGGAGCCTTCCCTCCAGCCTTTCTGTGAGGGAAAATGGCGCTGTGTGCTGAGGAGATAGGCCCCGCCCTTTTTTCGGCGGCCTCGTCTCCCGCTCTTAACGGATTCTGGCAGGGGTTAAATATCTCCATATAGCCCCCGGAGGCTATATGTGAGGTATTTTTAGCCAAAAAAGGTTTTCATTTGCCTCCCAGGGCGCCCCCCTCCCAGCGCCCTGCACCCTCAGTGACTGCCGTGTGAAGTGTGCTGAGAGGAAAATGGCGCACAGCTGCAGTGCTGTGCGCTACCTTAAGAAGACTGAGGAGTCTTCTGCCGCCGATTCTGGACCTCTTCTCGTTTCAGCATCTGCAAGGGGGCCGGCGGCGAGGCTCCGGTGACCATCCAGGCTGTACCTGTGATCGTCCCTCTGGAGCTAATGTCCAGTAGCCAAGAAGCCAATCCATCCTGCACGCAGGTGAGTTCACTTCTTCTCCCCTAAGTCCCTCGTTGCAGTGATCCTGTTGCCAGCAGGACTCACTGTAAAATAAAAAACCTAAGCTAAACTTTTCTAAGCAGCTCTTTAGGAGAGCCACCTAGATTGCACCCTTCTCGGCCGGGCACAAAAATCTAACTGAGGCTTGGAGGAGGGTCATAGGGGGAGGAGCCAGTGCACACCACCTGATCCTAAAGCTTTACTTTTTGTGCCCTGTCTCCTGCGGAGCCGCTATTCCCCATGGTCCTTTCAGGAACCCCGGCATCCACTAGGACGATAGAGAAAAACACATTGAAAATCCATTGCAGCAGAGCCTAAATTCCCAGTAGAGGGAGCAACATCTCTCTATTATAAAGAATCCCTCCCTCCATCCTGATTGGCTGTCCCTAGTGGGGCGTCAGCTAACCTGTTGGCGCCTCTTCTGTATTGAAAGATGGCCGCCACTGAAAACTTTTGATCACTTCGTCAAAACAACCTTAGCGCCCCTTCAGCATGTTTAAGCTTCTGTTTGGGCTTTAATGTGTTGGTGCCTCCTGATGAGCCAACGAGGCTTTGGCATGCCGCTGTCATAGTTCCCCCCCCCCCCCCCCGCTTAGCCCACCGTGCCTTTTGTACTAGTGCATGCGACAGTGGGAGATTTGCAGGGGCATAGTACATGGCGAGCATTGGGAAGCCACGGCTTGTAGCCGCTACATCACTGCCAGCGGAGAGAGATGGGGCGGCTATAGAAGAGACCGGCAAGGCTGCGGCTTCCAGCCGTGAAATGTCCCGGCATCAGCTGAAGGGGGGGGCAGAGGGGGCAGCCGCGTTAC
The DNA here is from genome assembly GCF_028390025.1 of Pseudophryne corroboree. NCBI lineage: Eukaryota > Metazoa > Chordata > Amphibia > Anura > Myobatrachidae > Pseudophryne > Pseudophryne corroboree. The sequence goes on from NC_086445.1 coordinate 511,967,957, forward strand.
GTCCTCCTCCGAGACCGAAGGCAGCGGATTGCAGAGACCAGTGGGACTGCAGCCTCCAGCCACAAGATGTCCCGGCGTCAGCGGAAGGAAGGGAGGCGGAGGGGGAAGCTGCGTTGCTTCCACCTCCGATAATGAAGGCAGCTAGGCGATCGCAGAGACCGGCCAGTGGAGGGAGGGAGGGGGACGACGGAGGAAGCTGCGCTGCAGAGCCAGGGCTTAGAGCCAGAAGACAGCAGCGTGAAGAGTGTGAGGCGCGGGTCTTGGTGGTGGGGTAAGTGCCGTCGCATGATGAGATTAACTAGGGCCCTTAACAACCAGTACTCACTGCCCGTGATCCTGTGCTGCTCTGTGCTCAGGATTTTCTGAGGAGAGATGCAGGTCCCCTTTATTAGGGATCATTGTCTCTCAAGATTAAAGACATTTGTCCCCCTTTTCATTAGGTTGACTCAGTCTCTGAATTCCTTGTACAAATAAAAATAAAAACTTTTTCTGTGGAGCATAGCTCCTATGTGCTTCACCTCCAAGCACAATTTTTCAAACTGAGGGAGGAGGGATGTGAAGGGGGAGGAGCCGGCTGTGCAGACAATGCAAATTTTTAGATTGTGCCACACCTCCGGTTGCAAGCTTCACACCCCTAATGTCTAAGAATGCTCCAGTGTCCCCTAGTGGATGAAAGAGAAAGCACTTTAGCACAGGTCTTAGTTACACAATAAAAGAAGTGCCCACTTCCCGGTATGCTTTGGTCTTGGAAGATATGTTAAGGCAATTTCAAGAATGCACCACACACAAAAGTTATTGAAACTGGGGTGTGAAATTAAAGGGTAGTGCACTACAAATAAATACATGGGGCTATGCAGACAAGTGTTGTCTATGTGAATGCCAATATACAAAATTATGTTCACAACTGAATGTACAAAAACAGTAGTCTCACAGAAAGTGAGGAAACCAATAAACATACTGAACACAGGCTAAACACAGTATGCAGTAAAATGCAGAGACAGTGTAGGAAAGAAATACAGTACTCCTAAACACTTACAAATATATAACACTTACAAATATATGCAACAGGTGAGGGAGGTACTAAATATATAACCTGACTGCAGGAGTGAGGTATACAAGAGCCTGTGCAATGTTCTAAATTGGCTGACCAGCTCATGGCTGCTCATGAAGGGAGTAGAGAGCATGCAGTGGCGGGATGACTGCAGGGGGGGCCACGCCAAGTGGTGGGGGAAGTGCTAACAGGGAAAGCCTACCTATCCTGTGTGGTCTGCACCCCAGGGTAATGGCCGCTAAACTGTACAGTGCCCTGTTCCCTTAATCACCCTGGGGGTCAGGTGATAACCTGGACCCCACTGCCAGCACCGCCAGTGGTCTCCCTCACCAACATCGACAGCCGTAATGTGTGCATCTCTCTGCAAGCAGGGAGCCGCCTTAGTTGTCCCTGATGTGTCCAGCTACAGCTCACCTAACAGTGCTGTGGCCGCCTGTGCTGGGTATTGTTGGTCAAGTAAATATAAAATAATTGTGAAAATAAAAAGAAAACTATGAAGAAGCTGCTTAAAAAGCAGCCCCTGTAAAAACAGTGACCTTCTCTATGAGGCACCAAACTGAAACTGGATGCCTGTGGCTGGGGGCAGCGTATAGGGTAGAGAGAGTCTGGGCTGCCAAAAAATAAACCTTAACTGTTCGGTGCCCAATGTCTAAAGCCTGTGTCCCATATGGATGAATGAGAAAATAGGATTTTAATTACCTACCGGTAAATCCTTCTCGTAGTCCGTAGAGGATACTGGGGTCCATTTAGTACCATGGGGTATAGACGGGTCCACCAGGAGCCATGGGCACTTTAAGAATTTGATAGTGTGGGCTGACTCCTCCCTCTATGCCCCTCCTACCAGACTCAGTCTAGGAAACTGTGCACAAGGAGACGGACATACTTCGAGAGGATAGATAAGGAAAGTGGCGAGATTCCGAACCAGCACACACAACAAGAGGAAAGCCAAGCTAACCAAACTTGAAACAGGAACAGCAACGACTGAACCAACATTACTTAACCAAGTAAAAGTGCAGGAAGAACGAAGCACTGGGCGGGCGCCCAGCATCCTCTACGGACTACGAGAAAAGGATTTACCGGTAGGTAATTAAAACACTATTTTCTCATACGCCATAGAGGATACTGGGGTCCATTTAGTACCATGGGGATGTACCAAAGCTCCCAAACCGGGTGGGAGAGTGCCGAGGTTCCTGCAGAACTGACTGACCAAACTGAAGGTCCTCAGAGGCCAAGGTATCGAACTTGTAAAACTTTGCAAACGTGTTCGAACCTGACCAAGTAGCTGCTCGGCAGAGCTGTAAAGCCGAGACACTCCGGGCAGCCGCCCAGGAAGAACTCACCGACCTAGTAGAGTGGGCCCGTACAGATTTTGGATATGGCAAACTTGCCGGATAGTAAGTCTGATCCAGCGAGCAATTGTCTGCTTTGAAGCAGGACACCCAACCTTATTGGGATTATAAAGAACAAACAGCGAATCTGCCGTTCTGTGACGAGCAGTTCTTTTCACATACACCTTCAAAGTCCTCACGACATCCAAAGACTTTGAAGTAGCAGAGGTGCCGGTAACAACCGGAATCACAATAGGTTGGTTGATGTGAAACGCAGACACCACCTTCGGAAGAAATTGCTGACGAGTTCAGCTCTATCCTCATGAAAAATTAAATAGGGACTCTACTGAGACAAAGCCCCCAGCTCCGACACACGTCTTGCTGAAGCAAAGGCGAACAGTGTGACGGTCTTCCATGTAAGATATTTTACGTCCACTTCCTGTAACGGCTCAAACCAGTCCGATTGAAGGAAATGCAGCACCACATCGCGATCCCAAAGTGCCGTGGGAGACACAAAGGGAGGTTGCATGTGCAGAACACCTTTCAAGAATGTCTGGACCTCAGGGAGAGAAGCCAATTGTTTCTTAAAGAAAATGGACAAGGCCGAAATCTGGACTTTTATGGATGCCAGACGTAGGCCCACATCCACTCCAGCTTGTAGAAAAAGTCCTAGATGGAATTCCACCGCAGAAAATTTTCTGCTTTCACACCAAGAGACATATTTCTTCCAAATACGATGGTAGTGCTTAGACGTTACCCCCTTCCTGGCTTGGATCATAGTCGGGATAACCTTGTTAGGGATCCACTCCTGGCTAGAATCAGCCGTTCAACTTCCATGCCGTCAAACGTAGCCGCGGTAAGTCATGATAGACGAACGGGCCCTGTTGCAGAAGATCCTTGCGAAGAGGAAGAGGCCACGGATCTTCGAGGAGCATCTCCAGAAGATCTGCGTACCAGGCCCTTCTCGGCCAGTCCGGAGCAATTAGAATTGCTTGAACCTTTTCCCTTTTTATTCTTTTAAGAATTCTTGGGATCACAGGAAGTGAAGGAAACACGTACACCCTCTGATAAACCCATGGAGTCGTCAGGGCGTCTACCGCCACCGCCTGTGGGTCTCTCGACCTGGAACAATACCGCTTGAGCTTCTTGTTGAGACGAGAGGCCATCATGTCGACCTGTGGATATCCCCATTGACTTGTCAAGCACCTGAACACCACCGGGTGAAGGCCTCACTCCCCCGGGTGCAGGTCATGTCTGCTGAGGAAGTCTGCCTCCCAGTTGTCTACTCCAGGAATAAAGACTGCTGACAACGCCACAGCATTTCTCTCTGCCCAGAGGAGAATTCTTGACACCTCTGACATTGCTGCTCGGCTTTTCGTTCCACCCTGTCGGTTTATGTACGTTACTGCAGTCACATTGTCCGACTGGACCTGAATGGCCTGATCTTGAAGAAGATGTGAGGCCTGCAGAAGGGCGTTGCATATGGCCCAGAGATCCACAATGTTGATTGGAAGGACGACTTCCTGACTGGACCATCTTCCTTGAAACTGCACCCCCTGAGTGACTGCTCCCCAACCTCTGAGGCTTGTGTCTGGTTAACAGAATCCAATTCTGAATTCGGAACCTCGACGAGGTGAGAAGTCTGTAGCCACCACAGAAGGAAGATCCTGTCTTTTGGTGATAGACGGATCCTCTGGTGCATGTGTAGATGCGATCCGGACCATTTGTCCAACAGATCGAGCTGGAATGGTCTTGCGTGAAACCTTCCGTATTGAAGAGCCTCGTAAGGAGGCCACAAATTTTCCCAGAAGGCGAATGCATAGATGCAAAGACATCCAGGTTGGCTTCAGGACATCCCGAACCATCGACTGGATCACTAATGCCTTTTCCAACAGAAGGAACACCTTCTGCGACTCCGTATCCAGTATCATTCCCAGGAATGGGAGCCTCCGTGTTAGCTCTAGGTGAGATTTCGGGAAGGTTCAGAATCCACCCATGATCCTGGAGAAGTTTGGTTGAGAGAGCAATGCTGTGCAGCAACCTTTCCCTGGACGGTGCTTTTATCAGATCGTCCAGGTATGGAATCATGTTCACTCCCTGTTTGCGGAGTAGAAACATCATCTCTGCCATCACCTTGGTGAACACCCTCAGTGCCGTGGAGAGACCAAATGGCAGGGCCTGGAACTGATAGTGACAGTCCTGCAGTGCAAACCGTAGGTAAGCCTGATGAGGCGGTCTGATCGGAATGCGAAGGTACACATCCTTGACATCCAGGGACACTAGGAATTCCCCCTCCTCCAGACCTGAGATCACCGCCCTCAGAGACTCCATCTTGAATTTGAACACTCGTAAGTAAGGGTTCAACGGCATGAGGTTCAAAATTGGTCTGGTTTGCGTGGTTTACCTCTTGCGCCGCCGGAGGACGTAGAAGCACCTCTGGATTTGCCCTTGAACTTGGCCGTCCGAAAGGACTGTAACTTAGAAGCTGAATAATTCTTCTTGGTTGGGGGGGGCTGCGGAAGGAAGATACGTAGACTTACCCACAGTAGCTGTGGAGATCCATTTGTCCAATTCATCTCCGAACAAGGCCTCTCCTGTGAATGGTAGGCCTTCCACACCTTTTCTGGAATCCACGTCAGCAGTACACTGGCGTAGCCACAAGCCTCTGCGTGCCGACACTGCCATAGCGGTGGTGTGTGCATTAAGCACACCTATTTCCTTTATGGCTTCCACCATAAAGTTTGCAGAGTCCTGTATATGCTGCAGGAGTAAGACAACATACCCCCTAGATAAGGAATCTAACCCCTCTTCATTCTTCTGGCTGTTAGGGTTGGCGGTGTGCTGCAGGAATGTACGCTCGCAGTGATGGGCTTGCGAATAGGTCCCCCAGGAGCTCAGTGTCATGTCAGCGGGGAACGGGAACATTAACCCTTCAAGGAGGTTGGGCCGTGTCCCACCCCCAAGACCCACGAAGCAGGCAGACTGGTGCCATCCAGCCCTGCCTGAAAATTACAAACATAAAATAAATGCAGAAAACTCTTCAGGAGCTTTCTTCAGCGTGATCGGCTCCTCCGGGCACATTTTCTAAAGTGAGTCTGGTAGGAGGAGCACAGAAGGAGGAGCCAGCCCATGGCTCCTAGTGGACCCGTCTATACCCCATGGTACTAAAGGGACCCCAGTATCCTCTAGGACGTAAGAGAAAATAAAAAAACATGCACAAACATTGAAGAAAGCATCAGAGGTTATGCGACAGTAGTCATCCTCCAATATAAGAATTTGCTATTAATTAAATATGAATGTCTCTGTCTTGTGTGTCTCAATAGCTTCTCACTTAATTTCATTAGTCTTAAAGAAAAAAAGAAAAAGAAAAAAACTTTCAGGATGGTCAGCTGGTGGAGACTTCTCCACTGCCTTTTGTCAGGATGTAAACAAAATATTGGGTAGTGGAAAACGGTTTATTGACCCAATGTCCTCATAACCACAGTATTATGCAGGCTTCAGTGAGAAAACCTGCTGGATAACCAGGACAACCTCATCACAATGGGGAACCAGCTACAGCTGTCCATAAGAGGACTGCATTGGACACGCTGACCATCCTGTAACTCCTGCTTTTACAGTCATTAAATATTGTGAGTGGAGAGTGCAGGTGCTTTCAAATAAACTATCATATTTGTAATAACCGTATCAAAAATATAAAACTTTTGGACAGCCGTCTATCTACATAAATACTGTAGCTATTAAAAAGCAATGTCCAACTTTATATTAGCTTTACACCAGAGTCCCAGATTTTCACATCTTGTGCTATTATTCTACTAAATCCCATTATGCTAATATGATCGATAGATGATTTGTGTACAACTTATAAACTTATAACGGAACATGCATGTACACACAAGGCTGACATTTTGTTACAGTGATCAGTGTGTACTGTAAAATGTAGATAGGCTATATTTTGCAGATATACAAGAGATATGTGTAACCATATGTGGTTCAGTCTTCAAATGCAATTTCCCAATGGTAAATTTGCCCCCACAGTGAAATGGAATAACTAAAATAAAAAAAATACAAAATATATATATATTTTTTTTTTAAAAACCACACACTACTCAGTAATGTGGGCATACATCTACCTAGCAATTCCCCAATGCTGATTGGCAGACTTCGATGAGCTGCGATTTTTCAGGGGCTCAACAAAATTCTACATGTTAAAACTCCCCAACTCACAGATTCTAATAATTTTGGAGTTGTATCGGCAAATCATGGATTTTCAACATGTTGGAATTTGCTGGTGACCCTGACCCCGTCATCAGCAAAACAGGGGAATTGCCCCAATTGATTGTATACGAGATGTCCATGTTACATTATTTACTACAATTTGCTACCAAAAATAAAATCCTTCCATTCACCAGGGTATATGAACAAACGCATGTCTCATCTAAATAAAAAAAAAAATAAGAATTTACTCACCGGTAATTCTATTTCTCGTAGTCCGTAGTGGATGCTGGGAACTCCGTAAGGACCATGGGGAATAGACGGGCTCCGCAGGAGACTGGGCACTCTAAAGAAAAGATTAGGTACTATATGGTGTGCACTGGCTCCTCCCTCTATGCCCCTCCTCCAGACCTCAGTTAGGGAAACTGTGCCCGGAAGAGCTGACATTACAAGGAAAGGAAATTTTGAATCCAGGGTAAGACTCATACCAGCCACACCAATCACACCGTACAACTTGTGATAACCTTACCCAGTTAACAATATGAACAACAACTGAGCCTCACGCAACGAATGGCTCATAACAATAACCCTTAGTTAAGCAATAACTATATACACGTATTGCAGAAAGTCCGCACTTGGGACGGGCGCCCAGCATCCACTACGGACTACGAGAAATAGAATTACCGGTGAGTAAATTCTTATTTTCTCTGACGTCCTAGTGGATGCTGGGAACTCCGTAAGGACCATGGGGATTATACCAAAGCTCCCAAACGGGCGGGAGAGTGCGGATGACTCTGCAGCACCGAATGAGCAAACATAAGGTCCTCCTCAGCCAGGGTATCAAACTTGTAGAACTTTGCAAATGTGTTTGAACCCGACCAAGTAGCCGCTCGGCAAAGCTGTAAAACCGAGACCCCTCGGGCAGCCGCCCAAGAAGAGCCCACCTTCCTTGTGGAATGGGCTTTTACCGATTTTGGATGCGGCAATCCATCCGCAGAATGAGCCTGCTGAATCGTGCTACAGATCCAGCGAGCAATAGTTTGCTTTGAAGCAGGAGCACCCAGCTTGTTGGGTGCATGCAAGATAAACAGCGAGTCAGTCTTCCTGACTCCAGCCGTTCTGGAAACATATATTTTCAAAGCCCTGACTACGTCCAGCAACTTGGAGTCCTCCAAATCCCGAGTAGCCGCAGGCACCACAATAGGTTGGTTCAAATGAAACGATGACGCCACCTTTGGGAGAAATTGGGGACGAATCCTCAATTCTGCCCTGTCCATATGGAAGATCAGATATGGGCTTTTACATGACAAAGCCGCCAACTCCGACACACGCCTAGCCGATGCTAAGGCCAACAGCATGACCACTTTCCACGTGAGATACTTTAGTTCCACGGTCTTAAGTGGCTCAAACCAGTGGGATTTCAGGAAATCCAACACAACGTTAAGATCCCAGGGTGCCACTGGTGGCACAAAAGGGGGCCGAATATGCAGCACTCCCTTAACAAACGTCTGAACCTCAGGCAGTGAACCCAGTTCTTTTTGAAAGAAAATGGATAGGGCCGAAATCTGGACCTTTATGGACCCCAATTTTAGGCCCATAGTCACCCCTGACTGTAGGAAGTGCAGGAAACGACCCAGTTGGAATTCCTCTGTAGGGGCCTTCCTGGCCTCACACCAAGCAACATACTTCCGCCATAGACAGTGATAATGCTTTGCTGTCACGTCTTTCCTAGCCTTTATCAGCGTAGGAATAACTTCATCCGGAATGCCTTTTTTCGCTAGGATCCGTCAAACGCAGCCGCGGTTAGTCTTGGAACAAACAGGGCCCTTGTTGCAGCAGGTCCTGTCTGAGAGGCAGAGGCCATGGGTCCTTTGTGCGCATTTCTTGCAGTTCCGGGTACCAAGTCCTTCTTGGCCAGTCCGGAACAATGAGTATTGTTCTTATTCCTCTCTTTCTTACTATTCTCAGTACTTTTGGTATGAGAGGAAGAGGAGGAAACACATATACCGACTGGTACACCCACGGTGTCACTAGGGCGTCCACAGCTATCGCCTGAGGGTCCCTTGACCTGGCGCAATATCTTTTTAGCTTTTTGTTGAGGCGGGACGCCATCATGTCCACCTGTGGCAGTTCCCATCGGTTTGCAATCAGTTGGAAGACTTCTTGATGAAGTCCCCATTCTCCCGGGTGGAGGTCGTGTCTGCTGAGGAAGTCTGCTTCCCAGTTGTCCACTCCCGGAATGAACACTGCTGACAGTGCTTGCACGTGATTCTCCGCCCATCGCAGAATCTTTGTGGCTTCCGCCATTGCCATCCTGCTTCTTGTGCCGCCCTGGCGGTTTACATGAGCGACTGCCGTGATGTTGTCTGACTGAATCAGCACTGGCCGGTTTTGAAGCAGGGGCTCTGCTTGACTCAGGGCGTTGTAAATGGCCCTTAATTCCAGTATATTTATGTGTAGAGAAGTCTCCGGACTTGACCACAGCCCTCGGAAGTTTCTTCCCTGAGTGACTGCCCCCCATCCTCGGAGGCTTGCATCCGTGGTCACCAGGACCCAGTCCTGAATGCCGAACCTGCGGCCCTCGAGAAGGTGAGCACTCTGCAGCCACCACAGGAGACACCCTGGCCCTCGGGGACAGGGTGATCAGCCGATGCATCTGAAGATGCGATCCGGACCACTTGTCCAACAGATCCCACTGAAAAATCCTCGCATGGAACCTGCCGAAGGGAATGGCTTCGTATGAAGCCACCATCTTTCCCAGGACTCGGTGCATCACTGCACGCGATACCTGTTTTGGTTTCAGGAGGTCCCTGACCAGAGATGCTAATTCCTGGGCTTTCTCCACCGGGAGAAACACCTTCTTCTGTTCTGTGTCCAGAATCATGCCCAGGAAAAGCAGACGCGTCGTAGGAATCAGCAGTGACTTTGGAACATTCAGAATCCAGCCGTGCTGTAGTAACACTTCCTGAGAGAGTGCTACGCTGATCAACAACTGCTCCCTGGACCTCGCCTTTATGAGGAGATCGTCCAAGTACGGGATAATTATAACTCCCTTCTGCCGAAGGAGTATCATCATTTCGGCCATTACCTTGGTAAATATTCTCGGTGCCGTGGACAGGCCAAACGGCAACGTCTGGAATTGGTAATGACAGTCCTGTACCACAAATCTGAGGTACTCCTGGTGAGGTGGGTAAATGGGGACATGCAAGTAAGAATCTTTGATGTCCAGCGACACCATAAAATCCCCCTCTTCCAGGCTTGCAATAACCGCTCTGAGCGATTCCATTTTGAACTTGAATTTCTATATATAAAGTGTTCAAGGACTTTAAATTCAGAATGGGTCTCACCGAACCGTCCGGTTTCGGTACCACAAACATTGTGGAATAGTAACCCCTTCCCTGTTGAAGGAGGGGGACCCTGACAATCACTTGCTGGAGGTACAGCTTGTGAATTGCCGCCAGCACTACCTCCCTTTCCATGGGGAAAGCTGGCAAGGCTGATTTGAGGTAACGGCGGGGGGGAGTCGCTTCGAATTCCAGCTTGTATCCCTGAGATACAATTTGTATAGCCCAGAGATCCACCTGTGAGCGAACCCACTGGCTGCAGAAGTTTCGGAGACGGGCCCCCACCGCATCTGGCTCCGCCTGTGGAGCCCCAACGTCATGCGGTGGACTTAGTGGAAGCAGGGGAGGACTTTTGTTCCTGGGAACTGGCTGCATGGTGCAGCTTCTTACCTCTGCCCCTGCCTCTGGCAAGAAAGGATGCGCCCCTGACCCTTTTGCCTTTTTGGGAACGAAAGGACTGCATTTGATAATACGGTGCTTTCTTAGGCTGTGAGGAAACCTGAGGCAAGAAAGTCGACTTTCCAGCTGTCGCTGTAGACACGAGGTCCGACAGACCGTCCCCAAACAATTCCTCACCCTTATAAGGCAAAACCTCCATGTGTTTTTTAGAATCAGCATCTCCTGTCCATTGCCGAGTCCATAAGACCCTCCTGGCAGAAATGGACATAGCATTAATTCTAGAGCCCAGCAGGCAAATGTCCCTCTGAGCATCCCGCATATATAAGACGACGTCTTTGATATGGCCCAGGGTTAGCAAAACAGTATCTCTGTCGAGGGAATCTATGTCGTCTAACAGAGTATCTGTCCACGCTGCTACAGCACTACACATCCAGGCTGAAGAAATAGCAGGTCTCAGTAGAGTACCAGTGTGTATACACTGACTTCAGGATAGCTTCCTGCTTTCTATCCGCAGGCTCCTTAAGGGCGGCCGTGTTCTGAGACGGCAGGGCCACCTTTTTAGATAAGCGTGTCAGCGCCTTGTCCACCCTAGGGGATGTTTCCCAACGTAACCTGTTCGTTGGCGGGAAAGGGTACGCCATCAGTAACCTCTTAGAAATCACTAATTTATTATCAGGGGAACTCCACGCTTCTTCACACAATTCATTTAATTCATCAGATGGGGGAAAAGTCACTGGTTGCTTTTTCTCCCCAAACATATAAACCCTCTTGGTATTAACAGGGTTACTCTCAGAAATGTGTAATACATCTTTCATTGCAATAATCATGTATCGGATGGCCTTGGTCATTTTAGACTGTAAATGTGCCTCATCATCGTAGACACTGGAGTCGGACTCCGTGTCGGCATCTGTGTCAACCATCTGAGATAGAGGGCGTTTATGAGCCCCTGACTGTTTCTGAGTCGCCTGGGCAGGCGCGGGCTGAGACCCCGGCTGTCCCAAGGCTGCAGCGTCATCAAACCTTTTATGTAAGGAGTTTACATTGTCATTTAAGACCTTCCACATATCCATCCAATCAGGTGTCGTCCCCGACAGGGGCGACACCACACTTATCTGCCCTTGCTCCGCCTCCACGTAACCTTCCTCCTCAAACATGTCAACACAGCCGTACCGACACATCGCACACACACAGGAAATGCTCAGACTGAGGACAGGACCCCACAAAGTCCTTTGGGGAGACAGAGAGAGAGTATGCCAGCACACACCACAGCGCTATATAACACAGGGATTTTCACTGCTAATAAGTGATTTACCCAATAGCTGCTTTTTTTTTTTTTGTATTATTTGCGCCTAAATTTATGTGCCCCCCCTCTCTTTTTAACCCGTCTTGTACCTGGATACTGTAGGGGAGAGCCTGGGGAGCTGCTTCCAGCGGAGCTGTGAAGAGAAAATGGCACTGGTGTGCTGAGGAAGAAGGCCCCGCCCCCTCAGTGGCGGGCTTCTGTCCCGCTTTCCATGTAAAAAAATGGCGGGGGTTTTTACATATATACAGTGCTAGACTGTATATATGTATTTTTTTATGCCAAAGGTACTTCAATTGCAGCCCAGGGCGCCCCCCCCCCCAGCGCCCTGCACCCTACAGTGACCGGAGTGTGTAAGTGTGCTGGGAGCAATGGCGCACAGCTGCGGTGCTGTGCGCTACCTTAATGAAGACAGGAGTCTTCAGCCGCCGATTTCGTCGTCTTCAAGCTTCTGTTCTTCTGGCTCTGCAAGGGGGACGGCGGCGCGGCTCCGGGAACGGACGATCGAGGACAGATGCCTGTGTTCGAACCCTCTGGAGCTAATAGTGTCCAGTAGCCTAAGAAGCACAAACTAGCTGCAAGCAGGTAGGTTTGCTTCTCTCCCCTCAGTCCCACGTAGCAGTGAGTATGTTGCCAGCAGAAACTCACTGAAAATAAAAAACCTAATACTTTCTTTTCTAGTAAGCTCAGGAGAGCCCACTAGGAGCACAGATTCTAACTGAGGTCTGGAGGAGGGGCATAGAGGGAGGAGCCAGTGCACACCAGATAGTACCTAATCTTTTCTTTAGAGTGCCCAGTCTCCTGCGGAGCCCGTCTATTCCCCATGGTCCTTACGGAGTTCCCAGCATCCACTAGGACGTCAGAGAAAATGGATTGCGGAAGTATGAAATGTTATCATATAGCACAAGTCAGATATTTACAATCCTTGTTCAATTGTGCCTAGTTTGTCGTAAAATCACAACTTCCCTTGCTCATCAACAATTTCTAATCTAACTTTATACTATTTGTTTGTAGCCAATGATTTATGGAAAGAACATATCCTGATCTAGTTTGCTTATTTGCGAGCTGTGAATTCAGGTGCTTACCTACAGTCATTGGAACAACATCAGATCGCAGGAGAAACCTGATGCGCCCAGCCGGCTTGTTCCCAATTTTGATGTCCATGTAGACTTGGGGGTTAACTCTGAGTTTTTTAACTGGTGGTTCTCCCTGCATGGGTAAAACAGCAAAATTATGTAATTTAGTACATGTGATACATACAATAAAGCTGAAGAGTCTTTAACAGATTGTTTTCCAAGCTTAGTGGTGTGATCGCCTGAGTGACACAAAAGCACAACCCAAGAACACACATTTCACATCAGCGCAGGGACTTCATGAGATATTGACAAGAACAGTTTTGATGAGAAAAATACCTTGGGCCAAAGGCTCAAAAGTCTTTTGACATCAATGTTTTTTAAGTTACATCTCTACTGAACATGGTTTACATCATAGACCAATACAGCATCCCCAGAAAGGTATGGTGAGTACAGGCAGAAGAGACTACTCGCAGACATAAGGAAGGCTGTCAAATGTTATCAGGCAAGGACAGCCAAGAAAGTGTTGTAGTTTCACAACAGTGGGAGAGCCACAGGTTGGGCAGGGCTGTTTTTTCCCCAATCATGTTGAATCTATGCCCTGAAGATTCCAGGTTGTGGTATCAGTCAACAATTATGCAACAAAGTACTAATGTTGTCTTTAATTAATTTAACGAAAGGCTTTGTACTGATAAAACACTTGCGAGCCTCCAGATATTGTATTTACTTTATTATCATAAACAGTGTGCATCAAATGATTTTTGTTATCTTGTACTAAGTTTGTAAAATGCTAAGCAGCAATTGTTGACAGTGGGGAACAAGAACTTTATAGTAAACTATTTCTCAAAAGACTTTTGAGTACTACTGTAGCATGCATTATGGGTTGAACATAGTCAGAAAAACAAAATAGACAACACTAACATGGCATCAGTGGTCATCCGACGGGAGAGAAAACCTCTAGCAGTGTACTTTGGTCCTAATTCATGATTGTAAGAAATCAGTGTCATTAAAATAAAAAATCAGGAGGCATCTGTAGGTGATAGCTGCGTCTGAGGCTATCGGTCACGATGGTCCCAGGCACCAGCCAGTCTGAATAAGCTGAAGCCTACTCAGGCTAGCCATTGGATATGGACATCCAACGACGCAGACTATGAACCCCATCAAGCCTTCAAAATGGGGGCGACAGGTCCCTGTTTTGAAGAATGGTGCCGTGTGCCACCCTTGTTCTGCCCCCCAAATGCCGCAGCACAAATTACATGACAGGGGGCTGTGAGCGATATCATAAGACCTGTTCTGCACATGAGCAGCACTAATCTTGTGTCTGCGCAGACCCCCAAACATGGTAGGTAAACAGTCGGATTTGCATACAAATATGAGTTAGGCCCATTGTGCACAGTTACTACTTACACCAACATGCAGATATGACTGTGGAATGCACATTACCTCCTGTGCTGCAGGTTTAGGAGCTTCTGCACCTTCCGCATCTTCATTCTCTTCCAGTGTTTTACCAGAGAATTTCTTGAGCCAGTCATCATCAGACCAAACTATCAGCAATGCACAGGGAAATTAGTTACTGGAAATTGAAAAAAAAATAAAAAAAATCTTGTAGAACAAGTCACCTGTCGCAACCTACCTGCTTTTGAACAGCCTTCCTTTAATCTCATGGGTTTGGCCAAATTCACTCGTATTGTTCTACCAAACAATTCAGACTCATTCTAGATATTAAGAAACACAGAATTAGGGACTTACGTTAAGAGGAAGAATCAACACTATTTCAAGATTAGAAAGTTTTTTTTTGATTTTGCATATTGAGTCTGCTATTGCTTTTTATGGAAAGGGTTCTGTAGTCATTCTTTTTACAGCTAGATTGAAGGGAAAGCATATACCACCATTCACAGTTAATAGTAAAGTGTTGCACAACAAGAGTTATGTAATGTCTAATATTTAGTTTGCTGGAAAACTGCTCTAAACAGGCAGTTTCGAGCATTGGGCCCTACGTATGCATTCAGTGATATCCCTATAAAATACAGTCCTTCCTCTTTCTAAAGGTCAGTACAAAAAGAGTAAGAGCTCTTTTTTTTAGCACAAACTTTCATGCACTTAAGACACAGACAGTCACCAATAATGAAACAAAGCTGTATCCTGTCGCATCACAAGTAATATTTTTACACCACAAGTGCAGGGGAAGACTTGGAAATCAGATACTGGTTACACATGAACTGATAAAGTGTCTGCATCTACGTAGGTGCCCTTAAAAACAGAAGAAAAGGAGTTTTTGGATGATCCCATCTCTCTGGCGATAGAGGGTAGAGATGGTGGTATGTTCCCAAGCCACCATCAATGTAAGAAGTGGAAAGCCAACAAATCAATAGCTGCCATGAGAACTTTGCTACTATAGGTGGCATCTACAGGAGGCAGCAATGTCTGTTTTGTTAAATTAAGAGGTGGTCCACTGTTACCCATTATATTAAGTCAGACGTCTTGCACTGTATGGCGTACAGACACATCTGTAGGAATCAATTCTGAAAGTCAGTGTCTGTTTCAACCTTAATAGGAAATGTGTTTCATTGTTATCGTACTATACAGACAATAAATGAACATGCTTAAGGTATATTTATTACTTCTAAACTATCACCATTGCTAAATTGTTTCTACGCTATTGAAAATCTGAAATATAAATCAAACAAAACAAGGATTTCCTTTTGACTATTAGTCAGAGTTTCCCAAACTCTGTCATTACAGTTCAGGTTTTAAGGATATCCACTATCGAGTCCAGATGGTTAAATCAAATTGACTGAGGTACTAATTCATTGTTAATCTGTGTTCAAGTATTGATATTCTTAAAACCTGGACTGTAATGGCAGAAACTGGAGAAAATGAAAAACACAAATTATTTTGAAGAAAAAAAAAAAAAGTCCATACCATGTTATCAATAGCTGCAGCTGCATCCTGAAAGACAGAATTTGGTGAATATAAGTACATCATAATACTATCTGCAGATAACAGGGACAAGTGCTCATGTCCATATACAAAGTAAATACAGAAATTTGTGTAGCTGAGAACGTAGGCTGACAAAATAAACCGTACAAACTGACCTCTGGTAGCTCAAACTCCACAAACGCAAACCCTCTGTGTTTTTCTGTGAAGAAAACACAAAAATATATATTTATTACTTATTAAGCTTCTTATGTAGCGCAAATTCCATTGCATTTTACAACTGGAAGTAGGGAGGCCAATCCCGGGCCATTTTTTTCAATCCCGGGTATCGGGATTGAAAAATGGTCAATCCCGGGTATCGGAATTGAAAAATGGTCAATCCCGGGATTGGTATTTCCCTGTGTGGCCGCCCCCCTCGCGCAAATAAGTCACCATACACCGGGGGTGGGACACATCTTCTCCTCTCTCCTGGCGGCTGCCTGCAGCGTATAATGGAGCAGTGTGACCTCTCGCTGCACGTCACAATGCGCTGAGGAGCCGCTAGGAGGAAGCCGGGCTGCGTCTGAGCGTCCTGAGGACGCTTAACGCTGATCCCTCAAATCCACGGGATTGAAGCTTCCAATCCACGGGATTGAAGCTTCCAATCCACGGGATTGAAGCTTCCAATCCACGGGATTGAAGCTTCCAATCCACGGAATTGAAACCCAGTGATTTTTGTCCCTAAATCCCGGGATCCCGCCGATTCCAATCCCGGGATTGGCCTCCCTAATTGGAAGCAATGATAAAACAAAACTGGGTAATAAACAGGTGAGGTAGGAGTGCCCTGCTCGCAAGCTTACAATCTATAGGGAAAAATATAAGACTACAGTGCAAAAACACACCAATACGAAACATCACAACTAATTTATGTGTTTGCAGTCATATTAGAAATGAATAAAAGTTTGTAAGCAAGCTATCAAAAGCTTCAATAGTTAATGTAAGAAAAACATTTTTTAAATAAATATTTTTAGGAAAAAAGGTAAAAATAAAACTTCAATATTGTGTACCCACTGTATTTAGCTTCATGTTTGTACTTGTACAGAGATATGAATAGGATTTCTGCTTTCTGGGAGACCTTACTAATTAAGAAAAACATCAAGTCTATTAGTTTCAAACAATATATCTCTGCAGCTGTACAAATCCTAACAGAAGGAACCTCACATATTACTGATGTTTTGAAAGGCTGACTGTAAAAACACACGCACCAAGGAATACTGCTCCTCCAGCACTTTCAAACAAGTGTCTCTTATAATACTACCAATCTCAGGAGATCTCCAAATCTCCAAGGTAGTAAAAAAAACTTATTCAACAACACTGAAAGCTACTGGCAATCACAACAAGCAGAATCCACAAGTGGGTATAAATATGGCAATTGCCAGCTGATGGCAAGAACTACCTACGGACAGTTCTTAATGCGCTTATCTGATACCTGCTGCAGTCCTTGATCACCTTCCCGATCGCCTGTCCAAGCAGGATCATCAAACACAGTCCCTCTCAGTGATCCCGCAGGAACCCACACATTCAGACCCTCCTTGGTTTATCTCAAGGAAAGACCAAATGAGTGAATGCCTGCGGGACCACCGAGTGTGACTTGTTATTGGCAAAAAAACTTTCAGTGTTGAATACGTTTTGCTGCCATGCAATACTTTAATCTAAAAGTGAAACAAAAAAACAGCATAAGTACTAAAAGGGTTGTGTATATTTGCTCTTCACGATCAGGACCAGGAAGTGACATAACGAGACGGCAGTAGATAACTTCCACTCTTACACCAGCTAAAATGTTTTATCCATTCTCCGTTCATATTGAAGTTATTTTGTTTTATCTATGCACCACTGGACCCTCGCGGGCTCACTTCGCTCGCCATGCTTCGGGCTCGGTGTCTCGCTTTGTTCGCCACAGGTTACTATTCCAAATAGTTTGTTACATGGACCCAGGGGCTTATGGGAAAGGTCCTCTCCATGAAGGCAAACTAGATGCTACCGTACTAAAAGGCATCAATGAAGAAGAATAAAAATAAAAAAATAAAAATGTTTTGAGCAATGGAAAAAACATGTGGACAAATGTATTGATTCACGTACTTTGAGGGTGACTGAAGACTCAAAATGTACAAATAAATAATTCATAAATCATGAATTCCTGTTTCTTTTGGGTACCCAGTCGTATATATTTCTCCCTTTGCTCTTGGGCTGCAGCCCATTAACTGATAGTGCAAGAAGACTGCATACCAGAATTGATTCACATTTGGAGAGCAACAGCTGTGTTTGGAAATATAATAACATACACTTATTTGAAAGCGCTGGTGGAGCAGTATTCCTTATTTTGTGTGCATTTGTGTTGGTGGAAGAGTGAGCTTTTTAGGTGGCATTAACACTTAACTGGCATGATCAGATCACATGCGACTGCACCACCCCACAGTGTCCACCTATTTTTGACGTGGAGATCCGTTCTGCTGATGTGCATAATATAATATTTAAACAAAACACTTTTTAAACTATATTGAATTTTTTAAAGAAACAATGTTATGAACAGTTTTGAAGGGAAAAATAGTCAGTTAAGTGGTTTAATGGGCGCCCAACGGAGCAATTCTAACCAGGTGCCACATTTCTTCTGGCAGCCTCCTGAGATGGCAAACAGAATGAGCAAAAAATGTATGGTTTGGACACCCGAAACGGTTCTATATACAGGTTTAGCAGCTTTATGCAGCAACACCCAGTTCTGTTGGGCGTAGTGAGATAATGGGCACCCAAAACACTTCAGTTGCTCTGTCAAGCACAGAAAAAACAATCGAATTGCCCCATTTGAGTCAAAAATAGTAATCCAGGTCACCAACCAAAACTCTGAGCACAAGCCAAGCAAGACCATGATGCTTAACAAAGGTGAATAGCATTAACAAGTCCATTGTGCATTTCTGTGTGATCTTTAATGGCAGCCAACAGTTTTTTATTCTTAACTTTATACCAGGGTTCTTAACAACTATCCCCCAATACCAACAACATGTCATGTATTTTGCTGTGACAGTAATTATCACACATACAGAAATCCCAAAACATTACCCATTAGTGGTACTTGGGGATAATGGTTGAGAACCCCTGATTTACCCAATGTTCTGCTACACAGAAAGGCCTTGGACTAGAATCGAGCCTGCCATGGAAACCATTACTAACACTGGCATATGCAGCCAAATAAAATGCCTGTCATACTGACAGACTGTAACCCCATTAGATTTATCCCCGTATTGACTATGGATCCTGAAGAAATGCACAATGGGGGTCATTCTGACCCGATCGCACACTGCAGTTTATCACAGCAGTGCGATCGGGTCAGTACTGCGCCTGCACCACGGTGCGCCGGCGCAAGCCAGACGGCCGGAGGCCGTCGTTGCCTAGCAATCGCCTCTACCTGATTGCCTTTAGAGGGCGCAGTCCAGCCAGCGCAGGTGTGGCCGGACCGTTGGGGTGGCGGGCTGCGGCGGCTGCGTGACGTCACACGCAGCCGCTGCGATCTGGGCAGCGAAGAGGTTCTCCCGGCCAGCCGCAGGAGCTGCGCTGGCCGGGAGTTACTCCCCAAATGCAAAAGCATCACCGCTGTTCGATGCTTCTGCATTTCTGCAGGGGGGGGGGGCAACGTTACTGACATGCGGGGCATGTCAATAACGCATGTCTGAGTGCCTGATCGTAGCTGTAGCACAGCTACGATCAACTCGGAGTGATCCCCAATATCATACTGCCCATTGCTGCAGATATGGAACTTCAAAATATTGCATCAGACAGAAAAGCCAGACAATTCAGCATATCCAACCAATCAATATTTTCAGTCTCACGAACTGTACAATTATGTGGCCAAAAATGGTACTTGTTTGCTACAGCTGGCTGTTACTTTATGCATCTCTACCTTTGCTCCTCTGTATGCACTTTCCCTGCTAAGTAAGTCACATTTCTAAACTTAGTTTTATCTCCCCTTTCTGCCCCTCCTTCTTTCATTCTGCCATGGTCCCCCTTTGCATGTCCCCATTACCTCCGCTTCATCTCAGAGTGAAAGAAATACCAATGGTAAAGTGCAAAACTTGTGCCAGCGCAGCAAGTCCACCAAGGGCTGTACTGATAATCCCAGGAGAGCCTGAGCAGGCCACGGGTCTACTGAGAGCCACTTTGCCATTTGGAAAAATAGTCAGTATAGTAATAAGCAGATGCAAATGAGCCATGCAGGTTTAATATAGGAACCTAATGCCACCATTATCCAGCTGATGTTCAGTCACATGCAGAGCCGTCGCTAGCCGCTCAGCAAAGGGATGCAGTGCAGGGAGGCACTAAACTGCAGAGGTGCTCTCCCTGCTCTACATCCCTGCTGCTGCCGGCTGCCGCTGCGCCTGTCAAACTGGATGACAGGTAGCGGCGCTGGCAACTTGGCTTCCATCTCCCCAGAGAGTGCACACAATGTGCGTTCTCAGCCCACACCGCGCCACTGCCGCCATACCGTTCTCCAAAGAGGTTTGGGGGTGTGGCTGTATCGCGGGAGCCGTGGCCACGCCCCTTTATGGGAAAAGTCATTAAAAAAATATTTCCAGTGCCAAGCAGGGTGGGTGCAGTCTGCAGTGCCTGATCCCTGAGCCCCCAGCCAGGGTCAATTCGAGGGGGGGGGGGGGGGGGGGGAGTGATCACACTGCCCCCCCATACAGAAACAGACATTCTCAGCAGTAGCCTCACTGCCCCACAGCACACTGCATGTGCTGTGCTGCCAAGATGAGAGCTGATGCCCAGTAAGGTGGGTGGGAGTGCAGCGAACCATCAGTCCCAGGACCGGGTAATTAGTACCCGCTCCTTCCCTTCCTCTCAGGGTTACTGACAACATCCTACAGAGCCACTGGAGTAATGGAGCCTGCGAGAAACCGGAGAAGAAGTGAGAGGAGGAGCAGCGCCAGAGCTGGGACCTCCTGCAGGTACCAGGGCCGCACTGTGGAAGGAATGAAGGCTGTACCTGGCATAGGGGGGTCATTCAGAGATGAATGCAGATCGCTGCATACGCAGCCAGTTCTGCGTTCATCTCTGCACATGCTGAGGGCCTCCCAGCACAAAGCAAGGCTGTCCAGCATGTGTAGCGCCGCTTCCCGATGCATCCGCAATTACATTGCCGACACATCTGATCTAAGGTTGACCCCTGGCAGCGCAGCCTTTTTTTCAAAGCAGCTGTGTGTGACGTCATGCAGCCCCCCCGAAAATGGACCTGGCGCACCCACGTTTATCCGGCGCCACCAACCCGCGGCCAGCGGCCCCTACTGTGCGGTGTCCAGCGGCCCCTGCTGTGCGGTGTCCCGCGGCCAGCGGACCCTACTGTGCGGTGTCCCGCGGCCAGCGGACCCTACTGTGCGGTGTCCCGCGGCCAGCGGACCCTACTGTGCGGTGTCCCGCGGCCAGCGGACCCTACTGTGCGGTGTCCCGCGGCCAGCGGACCCTACTGTGCGGTGTCCCGCGGCCAGCGGACCCTACTGTGCGTGAACAACGGACACTACTGTGCGGTGTAGCGTGACTAACGGACACTACTGTGCGGTGTAGCGTGACTAACGGACACTACTGTGCGGTGTAGCGTGACTAACGGACACTACTGTGCGGTGTAGTGTGACTAACGGACACTACTGTGATATTTAATGTGACTAAGGGACACTACTATGCGGTGTAATGTGACTAACGGACACTACTATGCGGTGTAATGTGACTAACGGACACTACTATGCGGTGTAATGTGACTAACGGACACTACTGTGCTGGGGAGGCGGGGTCATATTAATATGTGCTAGGGAAGGGGGTTCATAGTAATGGGTGCTGGGGGAAGTGGCATGTGTAAAAGGGTGCCCTACCTGGCGCAAAGTGTGAAAGGAAACTACCTGGCTCAGTGTGTAAAAGAGGACTCTACCTGGCGCATTGTTCAAAAGGGTGCTGGAATAATGTGTGACTGGCTCTACCTGGCATTGTAAAAGGAGCTATACCTGGCACAATGTGTAAAAGGGTGCTCTACCTGGAATAATGTGCGACTGGCTCTACCTGGTGCAATATGTAAAAGGGGGCTCTAATTGGCGTAATGTATATAAGGGACTCTACCTGGCGCAATGTATATAAGTGGTACTGCAGTGTGCATACCTCCCAACTGTCCCGATTTTTGCGGGACAGTCCCATTTTTTGGGGACTGTCCCGCTGTCCCACCCGCGGGCCGCAGTGTCCCTTCGTGGGGGGGCAGTTGGGAGGCTGTCACTCGCAGCAGAGCAGCGGTGAATAGACACTGTGCGCATGCGCACAGCGTCTATTCACTTGAGTTAGAGGGGGCATGCCAGCGGCTCACAGAGCGCTGAGCATGCCCCCTCAGTGACAAACGGGGGCGTGGGTCGCGATTCCGGGTACTCCACAAAGCCACACCCTTTTTCTTAGGCCACACCCCCTTTTCGCCACGTGTCTGTCCCTCCTTCAACAGAAGAAAAGTTGGGAGGTATGCAGTGTGGGGTAATTTTGAATAATGGAGACTACTGTGCATTGTAATTATTTTACGCCCCTATATTTTTGCAGCATGCCTTTGGCACGCACTGTCCATGTTGTGGAACTTCTGGGGGAGGGGGGCACCAAAATGTCTAGTTACAGCCCTGAGGATGAGATCGGTCACATTTGTATTTGTAGAAAGACACATTTATAGTTTGCAGGAGGGCGCCGAACACCCTAGCACCAGCCCTGGTCAAATGGTAAATTACATTTTTTAGACCAGTGTAACTAACGTGTAAAGAGCAGGTAGAGCGGCTGCGGCAGCAGTACAGCCATGGTGAGATATAACAGCAGCATGAGCTCCCTCACCCGTCTCATAGTCCAGGGGAATCTGGATGTCTGTGAGGTCTCCGAAGGGGATAAAGGCTGCATGCAGGATCTTCTCATCCACCTCCTCAGCCAGGCCACCTGTGAGGAGAGAGCACAGTGCCAGGCATGTCAACACACCCTGATCTATACACGGCGCATACAGGAGCAGCGGCGCCCCAGCCACAACGCTTATCACACTGAGGGGACGGGAATTCCCCGCTGTAATAATATAGGTACAAATAAGCTCTGCTGGTGGCCGCTGCCCCGGCTGTACTAGCTCGTTACCATGTATACACGTTATGCACAATACTCACCCACGTACAAAACCCGCTTGGTGGCCGCCATATTGCATCGCGCCTCCTGCCTTAACCTTTCCCCTCTGACCTCACATCCCCGCGCTACGTCAGCGCGAGAATTCCGCTTCTGCCAATTATACGTACAGGCCACGGGGAGACTGAAGAGAGAAGTGCGGTGACGGCAGCGGGTGTCCCCCCGATAGTGACATCTAGAGCTGTGAATGGGAACTGCAGACTATCATTCATTTAGTTTTAGTACAACCCTAATGATGTTATGCAGAGTGTGCGCTTTCAGTCTTTTTTCACTTATTCTGCAATTGCAATAAACTGTATTGAGTTATATAATTAATGTAAAATGCATTTCTCCTACGTCCTAGAGGATGCTGGGGATGCTTCAAGAACGATGGGGTATAGACGGTATCCGCAGGAGACATGGGCACTTTAAGACTTTAAAGGGGGTGTGAACTGGCTCCTCCCTCTATGCCCCTCCTCCCGACTCCAGTTAGATTCTGTGCCCAGAGAGACTGGTCACACACTGAGGAGCTCTCCTGAGTTGCTTGGGAAAAGACTTTATGTTAGGTTTATTATTTTCAGGGAGCACAGCTGGCAACAGTTTCCCTGCATCCTGGGACTGAGGGGAGAGAAGCAGACCTACTTCTCTGAGTTCAAAGGCTCTGCTTCTTAGGCTACTGGACACCATTAGCTCCAGAGGGTCCGATCACTTGGTGCGCCTAGCTGCTCGTTCCCGGAGCCGCGCCGTCACCCCCCTTGCAGAGCCAGAAGAAAGAAGCCGGGTGAGTAAATGAAGAACAGAAGACTTCAGTGACGGCAGAAGACTTTGTGGCTCTGAGGTACCGCGCAGCGCGCCATTGCTCCCACACACAAGCGGCACTACAAGGGTGCAGGGCGCAGGGGGGGGCGCCCTGGGCAGCATGTATACTTCAGAGATAGACTGGCAAGAGAGATATTAAGTGGGCACTTTATACAGACCCCCGCCAGTATAAATATCTATAAAATAGCGGGGCTGAAGCGCACCATTAAGGGGGTGTGACTTAGCCCTCACAGCTCTATCCAGCGCCATTTTCTCCTCAAAAATGCTTGCCCTGCCCATACAGCACTGCTGAGCAGATCACAGTGAAAAACGGGGGGGGGGGAGGGGGAATGGGCACAGTTGTTTAGTGCAATATATGTTAGAATTAAAGCACAATGTATAATGAGTATGGTGTAAATAGAGCTGGCAAACGTCTGCTATGTTTCCCTGACAGAAAGTACTGGGTCTATTCCTTACAGTCGGCCTGTCTGAGGCTGAGGGCTCTGCCACAAACGGCTATAGGAATGTCTCTGTCGGCACTGCCGACTCCTGAGGGTACTTGGTTCATGTAAATAATGTCAGTAGATGTATGCTTTTCCAATGAGAAAACTGTATGGGAGACACAGACGTGTGTGTGGGTGACCCTGTCGGAACCAACTACTCTGACTGGGTAAAAAAATTGACATGATAATGTGATGCATTTCAGAAAGCTTATTTGCATATTTGGGGAGCTGCCTTACTCTCCTAAATACGGAAGACAACAGACAGAGTAATTCCCTGTATGCTGAGAGTGCCGGGCTGCATGCGGTCTATGTATATATATATATATATATATATATATATATATATATATATATATAGGTATCCACACAGGTGGCGGGTGCACTCTCACAAATGTACTCAGATTCTGTGGTTGATATCAGTTGTTCTTTATTATAGCCTCTTAGATACGACGTTTCGACCCTTCCACAGGGTCTTTTTCAAGACAGGCAATATGACATCCTTATTTCATGTTGTGCATAGTTTAAACAATGCCTAAAGAGAATACAAAAAATGAAAAAAGACTCAGCCTCCCAGGCCCCTTACACATGGCAGAAGAACCAATCTGAACTGGGCTTCAAATACCCTGTTCATATGGTGACTATAATGTAACATCGAATATACTTCTAATAACCACCTTAGACCAGGATGTGATAACTCACCACTACAGTGTTCAAGAGGGCCACCTAGATCCCTACTGCAAGAGGAATACCACTGATCCACCAAAGAGTGCCTTATTTCACACTTTCAAACACTAGAGGACACCACACAGATATATTTCTCATGGATAACAGGATAAAAAATATATATAATCACTTACACATCCTCTTAAAAACAGGATCACACAGCACGTGGCCTGTCGACAACCACCATAGCCTGTAGTCCTATAATAGTTGCATAGAAATTAACTGTTAGGCAACGGGGTAACACACCCTCCACCGTGTAACACCTGATAACAAACTGCCGTTTACCTATAGCAACTGCTATGTGGATGTGAAGCATCCTAGGGTCATTTTTTCAATATAGCCGCTCAAACAGACCTACTGAGAGAAGAAATTGCTGTTCAAAGTAGACACGTCTCGCAATTAACATCAGCCAATCTAAGTAGACAAAGCTTACCAGGTGCTGGAACCAGCCATGTGTTCCCAGGATGCTTACTGGAGCTGGTCTAATAGCAGAGGTATTTATACCCCCTTTACCGGAAGTGCCCCCGAATACACGTGTCTGATAAACACCAAATATGCCAGCTCTATATGTGGAGCTTCTCCACCAGCTTTAGACTCCTCTGGGGGGATGACAAACACTATCGCAGACGCCAATCAGTGCAGGCGGACTAAGTTAAAGCCTGCTAGTGTGATCGCGTCTTGCGTTCCACGATACCGGAAGCAAGACGCGATGCGTTCCACTGTACCGGAAGTAGACGCCGCGTATCACCAGTGCGGCGTACGCTCTCCGTTCCTCCAAGCCTGTCACTATGTGACACTGGATGATAACCATATGAGCCCCCAAACACATCCACCACCAACTCAGAGGACTGGTTTAGCAAAAAAAATATATTATATATAACACGGTCCAAATTCTCCTGTACACCGGCAAATGAATAACTAAATAAATCTATAGTGTGGTTCATAACTCACTGGACTCAGTGGATCAGACTGTGGCACAGTACCAAAATCTCATACCCCTCCTTTTTATCAAAGTTAATTGTTTAAACTCATGCCATTAGGGACCTGGAAGGATGGGCTAAGTTTACGTTATACATAAAACAACAGACAAACACTATTTTACATATGACACTTAGTCTCTAAAGAAACACCCCATAGGGGTTATTTTCATTTAATCCACGTGGGGACACCGTATCCAAATGACTGATCCAGAAGCACTCCCTCTGTTTCAGTCTCCTGGTCCGGTCTCCACCAGTGACATTCGGGGGCACCCAATCGATGATTTTACATTTTAAACTGGCTACCTGGTGTCGAGCCTCAATAAAATGTCGAGCCACCGGTTTATCAGACCTGCCGCTATTTAATGCGACATGTATAGATGAGCGGTGGTTCGCCATTCGATCCCTGAAGGTACGGGTAGTGAGCCCCACGTAAACCAATCCACAAGGGCATTTTAGAATATAAATTACAAAATCAGATCTGCAATGCAAATGATATTTGAGCCTAATACTGGAACCGGTATGCGGATGGGAAAATGTCGGCCCGACCATCATTGAGCGACACGTAGTGCAACTCCCACAGGAGTAACAACCTGGTTTTTGCTGCAACAACTGCGTAGTAGACATAGGAGCATTTGGATATGCTAAAGGTCTCATAAGCATTTGTTTTAAATTCGGTCCCCTCCGATAAGCTAGCATAGGAGTATTCATACGTGTGAAGGGTAATGCTGGATCAGTACTGACAATAGGCCAGTGTTTTTTAAGTACCTTGTTAAGATGCCCCGAATGGTTATCATATCGTGTTGCAAAAACAAGACGATTATCAGATCTATCTTTATTTTTGGGCTGTTTCCCAGCTACAATGTCATAGGCCTTGGTCAGACAGTGGGAAAGTGTTTTCTGTGTGTACCCACGTTCTACAAAGCGTTCTTTGACCTCTGCAAGTTGAATTTCAATGTTCTGTGGATCCGAGTTAATTCTTAATACTCTTAAAAATTGAGACACAGGCAAGTTTTCCTTTAGTGCAGGGGGATGATGGCTTGTCGCTTGCAACGTCAAATTTCTGTCAGTTGGTTTTCTATAGACAGAAGTTGCAAAAGAATCCCCAACTATGCTAATGTGTACATCTAGAAAATTAATTTCAGAACTTGAAATGCTAGAGGTAAATTTTATAGGGCTTTCTAACTGGTTGAGATTGTTCACCATCGTGTGAAAAGCTGACTCTGTACCCTGCCACAACAAAAAAACGTCATCGATAAATCGACGATAAAATAAAATTTGGTGGCCATATTGTGGAAAAATCTGGGTAGTCTCATAGTTAGTCATATATAAGTTGGCATATGATGGGGCCAAATTAGACCCCATCGCTGTCCCCGCTAGTTGTATAAAGTATTTATCCTTGTACATAAAATGATTCGAACGTAAAACCATTTCAGTGAGTTCAATAATACATTCGATGGGCACACTGCCAGGGGGATATCTCCTCAATGCTGCTCGCACTGTTTCTAATCCACCATCATGAGGAATCACCGTGTACAATGAATTGACGTCCATTGTGGCCAACAGACAGGAAGTCAGTGTACAATCAACTTTTTTTAACTGTGTAAGAAAATCACCCGTATCTTTTATGTAGCTCAAACTTTTAACCACAATGGGCTGGAGGATACTATCCACAAATTTGGCCAACGGTTGTAGCAGGGAACCCTCCGCTGCTATGATCGGTCGTCCCGGTGGTTGTACCAAGGTTTTATGCACCTTCGGTAAAGTGTACAAAATCGGACAACGGGGGTGCTCAACCGTTAAAAAGAAAAATAAATCATCATCAAACCAACCATTGTTTCGCCCTCGTCTGAGACATTCATCTATGGCCCGTTTGATACCAGGGATAGGGTTCGATTCAACTTGTTTATAGGTCTCCTGGTCAGATAACTGGCGCATGATCTCTCGATCATAATCCTGCCAGTCTTGAATGACCACTGCCCCGCCTTTATCGGCGGGGCGTATAACGATGTTGTTGTCAGCCCGCAATTTATTGAGGGATTTCCTTTCAAGAGAAGATAAGTTGTCAAATTGTCTAGGTGGAGTGAAATTACTGGTGTCCCTTTGTACTACCCTCAGAAATGTTTTTAAGCTGGCGTTTTGTGTAGGTGGATCAAATGAGGAGCTTTTTTTGAAGGGAGTTGGCACATTTTTACTAATTTTATCTGAAAAAAACTCTTTAAGTCTTAATTGACGACCAAATTTAAACTGGTCAACATTACTCTCGAAACGATTATGATGATACGTGGGGACAAAAGACAAACCATGAGTTAAAAGCGACATATCAGCTTCATCCAGTTGGGTACTCGATAGATTGAAGACAACATTCATGTATGTATGCTTTTCCAATGAGAAAACTGTATGGGAGACACAGACGTGTGTGTGGGTGACCCTGTCGGAACCAACTACTCTGACTGGGTAAAAAAATTGACATGATAATGTGATGCATTTCAGAAAGCTTATTTGCATATTTGGGGAGCTGCCTTACTCTCCTAAATACGGAAGACAACAGACAGAGTAATTCCCTGTATGCTGAGAGTGCCGGGCTGCATGCGGTCTATGTATATATATATATATATATATATATAGTACGATTGCATAGATCTGTGGCTCGAACACAGACGTAGTAATTTTGTGGAGGGCGTAATATTAATAATATATTTGCCTCAGACCCCTCGGGGTCGCAAAAATGTTATTGTGCCCAGTTACTACTCCCTGATATCGACACGAATACTATTCCTTATGTCGACCATGATGTTTCCTGATTAGATCCTCAACATCGGCATTCAGTACTTTTCATACACATTAAGAACGTATTAACGTCACTAGGGACCCTGCTGTTCCTGACAAAAATATATATATATGAAATATATATATATAGATATAGGTGTGTATATGTGTATTTAAATGTGTATATCCATATTAAAATTTACAATGAATGCTGAAGTAAAGTTATTCCTTCTCATGTGCTGGTTGCTCTGTTGAAAAAGTCTAGGTCAGCCGTGACAAGATGGTTTCGAATCCTCACGAGGAGTCCGAGAGTTTATTCTTAATAGAATAAAGTGAGAGTCAACCCCTGTTCTGCACGGGGCCCTGTTACAAAGGATTGTATACAGGAAGCTAAGTGATATTTTAATTATATGCTTTGATTATATTTGCATTACATGCGCATGAGGGAGTGCTTGTATTCAGAAATGGTCGGTTACCTTGTCATCCGATATAATTACCCTGGGGAGAGATGGGATACTCCTTAAGTTGGGTCATATCTAAAACATTGCAGCATGCTGCCGTGCGACTACAAGAGGTATGGGACTCTTGGGTTCGCGGGCCAATTCCATGGCGGTCTCGGCTAGGAGGGCGTTGTGGATTCACCAATGGAATGCTGAGGGTGACTCCAAGAAGTACTGGAGTATCTTCCCTATGAAGGTGAAACCTGGTTTGGGGATGGCTTTGTTATGTTGCTCTCGGCAGATACCACTGGTAAGTCTACCTTCTTGAGCTAGGTTCTCTCACAACGGTTGGTGACGCATTTTTGTAGGATGCAGTCATTTCAACCGGATGGATACGGTTTTTCCCCTTCTTTGCAGGTAGAGGAAGGTGAAAAGGTAAAAGGTCAGCAACCTTTTCAAGTTCACAGAAGCAGAAATCATCCTCTGTTTATACCACATCCACCGCATGTCGCTGGGTCTATCTTGCAGGAGCCCACACCGCTGGGGCCATGTCTAATACTCTTCAGTCAGTCCTGGAATGGACATGGACCAGTGAGTTAAGAATAGAGTCCCAAGGGGGACATACTGGAGTGTCCAGATAATTCCCCTCACTGATTTTTCAAAATGCGACGCCATACAAGAGTTGACTCAGGATCAGGACATTTGCCTGCTGTCCCTGTCACAAAAAAGAAAAAAAAAGAAAAAGCTGTTATTCAAGCTTTTTCGTGCTTCTGAGCCCGGACAACTCGGTCAGAACAATTCCAAAAACTTTCTGCTTAAGAAATTAAACTACAAGATGGAATCTCTCAGGACAGGGATCTCCAATCTGTTAAAGGAGAAAGAGGTTTTAAGTGCGGTTTCTTCCGCGTTATGCTTACCTGGGTTTGCTGTTCAGGATTGTCATTGCCAGTTCACCGGAGTGATGGCAGTATGATGGTTTTCCTTCGATAGTAAAAGCAAATATTATTCTGTACTGGGACGCTCTCCTGATTACGGTGAGGTCAAGAAACAAGTGGTGCAAGTCGTTGTTTTTCTCTGACAGTTCTTCAACACAGTGGTTGGCTCCTGAACTTGCCAGAATCACTGTTGATCCCAACAACGCGGTTGTCGGAGTTGGGAATAAGGTTAGATACAGAACTGTTGAGAGTTTGTTTTTTTCCAGTGGAAAGAGATCTGAGTATCCAGAGTCGGATCAGATTTGCAACAGTGTAAACCCATCAATACGTTCCGTTGATGAAGAAGATGGTTGCAGCCTACGAGGCTATTCGGTGAGCAGGTTACATGCCAGATTGGTTTTAGCGGGACCAGTTGGACATGTGGTCCAGGTCTCACCTGCACATGCACCGGGAAAATAATCCTATTTTCCAGGACCAGGATATCTCTCCTGTGGTGGCTTCACAGTTCTCACCTCCTAGAGGGACGAAGGTTCGGGATCCAGGATTAGATCCTGGTGTCCATGGATACAAGTCTCCGAGGCTGGGGAGCAGTCTTTCCAGGGGAAGAATTTCCAGGGTAAAAAGGTCAAGCCGGGAAGCTTGTCTGCAATAAGCATTCTGGAATTAAGAGCTATTTACAACGGAACATCTTCTTCGCGATCTGCCGTCTTAATTCAGTCAGACGACTTAACAGCAGTGGCGTAAGTAAACCGCTAGGGCGGAACGAAGAGCAAAGCAGCAATGGCAGAAGCCACAAAAGTTTTCCGCTGGGCGGAAAGGCATGTAAACGTTCGGTTAGCGGTCTTCATTCCGGGTGTAGACAACTGAGAAACAGACTTCCTCAGCAGACACGATCTCCATCCAGGAGAGTGGGGTCTTCATCAAGAGGTTTTCCCAGAGGTGACAAGTCTTTGGGGAATTCCTCAAATAGACATGATGGCGTCTCGCCTCAACAAGAAACTTCAGGGTTATTGTTCCAGGTCAAGGGACCCTCCAGCAATAGCGGTGGACGCCCTCGGGACACCGTGGGTGTTTCAGTCGGTCTATGTGTTTCCTCCACTTCCACTCTTTACGAAGGTGATAAAGGTCATAAGAAAGAACAAAGGTTCAGGCGATCCTCATTGTTCCGGTCTAGCCAAGGAGGGCTTGGTATCCAGATCTTCAAAAATTACTCATAGAAGATCCCTGAGCTCTTCCTCTACGAGAGGACCTGTTACAGCAAGGACCATGCGTGTATCAAGACTTATTGCGGCTGCGTTTGATGGCATGGCGGTTGAACGCCATATCCTAGCCCGAAAGGGTATTCCCAGTGAAGTCATTCCCACACTGCTTCAGGCTAGGAAAGAAGTAACGGTGAAGCTTTACCACCGTATTTGGAGGAAGTATGTGTCTTGGTGTGAATCTAAGAAGGCTCCTACTGAAGAATTTCAGCTGGGACCTTTTGCTCCATTTTTTGCAAGCAGGTGTGGATGCGGGCCTAAAGTTAGGCTTCGTTAAAGTACAAATTTCGGTCTTATCTATTTTCTTTCAGAAAGAATTGGCCTCCCTTCCAGAAGTTCAGACCTTCGTGAAGGGCGTGCTGCATCTCCAACCTCCCTTTGTGCCCCTGGTGGCACCATGGGATCTTAATGTGGTGTTGCAGTTCCTGCAATTCTCATTGGTTCGAACCTTTACGTAAGGTTGAGTTTAAATTCCTTTCTTGGAAAGTGGTCATGCTGTTGGCCTTGGCATCCGCAAGGTGGGTGTCGGAATTGGCGGCTTTGTCTCACAAAAGCCCCTGTTTCTCTTACGTCCTAGAGGATGCTGGGGACTCCAAAAGGACCATGGGGTATAGATGGGATCCGCAGGAGACATGGGCACACTAGAAGACTTTGAATGGGTGTGAACTGGCTCCTCCCTCTATGTCCCTCCTCCAGACCTCAGTTAGATTCTGTGCCCAGAGAGACTGGACACACACAGGGGAGCTCTACTGAGTTTCTGTAGAAAGACTTTTGTTAGGTTTTTTATTTTCAGGGAGACCTGCTGGCTACAGGCTCCCTGCATCGTGGGACTGAGGTGAGAGAAGTAAGACCTACTTCTTCTTAGTTAAGGGCTCTGCTTCTTAGGCTACTGGACACCATTAGCTCCAGAGGGTTCGATCACTTGGTGCGCCTAGCTGCTTGTTCCCGGAGCCGCGCCGTCAACCCCCTCACAGAGCCAGAAGAAAGAAGCCGGGTGAGTATAAAGAAGCACAGAAGACTTCAGTGACGGCAGAAGAACTCAGTAATGAGGTACCGCGCAGCGGTCGCGCTGCGAGCCATGCTCCCACACACACTTATGGCGGCACTTGCAGGGTGCAGGGGGGGCGCCCTGGGCAGCATGTTTACTGAAATTTGACTATAAATCTTGCCAAAGTATATATGTCAAGAGTGCCTAGGCACTAGCTATAGCCCCCGCGCGCTGGTGAGGGGCCGTGGCTTAGCCCTCACAGCTTACCAGCGCCATTTTCTCTTCACAGGCTGCAGAGACGCTGGCCCGGACTTCCACTCTCCTGCACAAGTAACAGGGAGCAAAACGGGGGGGAGGCACAGTAATTGGGTGTGATAATAACAGCGCAAACAGGTCTGAGGCACTGTGTATTTGCTCTCAGTACCGGGATAGGCGCTGGGGTGTGAGCTGGTAAACTCCCTCTGTGTGTCTCTATCAGGCTTTCCGTGGGTCTGTCCCCTATTGCCAGTGTGTTGGTGCGTGTCGGTACGTGTGTCGACATGTCTGAGGCTGAGTGCTCCTTTCCGGAGGAGGTTGCTGTGGGGGCGGATAAGGCGCTGGGAGTGACTCTGTCGGCACCGCCGACTGCTGATTGGGTGGATATGTTGAGTACATTGAATGCGAATGTGGCATTATTGACTAAAAGGCTGGATAAATCTGATTCTCAGACACAAACGTGGAGGAAATCCATGGAGGACGCCTTGTCTCAGGTCCAGACCCCCTCAGGATCACAAAAGCGTTCATTTACCCAGATGGCGGATACTGATACCGACACAGACTCTGATTCCAGTGTCGACTATAGTGAGGCCAGTTTAAATCTGAAACTGGTTAAGAGTATTCAGTACATGATTGTGGCAATTAAAGACGTTTTGCATATTTCAGAGGTACCTACTGTTCCTGATACAAGGGTTTGTTTGTATAAGGGAAAAAAGCCTGAGGTGACGTTCCCCTCCTCTCATGAGCTGAACACTCTTTGTGAAAAAGCTTGGGAATCTCCTGACAAAAGGTGGCAGATTCCCAAGAGAGTTCTAATGGCATATCCTTTCCCCTCTGACGACAGGGAAAAGTGGGAGTCATCTCCCAATGTGGACAAGGCTCTATCACGACTGTCCAAGAAGGTGGCGCTTCCGTCTCCTGACACGGCTGCCCTGAAGGACCCTGCGGATCGTAAGCAGGAAACGACCTTAAAATCCATTTATGTCACTACGGGTGCGCTGCTCCGACCTGCCGTGGCGTCGGCATGGGTGAGTAGTGCTGTTGGTAAGTGGGCAGATAATTTGGCATCTGACATGGATACCCTGGATAGGGATAGCATTCTTTTGACTCTCGGTTATATCAGGGACGCTGCAGCTTACCTAAAGGATGCAGCGAGGGATATTGGCCTCTTGGGATCAAGGGCCAATGCCATGGCAGTCTCGGCCAGGAGAGCGCTGTGGATTCATCAATGGAATGCTGATGCCGACTCTAAGAAAGCTATGGAAGTTCTCCCATATAAAGGTAGTGTCTTGTTAGGTGACGGCCTCGCTTATCTGGTGTCTACAGCTACAGCGGGTATGTCATCCTTTCTTCCTTATGTTCCTGCACAACAGAAAAAGACGCCGCATTATCAGATGCAGTCCTTTTGGCCTAATAAATACAAAAAAGGAAGAGGGTCGTCCTTCCTTACCTCTAAAGGTAGAGGAAGGGGAAAAAGGTCGCCTGCTGTGCCAGGCTCCCAGGAGCAGTAGTCCTCCCCGGCTTCTGCCAAGTCCACCGCATGACGCTGGGGCTCCTCTACGGGAGTCCATACCGGTGGGGGCGCGTCTCCGACTCTTCAGTCAGGTCTAGTTTCACTCGGTAAAAGAAAATAGAAACAGTGCGCTGTCAAAAAAGCTGCTGGTGTAGGGGGTGGTAACTCCCCAAAATGATATAGACAAAATGAGAAAATGATGGTCACCAGCGCTAAGTTGTGTAAATTAAATATACTGCAATTAAAACAGATAAAGGACGGTAGGTTATGTTGAAAAAATATACAATAAATTTATTAAGAAAAATATCTTAAAAACACAGATGCCTATAGCAACAGGAATTGATCATAAAAACGGCACATCCATATAACTCCTCAATAGAAGGTTCGTTCATACCCTGGCTAGGACTCCCTCTGGAATTGTGTCCATAGAATTGGTTGGAGATTTGATGAATGCAGTGGAGTACAAGGTGTCCCTTTTAAGCATACAGATGCAAGCGTTTCAGGCAGGCAGGGAACAACTCCAATTTCTCCCCAAATGGTGATATCCAAGGAAAAAGCTTGTCCAATTGATGCCGTATGGGTTTAGAAAGTGCAAGTGTCCAACAGGAGTTAAGGGATTTCTTGAGGATGTGTCCGGCAGTCTCTAACTCAACGCGTTTCGCTGGTGTTGACACCCAGCTTCCTCCTGAGGAAGCTGGGTGTCAACACCAGCGAAACGCGTTGAGTTAGAGACTTCCGGACACATCCTCAAGAAATCCCTTAACTCCTGTTGGACACTTGCACTTTCTAAACCCATACGGCATCAATTGGACAAGCTTTTCCCTTGGATATCACCATTTGGGGAGAAATTGGAGTTGTTCCCTGCCTGCCTGAAACACTTGCATCTGTATGCTTAAAAGGGACACCTTGTTCTCCACTGCATTCATCAAATCTCCAACCAATTCTATGGACACAATTCCAGAGGGAGTCCTAGCCAGGGTATGAACGAACCTTCTATTGAGGAGTTATATGGATGTGCCGTTTTTATGATCAATTCCTGTTGCTATAGGCATCTGTGTTTTTAAGATATTTTTCTTAATAAATTTATTGTATATTTTTTCAACATAACCTACCGTCCTTTATCTGTTTTAATTGCAGTATATTTAATTTACACAACTTAGCGCAGGTGACCATCATTTTCTAGTTTCACTCGGGCCTGGATCCTTGGGTGTTAGACATAGTGGGGGTAATTCTGAGTTGATCGCAGCAGAAAATATATTAGCAAATGGGCAAAACCATGTTCACTGCAGGTGGGGCAGATATAACATTTGCAGAGAGAGGTAGATTTGGGTGGTGTGTGTTCAAACTGAAATCTAACTTGCAGTGTAAAAATAAAGCAGCCAGTATTTACCCTGCACAGAAACAAAATAACCCACCCAAATCTAACTCTCTCTGCACATGTTATATTTGCCCCCCCCCCCCCCACCCCCACCCCCCTGCAGTGCACATGGTTTTGCCCAATTGCTAACAAACTTGCTGCTGCGATCAACTTGGAATTACCCCCAGTGTCCCAAGGGTACACACTGGAGTTTCAAGACGTGCCCTCCCACCGATTTTTCAAATCGGCCTTGCCAGTTTCTATCCCAGAAAGGGAAGTAGTGCGTGCTGCGATACAAAAACTGTGTCAACAGCGTGTCATTGTCACGGTACCCCCGTCTCAATGGGGAGAAGGGTTTTATTCGAGCCTGTTTGTCGTACCAAAGCCGGATGGCTCGGTCAGACCGATCCTGAACCTAAAATCCCTCAATCTATATTTGAAAAGTTTCAAGTTCAAGATGGAATCTCTTCGAGCAGTGATCTCCAGTCTGGAAGGGGGGGATTTTATGGTGTCAGTCGACATAAAAGATGCCTACTTACATGTCCCAATATATCCTCCACATCAAGCTTTCCTGAGGTTTGCGGTTCAGGATTGTCATTACCAATTTCAGATGTTGCCGTTTGGTCTTTCCACGGCCCCGAGGGTCTTCACCAAAGTAATGGCGGAAATTATGGTACTCCTACGCAAGCAGGGTGTCACAATTATCCCGTACTTGGACGATCTCCTGATAAAGGCAAGATCAAAGGAGCAGTTGCTAAGAAACGTGGCACTCTCCCTGACAGTTCTGCAACAACATGGTTGGATTCTAAATTTGCCCAAGTCACAGTTGATTCTGACAACTCGGCTATCTTTCTTGTACACAGAACTGCAGAGAGTGTTTCTCCCAGCGGAAAAATCCAGACCATGGTCAAGGAGATTCTGAAACCGGCAAGAGTGCCGATTCATCAATGCACTCGGGTGCTGGGGAAGATGGTTGCAGCTTACGAAGCCATTCCATTCGGCAGGTTTCATGCCCGGGTATTTCAGTGGGACCTGTTGGACAAGTGGTCCGGGTCTCACCTGCACATGCACCGGAAAATAAGTCTATCTTCCAGGACCAGAATATCTCTCCTGTGGTGGCTTCAAAGTTCTCACCTCCTAGAGGGACTGTCACAACTGAGGGCCTGAGCTGACGGGAGGCAGCCTCAGTTGTAGGGGCTGAGATGTACCGGAACCTGGGAGGTTGTATCAGACCCCTGGACATGTAAGTAACATAAATAATAAATGCCCGAAGGCGTGACCACGACAACTTGGATAAAAGTCAATGATGTTTATTATGACAACTCCGCAACACAGCAGCAGTAAAAGAAAACGTAAAAGTCAGCAAAGAATAAATACAGTTCCTGGGTACTACAGGATGGCAGGAGCCACAGGGCACTGGTAGTGTGAGATAGTTCTTATGATCTTCTAGATGGAAAGTCCTTACCAGGCCCGACTGTAGCAATGGAGATAACCCAGGATTGTGCCAGCTGGTGTTCCAGGAAAAGCTGGGTTGCTGAAGATAAAACAGCTGCTGTGGATACTGGCTGGAACCAGACTGTTGTTAGCACGGAGTGGATATTGGCTGGAACCAGTTAAATAATAAATGAACTTGGGAGCGATGAAATATGAACTGAAATGTAGAACTTGAGAGCGGAGAAATAATAATACCGGTGGAGAGTGGTAAAGTGTAGAAAGGACACCGGCCCTTTAAGGGAAGCTGTACTCTGCTGGAAGCTGAGCTGGAAGCAGGTAATGTTGTAGCTGGAAACAGATGAATCCACAATGGATTGGAGAGTCAGGCTACACCGCAGGTGGAATGCTGGTGCGGGTCTCTATGGTGGAAGTCTTGAGACAGGAGCTGGAACCTGGAAGACAATCACAGGAGAGAGACAAACAGGAACTAGGTTTGACAACCAAAGCACTGACGCCTTCCTTGCTCAGGCACAGTGTATTTATACCTGCAGCAAGGAAGGGATTGGCTAGGCAATTATGCAGATTATCAATACTGAGAACAGATTGGTGGAAATGATCAGCTGACAGAATCCAAGATGGCTGCGCCCATGCAGACACTTGGAGGGAAGTTTGGTTTGTAATCCATGTGGTAATGAAAACAGTAATGGCGGCGCCGGCCACCGGAGACAGGAGGCGCCAGGCTGACAGATGCACATCCAACCACGCGGACACAGCGGAGGCCGCGGCTGACGTAATCGCCACTCAGACACTCTGCATGCAGAAGTTCAGGGACGGCGGCGGAGGCCGCGGGAGACGCCATGCCAGGTGTAATATGGCGTTTACTGTGACAGCGTCCCAGAGTGACAGGAGAGGATACAGGAATGTACACATCAGGATAACAGATGGGATCCGGTCCTGGAGCGCTGAGCCAGCCTTAGGAGGCATCTGATGGGTAAGAAATGGCGTCCAGATACCCGGATCGTGACAGCACCCCCCCCTTTAGGAGTGGCCCCAGGACACTTCTTTGGCTTTTGAGGAAACTTGGAATGGAATCTCCGGACCAAGGCAGGAGCATGGACATCAGAAGCATTGGTCCATGAACGTTCCTCAGGACCATAACCCTTCCAGTCAATAAGATATTGTAGTTGACCGTAACGGTGACGTGAGTCCAGGATCTTGGCCACTTCATACTCAACGCCTCGTTGAGTTTGGACTTTCGGAGTTGGAGGAAGTGAGGAATGAAACCGATTCAAGATCAGCGGTTTCAACAGGGAAACATGGAATGTCCTGGGTATTTTTAAGAAGGGAGGCAACTGGAGTCTGTAAGCAACAGGATTGATGACTTGTTCAATCTTGAAAGGACCGATATAGCGAGGTGCAAACTTCATACTGGGAACTCTTAACCTCAAATTCTTCGTGGATAACCATACCCGATCACCCACCTTGAGAGCAGGAACTGCTCGACGCTTCTTATCCGCAAACTTCTTGTACCTGAACGATGCCTTGAGCAGAGCTGATCGTACGCTCTTCCAGATATTGGCAAACTGATGCAAGGTGATATCCACTGCGGGAACAGAAGTTGCTGGAAGCGGTTGGAACTCAGGGACTTTAGGGTGGAATCCAAAGTTAGTGAAGAATGGTGTTGAAGCAGATGAAGAATGATACTGGTTGTTATGACAGAACTCGGCCCAGGGAAGTAATTGAACCCAGTCATCTTGAGAGGAGGACACATAGATGCGGAGGAAGGCCTCCAAGTCCTGATTCACCCTCTCGGTTTGACCATTGGTCTGAGGATGGTAAGCCGTGGAAAACTTTAGCTTGACTTGGAGGACTTGACATAAACTTCGCCAGAATTTGGCTGTGAATTGAACTCCTCGATCAGAGATAATTTCTTCAGGAAGACCGTGGAGTCGGAAGATCTCTTGTATGAATACTTGAGCCAACTTGGAAGCTGACGGAAGACCGGTGAGAGGAATGAAGTGTGCCATCTTGGTGAACCGGTCAACTACCAC
The DNA here is from genome assembly GCF_028390025.1 of Pseudophryne corroboree. NCBI lineage: Eukaryota > Metazoa > Chordata > Amphibia > Anura > Myobatrachidae > Pseudophryne > Pseudophryne corroboree. Next base: position 512,006,782 of record NC_086445.1, read on the forward strand.
CCAGATGGTATTGAACTTGTTGCACATGGGTAAGTCTGTAATGAAATCCATCGACAAGTGGGTCCATGGTCGACGGGGAACGGATAGTGGAACCAGTTGCCCCGCAGGCGACTGGCGGGATACTTTATGTTGGGCACACTTTGGGCAAGATGCAATAAACTCCAAGACGTCCTTTTTCAGAGTTGGCCACCAATAGGACCTAGAGATAAACTCCAGGGTTTTTTGGATACCTGTATGTCCGGCAAAACGGGAAGCATGGGCCCAATGCATGAGCTTCTTCCTTAGCATCGGTTTCACAAAACTTTTCCCTGATAGGGGCGTAGAGTCCATCCCTACCGTGGAGAATGCCAACGGATTTATAATAGGATGCTTGTCTGAAGACTCTGACCCATTTTCTTGCTCCCATGAGCGGGAAAGGGCATCGGCCTTGCGATTCTGAGAGCCCGGACAGAACTGGAGTTTAAAGTCGAACCTGGAAAAGAAAAGTGCCCATCTGGCCTGACGAGGGTTAAGACATTGTGCGCTTTTCAGATATAAAAGGTTCTTGTGGTCTGTAAGGATGGTGATTGAATGAGAAGCTCCCTCCAACAGATATCTCCACTCCTCTAGAGCGAGCTTGATGGCTAGCAACTCCTGGTCGCCAATGGCATAGTTGCGCTCCGCTGGGGAGAACTTCCGTGAAAAGAAACTGCAAGGATGTAAATGGCCATCTTTAGCCCTCTGAGATAACACCGCTCCTACTCCAACGGAGGAGGCATCCACCTCTAGGATGAAAGGAGAGTCGATGTCAGGCTGTTTCAGGACAGGCGCAGAGATGAACCTCTGTTTTAAAAGATGAAAAGCTTGCATGGCTTCTTCAGACCACTTGGACGGGTTAGCACCCTTCTTGGTGAAAGCAGTAATAGGCGCCACAATGGTGGAAAAGTCTCATATAAACTTTCGGTAATAATTGGCGAACCCTAAGAACCTCTGGACCCCTTTGAGGGTTAAGGGTACCGGCCAATTCTGAATTGCTTGTAGTTTCTCAGGATCCATCTCTAGTCCGGAACCGGACACAATGTACCCTAGAAACGGAATGGACTTGACTTCAAAGACGCATTTCTCTAATTTGCAATAGAGATGATTGACACGGAGACGGGACAGAACCTCCTTTACCCAAAAACGATGTTCCTCTAAATTGTTGGCAAAAATGAGGATATCATCTAGATAGACCACGACATGACGGTATAGAATGTCTCTGAAGATCTCATTGACGAAATGCTGGAAGACAGCTGGAGCATTGCTCAATCCGAAGGGCATGACGAGGTACTCATAATGTCCGTCACGGGTGTTAAATGCGGTCTTCCACTCGTCACCCTCACGGATCCGGATGAGATTGTATGCACCTCTCAAGTCCAGCTTTGTAAAGATGGTAGCTCCGCTAACTCTGTCAAAGAGCTCAGTAATCAGGGGTAAAGGATAACGGTTCTTGATGGTAATGTCGTTCAAACCTCTGTAGTCGATGCACGGCCGCAGACCACCATCTTTCTTTTTTACAAAAAAGAAGCCTGCGCCGGCTGGAGAAGAAGAAGGTCGAATGAACCCCTTTGCTAGGTTCTCTTTAATATATTCCTCCATAGAATGCGTCTCAGGCAGAGACAACGGATAAGTTCGGCCTCGAGGTGGAACCTTCCCTGGAACGAGATCAATCGGACAGTCCCATTCTCTATGAGGAGGAAGGATATCAGCAGAAGCTTTACTGAACACATCCGTGAAATCTTGATATGGAGGAGGTGGAACATCAGACGACCTGGGGGAGGAAGAACAGACAGGCAATACTTTAAACAAACATGTCTCAGCACAGGAGGAACCCCATGCCAGGATTTGCGTAGTCGTCCAATCAATTGTAGGATTGTGAAGACGGAGCCATGGAAGGCCCAGGACCACAGGATGTGTGGCTCTTGGAATCACTAAAAAAGAAATAAGTTCGGAATGAAGAACTCCCACTCTCAGACGAACTGGTAGAGTCCTTAAAGAAATAACTGCATCAAAAATTTTGCTGCCATCCACGGCAGTTAAAGAAATGGACGAAGGAAGTCTCTCGGTGGGTAGGGACCACCGTTTAACATAGGCTTCGGTAATAAAGTTCCCAGCTGCTCCGGAATCAAGGAGGGCAATGACGTTCCGATAACGTTGAGCAACTTGAAGCGAGACTGGGAGATTACAATCTTGAGAAGATGGAGAGGAGATCATTACTCCTAGCCGGCCCTCTCCTTGGCGAGCTAGGATTTGAAGTTTCCCGGACGTTTGGGACAGGCATTAATGGTGTGAGACGGAGCTGCACAATAGAGACAGAGAAACTCGGAGAGACGTCTTCGGCGCTCAGCAGGAGTTAAACGGGAACGGCCAAGTTGCATGGGCTCATCTTTAGATGGTGACAGTTGACGAGGAGGAGGAGCAGAAGATTTTGGAGCAGATGATCTTCCACGCTCAGTTGCTCTCTCTCTGAAACGTAAATCAACTTTCGTGCAGAGTGAGATTAGCTCATCTAACTTAGAAGGTAAGTCTCTGGTAGCTAACTCATCTTTAATACGCTCAGATAAGCCATGCCAGAATGCAGCATACAGGGCCTCGTCGTTCCATGCCAGTTCGGACGCCAGGATCTGGAACTGTATCAGATATTGTCCTACAGTACGTGACCCCTGGCGTAAACGGAGAATCTCGGATGAAGCTGAGGTTACCCGGCCTGGCTCGTCGAAGATGCGCCTGAATGTTGACACGAAGGCAGTGTAGGAAGATAGCAGGGTGTCGGACCTCTCCCATAACGGTGATGCCCAATCAAGGGCTGAGCCACTGAGAAGAGAAATAATGTAGGCAATTTTTGTACGGTCACTGGGAAAATTGCCAGGTTGTAGCTCAAACTGAATCTCACACTGGTTGAGAAATCCCCTGCAGAATCTTGGAGATCCGTCAAATTTTGCTGGCGTTGGAAGATGAAGACGTGGAGCAGAAATGGGTAAGGTGGGTGGGGTTATAGCTGGAGTCACTGTGGTTGACGCACCAGACGCGCCTGATCCACGGAGAGTTGTCTGAATCCCATCCAGCCGAGTAGAGAGATCCTGGAGACAGCGGATGATGTGGCCCTGTGCAGCCTCCTGATGTTCTAGTCGGGCTGCCAGTTCTTGCATCGGCCTGGCCGCTTGATCCTGGTCTCCGGCAGGATTCATTAGGTCAGTGCTTACTGTCACAACTGAGGGCCTGAGCTGACGGGAGGCAGCCTCAGTTGTAGGGGCTGAGATGTACCGGAACCTGGGAGGTTGTATCAGACTCCTGGACATGTAAGTAACATAAATAATAAATGCCCGAAGGCGTGACCACGACAACTTGGATAAAAGTCAATGATGTTTATTATGACAACTCCGCAACACAGCAGCAGTAAAAGAAAACGTAAAAGTCAGCAAAGAATAAATACAGTTCCTGGGTACTACAGGATGGCAGGAGCCACAGGGCACTGGTAGTGTGAGATAGTTCTTATGATCTTCTAGATGGAAAGTCCTTACCAGGCCCGACTGTAGCAATGGAGATAACCCAGGATTGTGCCAGCTGGTGTTCCAGGAAAAGCTGGGTTGCTGAAGATAAAACAGCTGCTGTGGATACTGGCTGGAACCAGACTGTTGTTAGCACGGAGTGGATACTGGCTGGAACCAGTTAAATAATAAATGAACTTGGGAGCGATGAAATATGAACTGAAATGTAGAACTTGAGAGCGGAGAAATAATAATACCGGTGGAGAGTGGTAAAGTGTAGAAAGGACACCGGCCCTTTAAGGGAAGCTGTACTCTGCTGGAAGCTGAGCTGGAAGCAGGTAATGTTGTAGCTGGAAACAGATGAATCCACAATGGATTGGAGAGTCAGGCTACACCGCAGGTGGAATGCTGGTGCGGGTCTCTGGTGGAAGTCTTGAGACAGGAGCTGGAACCTGGAAGACAATCACAGGAGAGAGACAAACAGGAACTAGGTTTGACAACCAAAGCACTGACGCCTTCCTTGCTCAGGCACAGTGTATTTATACCTGCAGCAAGGAAGGGATTGGCTAGGCAATTATGCAGATTATCAATACTGAGAACAGATTGGTGGAAATGATCAGCTGACAGAATCCAAGATGGCTGCGCCCATGCAGACACTTGGAGGGAAGTTTGGTTTGTAATCCATGTGGTAATGAAAACAGTAATGGCGGCGCCGGCCACCGGAGACAGGAGGCGCCAGGCTGACAGATGCACATCCAACCACGCGGACACAGCGGAGGCCGCGGCTGACGTAATCGCCACTCAGACACTCTGCATGCAGAAGTTCAGGGACGGCGGCGGAGGCCGCGGGAGACGCCATGCCAGGTGTAATATGGCGTTTACTGTGACAGCGTCCCAGAGTGACAGGAGAGGATACAGGAATGTACACATCAGGATAACAGATGGGATCCGGTCCTGGAGCGCTGAGCCAGCCTTAGGAGGTATCTGATGGGTAAGAAATGGCATCCAGATACCCGGATCGTGACAGGGACGCAGGTTCGGGATCCAGGATTGGGTCTTGGTGACCACGGATGCAAGTCTCCGAGGCTGGGGAGCAGTCACACAGGGAAAAAATTTCCAGGGAAAATGGTCAGGCCAGGAAGCTTGTCTGCACATAAACGTTCTGGAATTAAGAGCCATCTACAACGTCCTTCTGCAAGCGGAACACTTTCTTCGAGGTCTACCTGTCCTGATTCAGTCGGACAGCGTACATAAACCGCCAGGGCGGAACAAAGAGCAGAGCGGCGATGGCGGAGGCCACAAAAGTTCTCCGCTGTGCGGAAAAACTTGTAAGCGCTCTGTCTGCGGTCTTCCTTCCGGGCGTGGCCAACTGGGAAGCAGATTTCCTCAGCAGACATGATCTCCATCCAGGAGAGTGGGGTCTTCATCAAGAGGTTTTTGCAGATGTGACAAGTCGTTGGGGAATTCCTCAAATAGACATGATGGCGTCTCGCCTCAACAAGAAGCTTCAGAGATATTGTTCCAGGTCAAGGGACCCTCAAGCCAGTGCAGTGGACGCCCTGGTAACTCCGTGGGTGTTTCAGTCGGTATATGTGTTCCCAGGGCCGGCTCCAGGCCTACTAGCACCCTGAGCGAGAAAATGTAAAAGCGCCCCCCCCCCCCCCTATGCGCGCGCCGCAGGCGCGCGCTCTCGGAAAAGTGGGTGTGGCCTCTGGAAAAGTGGGCGTGGCCTCATAACTTCATATCATCAAACTATAAACACATTTTCACACAATTAGCCGCCTTACACATAGCCACAGTAGTGTTCCTTACACACAATGTCTCCAGTATAGTGCCAGATACACATAATGTGCAGTGCCAGATAGACATGACATGCCCCGCAGCAGTGCCAGCTACACATGACATGCCCCGCAGCAGTGCCAGCTAGCCAGCTACACATGACATGCCCCGCAGCAGTGCCAGCTAGCCAGCTACACATAACATGCCCCGCAGCAGTGCCAGCTACACATGACATGCCCCCCAGCAGTGCCAGCTACACATGATAGTGTTCACTTTTTAGGGCATGGTGCTGATCACAGGGAGGGCACTTTTTTAAGTTAGGAGGGCAAAATGATGTACATACTGCTTGTTGTTCCCATACCTATATGCCAAAGAATGGACAGTGCGCGCCGAAGGCGCGCAGCAAAAATTAAGGGGAGTTACTTCGTGGGGAAGGTACGTGGCCACATAATAGTGGCAATTTGCATTACACCACACAGTAGTGCAGCTAATACACACTGCACCAGGTAGAACCTCCTATACACTTTGCGTCAGGCACAGCACTGAGACACATTGCACCAGGGAGAGCACTGAGACACATTGCCTAGCCACAGACGCCTAGCGGGAACACTACATGACATGCCCCCCAGCAGTGCCAGCTACACGTGACATGCCCCCCAGCAGTGCCAGCTACACGTGACATGCCCCCAAGCAGTGCCAGCTACACGTGACATGCCCCCCAGCAGTGCCAGCTACATAAATGGCCACACAGTGCCAGATATGCACCCACAGTTCAGATACATAAATGCCCCCAAAGTGCCAGATACATAAATGCCTCCACAGTGTAGATATGCCCCCCACAGTGCCAGATACATAAATGCCCCCACAGTGCCAGATACATAAGTGCCCCCACAGTGCCAGATACATAAATGCCCCCACAGTGCCAGATATAAAAATGCCCACACAGTGCCAGATATGTCCCCACAGTGCCATATATAAAATTGCCCCCACAGTGCCAGATATGCCCCCACAGGGCTAGATATGCCCCCAGTGCCAGATACATAAATGCCCACATTGCCAGATGCATAAGTGCCCCCACAGTGCCAGAAATGCCCCCACAGTTCCAGAAATGCCCCCACAGTGCCAGAAATGCCCCCACAGTGCCAGAAATGCCCCCACACAGGGCCAGATAAATGCCCCCACACAGGGCCAGATAAATGCCCCCACACAGGGCCAGATAAATGCCCCCACACAGGGCCAGATAAATGCCCCCACACAGGGCCAGATAAATGCCCCCACAGAGCCAGATATGCCCCCACACAGGGCCAGATAAATGCCCCCACAGAGCCAGATATGCCCCCACAGGGCTAGATATGCCCCCAGTGCCAGATACATAAATGCCCACATTGCCAGATGCATAAGTGCCCCCACAGTGCCAGAAATGCCCCCACAGTTCCAGAAATGCCCCCACAGTGCCAGAAATGCCCCCACAGTGCCAGAAATGCCCCCACAGTGCCAGAAATGCCCCCACACAGGGCCAGATAAATGCCCCCACACAGGGCCAGATAAATGCCCCCACACAGGGCCAGATAAATGCCCCCACACAGGGCCAGATAAATGCCCCCACACAGGGCCAGATAAATGCCCCCACACAGGGCCAGATATGCCCCCACACAGGGCCAGATATGCCCCCACACAGGGCCAGATATGCCCCCACACAGGGCCAGATATGCCCCCACACAGGGCCAGATAAATGCCCCCACAGAGCCAGATATGCCCCCACAGTGCCAGATATGCCCCCAGTGTGCCAGATAAATGCCCCCACACAGGGCCAGATAAATGCCCCCACACAGGGCCAGATATGCCCCCAGTGTGCCAGATATGCCCCCAGTGTGCCAGATATGCCCCCAGTGTGCCAGATATGCCCCCAGTGTGCCAGATATGCCCCCAGTGTGCCAGATATGCCCCCAGTGTGCCAGATATGTCCCCAGTGTGCCAGATATGCCCCCACACAGGGCCAGATAAATGCCCCCACAGAGCCAGATATGCCCCCAGTGTGCCAAATATGCCCCCAGTGTGCCAGATATGCCCCCAGTGTGCCAGAAATGCCCCCAGTGTGCCAGATAATCCCCCCCAGTGTGCCAGATAATCCCCCCAGTGTGCCAGATAATCCCCCCAGTGTGCCAGATAATCCCCCCAGTGTGCCAGATAATCCCCCCAGCGTGCCAGAAATGCCCCCACATTGCCAGAAATGCCCCCACATTGCCAGAAATGCCCCCACACAGGGCCAGATAAATGCCCCCACATAGCCAGATATGCCCCCAGTGTGCCAGATATGCCCCCAGTGTGCCAGATATGCCCCCAATGAGCCAGATATGCCCCCCACAGTGCCAGAAATGCCCCCAGTGTGCCAGATATGCCCCCAGTGTGCCAGATATGCCCCCAGTGTGCCAGATATGCCCCCAGTGTGCCAGATATGCCCCCAGTAGAGCCAGATATGCCCCCAGTAGAGCCAGATATGCCCCCAGTAGAGCCAGATATGCCCCCAGTGTGCCAGATATGCCCCCAGTGTGCCAGATATGCCCCCAGTGTGCCAGATATGCCCCCAATGAGCCAGATATGCCCCCCACAGTGCCAGAAATGCCCCCACAGAGCCAGATATGCCCCCAGTGTGCCAGATATGCCCCCAGTGTGCCAGATATGCCCCCAGTGTGCCAGATATGCCCCCAGTGTGCCAGATATGCCCCCAGTGTGCCAGATAATCCCCCCAGTGTGCCAGATAATCCCCCCAGTGTGCCAGATATGCCCCCACGGTGCCAGAAATGCCCCCACATTGCCAGAAATGCCCCCACACAGGGCCAGATAAATGCCCCCACAGAGCCAGATATGCCCCCAGTGTGCCAGATATGCCCCCAGTGAGCCAGATATGCCCCCAATGAGCCAGATATGCCCCCCACAGTGCCAGAAATGCCCCCACAGAGCCAGATATGCCCCCAGTGTGCCAGTTAAATGCCCCCACAGTGCGATCCATAAATGTTTGACCCCCCCCACCAAATACCTGAGGCGCTGAGTCTGAGAGAGGGAGGAGGAGTGCTGGCGTGAGTGCTGGCGGGCGGGAGAGTGAGGATCCGAGTGCGGGTGGGCGGGCGGCCACTTGTGTGCGCTATGCGCGGCGCCGGCGTCTGACGTTAGACACCGGCGCCGCGCAGCGCACGCCGCACACACGGACGGCGGGGACAACGCGCTGCACACACACTGTACAGGGCCGGCTCGCTTCGAATATGGCGGCGCCAGCGCGCGGCGCCCATTAAGGGTGGCGCCCTGCGCGGCCGCTCTATTCGAACATGCCTAGAGCCGGCCCTGTGTGTTCCCTCCACTTCCACTCATTCCAAGAGTGATAAGGATCATAAGAAGAACAAGGGTTCAGGCAGTACTCATTGTTCCAGATTGGCCACGGGGGGCCTGGTATCCGGATCTTCAGGAATTGCTCATAGAAAATCCCTGGCCTCTTCCTCTCAGAGAGGATCTATTACTGCAGGGGCCGTGCGTCTTCCAGGATTTACCGTGGTTGCGTTTGACGGCGTGAAGGTTGAACGCCAAATCCTAGCTCGAAAGGGTATTCCCGGGGAAGTCATCTCCACTCTGCTTAAGGCTAGAAAGGAGGTCACGGCGAAACATTATCACCATATTTGGAGAAAGTATGTGTCTTGGTGTGAAGCCAAGAAGGCTCCTACTGAGGAGTTTCAGCTGGGTCGTTTCCTCCATTTTTTGCAGGCAGGTGGGGATGCAGGCCTGAAATTAGGTTCCATTAAAGTGCAGATTTCGGCTTTGTCTATTTTCTTTCAAAAAGAATTGGCCGCCCTTCCAGAGGTTTAGACTTTCGTGAAGGGAGTACTGCACATCCATCCTCCGTTTATGCCACCCGTGGCACCATGGGATCTTGACGTGGTGTTGCAGTTTCTTATGTCTCACTGGTTTGAACCTTTGCGAAAGGTTGAGTTGAAATTTCTCACTTGGAAAGTGGTCATGCTTTTGGCCTTGGCGTCTGCTAGACGGGTGTCGGAGTTGGCGGCTTTGGCTTACAAGAGCCCCTATTTGATTTTCCATGTGGATAGAGCAGAATTGAGAACTCGTCAACAATTTCTGCCGAAGGTGGTTTCTTCGTTTCACATAAACCAACCTATTGTGGTGCCTGTGGCTACGGATGCCTTGGCTGTTTCCAAATCTCTCGATGCAGTTAGAGCTTTGTAAATCTATGTCGCCAGAACGGCTCAAATTAGGAAATCAGCGGTTCTGTTTATCCTGTGGGCTCCCAACAAGATTGGGGCTCCTGCTTCTAAGCAGACTATTGCCCGCTGGATCTGTAATATGATTCAGCAGGCTCATTCTACGGCAGCTTTGCCGTTGCCAAAATCGGTAAAGGCCCATTCTACCGGCTGCCCGGGGGATCTAGGCATTACAAATCTGCCGAGTAGCTACTTGGTCGGGTTCAAACACCTTTGCGAAGTTTTACAAGTTTGATACCCTGGCTGATGAGGACCTCTTGTTGGGTCAATCGGTGCTGCAGAGTCATCCGCACTCTCCCGCCCGTTCTAGAACTTTGGTATAAACCCCATGGTTCTTGAAGCATCCCCAGCATCCTCTAGGACGTATGATAAAATAGGATTTTAATACCTACTGGTAAATCCTTTTCTCTTAGTCCGTAGGGGATGCTGGGCGCCCATCCCAGTGTGTACTGTATCTGCAGTCATTGGGTATGTTTACACACATGGGGGTAAATTTACTAAGGTGGGAGATTTTTAGAACTGGTGATGTTGCCCATAGCAACCAATCAAATTATATCTATTATCTGCTAGAAGCAGCTAGATAAATGGTAAGTAGAATCTGATTGGTTGCCATGCGCAACATCACCAGTTCTAAAAATCTCCCACCTTAGTAAATTTACCCCACGGTGTGTTGTGGTTAGGTCAGCCTGTTGCTGACGTTATTCCGGCCATGACATGCGTTATGCTGTTACTGGTTGTGTTTACGCACATAGATTGTGTTACGTTTTATGTCAGCGTATTGCTGCATATTCTTCATGTCGTTGGCTGGTGTTCTATTGAATGCCACGTTCTGCGGCATACTGGAGGTGTGAGCTGGTAAAATGCTCACCGTGGTTTAACAATAAATTCTTTCCTCGAAATGTCCGTCTCCCTGGGCACAGTTCCTATAACGAGTCTGGAGGAGGGGCATAGAGGGAGGAGCCAGTTCACACCCCCTTTAAAGTCTTAAAGTGCCCATGTCACCTGCGGATCCCGTCTATACCCCATGGTTCTTGAAGCATCCCCAGCATCCTCTACGGACTAAGAGATTTTTAACATCAATTAAGTTTGCTTAGAATTGTTGAAAATGGGAAGAGAAGCTCGGAGAGCAGAAGCAGGCGCTGCTATTACACCTCCACACAGAAGCGTGTCTATGGAGGCTGATTTATGGAATTCATTGCAGCTCATTAAATTATTTGTCAGATGAATGTAATTGGATTACAATTATTTCTGTTACGTCCTAGAGGATACTGGGGATCCATTTGGTACCATGGGGTATAGATGGGTCCACTAGGAGCCAAGGGCACTTTAACAATTTGATAGTGTGCGCTGGCTCCTCCCTCTATGCCCCTCCTACCAGACTCAGTTTAGAATATGTGCCCGGAGGAGCTGGTCATGTCGCATGGAAGCTCCTGAAGAGTTCTCTGCATTTATTTTATGTTTGTTATTTTTCGGACAGGACTGGATGGCACCAGCCTGCCTACTTTGTGGGACTTAGGGGGAGGAACGGCCCAACCTCTTAAAGGGTTAATGGTCCCGTTCCCCGCTGACAGGACACTAGCTTCTGAGGGAACTATTTGCACGCCCCACCACCGCAAGCGTTAGGGTTGCCACCTCATGCATCATCGATTCCTGGAGATCCACCCCCAAATCCCAACTCCCTAACCTCCCTCCCCCGCCGGCACTAAGCAATGTTCATGTAAAGAAAATGATGTACCATATTTATAAAATATTTTACGTACAATCTGAATGAAACGAGTGTTCAAATATAAATAGGAATATAATAGTCGCCACTTGGATAAATTACAGGCATTTGGTGCCTTAAAACTAGATTGTGTGAAAGAAGGAATGACCATGGAAGTGTAAGTGTTGCACACAACCTAATCAGTATCAAGCTTCAACAGGTTAAACAAACAAATGCACTACTTAGTGATTAAAAAATATACATACATATATCTATATATAACTTGAGCCTCTATTTGTTTCCTGCATGCTCATTATATTATAAATATATGTGTGACATGCGTGTCAGCTCTTGTAGCTCTTCTCACATGAGCCAGGTCGGCGTTACTTCACCACCGCAGCCCGGGGAAACGCTAAGGAAGAGCTGAAGATGGCAGTGTCACGGCAGCTTCATCTCAGTCTGCGGTCCGCAGGCGCAGCCCGGGGAAACGCTGAAGAAGGGCAGCGTCACGGCAGCTTCGGCTCAGTCTGGGCTGAACACAGTCTTGCGAGATTTGATGTCATCATCTCGCGAGGCTGTCACTGTAGTTCACAGAGTTCCTCGGCTGCCAAGGAGCACTGCTGGTGCTCCCAGGGTCCCCTTATTCCTGGAGAATCCGGGTGAAGGGAAAAGCCTCCTGGAGGGTTGCCACCAAATCCTGGAGAATCCAGGAAATCAGGGAGAGGTGGCAAACCTAGCAAGCGTACATTTACGCAGCACGCTGCCACGCCTAACAGAGCCAGAAGACAAGAGTAGTGAGTTCTGAGCCGGTATCCTGGTTAGCGGGTCGCCAGTCATTATGGCGGCATGAGGATGCAGAGACACACGGCTTCTACAGGGATGGCGGAGTCTCCAGACTCAGTACACAGTGCGGACGCACCGCTTCTGAGGGAGCGAATTGAGTCTAAGTACACTACGGGTGTACACAGTACCCAGACTGGCATTACAGACTTAAAAGGTGACTAACTCCATTTAAAGCACTAAAAATTACCTCAGCAAGTATAAAAAAGTGGAAAAACCGCGTGCCATTTACGGGGCGGGGCTTCACTATGAGCGGATCCAGCAGCTCACCAGCACCATTTTCCCTCTGCTTTGGACACAGACGCTGACTGACAGGGATGCGCTGCTACTCCAGAGAGACTTCAGATTACCTCAGCGGTACCAGGGGGTCAAAGCAGGGGGGAGCGCTTACTAGTATACTAAAGGGGTCATTCCGACCCGTTCGCACGCTGCTGTTTTTTTGCAGCGGTGCGAACGGGTCGGTTCTGCTCATGCGCGGTGGCCGCAATGCGCAGGCGCGTCGTTGCCAAGCGACACCCGTCGCTGGGCAACGTCAAGAAGAATGAAGAAAGAGATCGCTGCCGCGATCGCAAGAAGATTGACAGGAGGAAGGCGTTCCAGGGCGTCAACTTACCGTTTTCTGGGAGTGGTGAGTCCAATGCAGGCGTTTGCAGGGCGGGTGTCTGACGTCAGTTCCGGGACCGGACAGGCTAAGGACATCGCAGCAGGTGAGTAAGTTGAAAGCTTCTCAGAAACTGCACAAACTGTTTTTGCATTGCACAGCAGCACAAGCGTTCCCAGCCTCGCTATGCAAAAAAACCCTCCCCCATAGGCGGCGTCTAGTTGATCGCAGAGGCAGCAAAATGTTGCTACGTGCGATCAACTCGGAATGACCCCCTAAATCCCCAATCTGGGTAATTAATCTGCGACCCAGCTAGGCTTGGCATTAGCAGTAAGGGCGCTGTGTGCTGGCTCCAGGCTATCTCTGTGTCTCTCTTGAAGGGCTCTTTGTGGGTTAATTGTGCATTTAACCTTTTCCTGTGTATGTGTGCTGTCACTGTCACAGTCAGACAAAGAGTGTGTTTCATGTAAGGCACAGTGTTCCTTTTCTCCAGGGGGTTCACAACAGTGTACTCAGTGCAGTGTACCCTCTCAGGCTAGTGAGGCAGAACCAGCTTGGCTGGATAACGTTAGGGGAATGATTTCCAATATCTCCTCTAAATTGTCCCGCAATGAGAAAGAGATGCAAAACTTAAGACAATCGATGACTGAGTTTATGGACAGAGACTCAGTACCCAAACCAGCGTCTCAGTCCCCTGCCATTTGTCCGCAAAAAACGTCCTTTGGCTCATATCCTGCGGTCTGACTCTGATGATGATGGGTCAGACATGGAGGAGGGGGAGGTGGACTCAGAGGTGGGAGAGGCTACTCTGTCACAGGGAATAGAGGCTCTCATAGGAGCTATCATAGACGTTCTGCATATCCCTGATAAGATAACAGTGGAGACTGAGGAGTCTTATTTTAATATAAAAAATAAATCCTCAGACACTTTCCTGTGTCAAAGGAACTAAATATCCTCTTTGAAGAACCATGGGTTATTCCTGATAGGAAATTTCAAATCCCTAAAAAGTTGATATCATCTTTTCCTTTTACTCCTGAGGATAGGAAAAAATGGGTAAATCCACCGATATTGGATGCATCAGTATCCAGGCTGTCACGGAAAATTGTACTGCCTGTACCTGGTGCAGCTTCCCTAAAAGACACGGCTGATCGTAGAATTTAAATACACTCAAATCTTTGTATACAGCTGCTGGGGTGGCCCAGAGACCCAATATAGCATGTGGGTGGATTACTAAGGCCAAATGGTCGGTTAACTTAATTGAGGGGTTAGGTACCTTGCCACAGGGGGAGATTATTTTACTCCTGCAACATATACAGGACTCTGCAAATTTTATGGTGGAAGCCATAAGAGAAATAGGATTGCTTAATACACGCACCACTGCTATGGCAGTGTCCGCACACAGAGGCTTATGGCTACGCCAGTGGACTGCTGACGCAGACTCCAGGAAAGGCGTGGAAGGCTTACCCTTCACAGGAGAGGCCTTATTTGGAGATTAACTAGTCAAATGGATCTCCAAAGCTACTGAGGGTAAGTCCACGTATCTTCCTTCTGCAGCTCCCCCACCCAGGAAGGCCTACTCAGGACCTAATCTACAGTCCTTTCGGACTGCCAAGTTTAAGGGCAAAACCAGAGGTTCTTCTACACCACCAGAGGTACTAAAGGTAAACCACGAAAACCAGCAACTGCCGGTTCACAGGAACAGAGCTCAAGCTTTACTTCCTCCAAGCCTTCAGCATGACAGTGGACCACGACGCCTGGATGACTGGCAGTCACATCTGGACAACATCTTGCCAGGATCCCTGGGTCATAGATCTTATTTCCCAGGGCTACAGACTGGAGTTTCAGGAACTCCCACCTCACAGATTCTTCAAATCAGGCTTACCTGTTTCACAGGAAGCAAGTATAACCTTACAGGACGCCATTCAAAAACTGGTACAAAGTAAAAGCAGGTCATTGTTCCAGTTCCACCTCATCTGCAAAACAAGGGGTATTTTTCCAACTTGTTTGTAGTACCGAAACTGGACAGTTCAGTAAGAGCAATTTTGAACCTCAAGTCGTTGAACCCGTACTTACGAGTGTTCAGATTCAAGATGGAGTCTCTGAGAATGGTGATCTCGGGTATGGAGGAGGGGGATTTCCTAGTGTCTCTGGATATCAAGGATGAGTACCTTCAAATTCCGATCTGGCCGCCTCATCAGGCTTATCTACGGTTTGCACTGCTTGACTGCCACTACCAGTTCCAGGCCCTGCCATTTGGTCTCTCCACAGCACCGAGACTGTTCACCAAGGTGATGGCAGAGATGATGTTTCTACTCCGCAAACAGGGAGTGAACATAATTCCGTACCTGGACGATTTTCTGATAAAGGCACCGTCCAGGGAGCGGTTGTTGGACAGCATTGGCGTCTCAACCAGACTACTCCTGGATCACGGGTGGATTCTAAACTTACCAAAATCTCACCTGGAACCGACGCAGAGGCTCTCCTTCCTGGGAATGATACTGGGCACAGAGTCTCAGAGAGTGTTCCTTCCCTTTGAGAAGCCTATGGAAATCCAGTTGATGGTTCAGGCTGTCCTGAAGCCAACCCAGATCTCGGTGCATCTGTGCATTCGCCTTCTGGGGAAAATGGTGGCCTCTCATGAGGCGCTTCAGTACGGAAGGTTTCATGCGAGGCCGTTCCAGCTGGACCTGTTGGACAAACGGTCCGGATCGCATCTTCACATGCACCAGAGAATCTGTCTGTCGCCAAGAGCCAGAATATCCCTTCTGTGGTTTCTACAGACTTCTCACCTCGTCGAGGGTCGGAGGTTCAGGATTCGGAATTGGATTCTGCTAACCACAGACGCAAGCCTCAGAGGTTGGGGGGCAGTCACCAAGGGGGTGCAGTTTCAAGGAAGATGGTCAAGTCGGGAAGTCGTCCTTCCAATAAACATCTTGGAACTCAGGGCAATCTACAACACCCTTCTGCAGGCCTCATCTCTACTTCAGAATCAGGCCATTCAGGTCCAGTCGGACAATGTAATGGCGGCAACGTACATAAACCGACAGGGCAGAATGAAAAGCAGAGCAGCAATGTCAGAGGTGTCAAGAATTCTCCTCTGGGCGGAAAAACACGCTGTGGCATTGGCGGCGGTCTTCATTCCGGGAGTAGACAACTGGGAAGCAGACTTCCTCAGCAGACACGACCTGCACCCGGAGGAGTGGGGCTTCCACCCTGAGGTGTTCCGGTGGTTGACACGTCGGTGAGGATATCCACAGATCGACATTATGGCCTCTCGACTCAACAAGAAACTCAAGCGGTATTGTTCCAGGTTGAGAGACCCACAAGCAGTGACAGTAGACGCTCTGACAACTCCGTGGGTCTTTCAGATGGTGTACGTGTTTCCTCCACTTCCTCTGATCCTAATAATTCTAAAAAGAATAAGAAGGGAAAAGGTTCAACCAATTCTAATTGCTCCAAGGGTCTGGTACGCGGACCTCTTCATTTTGAATAAGCTGTAGTTCTGCAAGGGTTAAACAGCATTGGTCAACAGATTTGACACTTGAAACCCACACAGGGTGGTAACTTACATATCACCCACTTGCAATTTGCCTTGACCAACAAGCATTTAGGCATGGAAATGGGTGCTAAAGCGGGCACAGGCACCAGATTTAATAATTTTAAATAAGAAGCTGTAGTTCTGCAAGGGTTAAATAGTGTTAGTCAAAAGATTTGACAATCGAAACACACACAGAGTGGTCACTTACATATTACCCACTTTCAATTTGCCTTGACCAACAAGCATTTGGCATGAAAATGGTGGTAAAGCGGGCACAGGCGCCAGATTTCTTCATTTTGAATAAGAAGCTGTAGTCCTGCAAGGGTTAAACAGCATTGGTCAACAGATTTGACACTTGAAACCCACACAGGGTGGTCACTTACATTTCACCCACTTGCAATTTGCCTTGACCAGCAAACATTTGGGCATGAAATGGGTGGTAAAGCTGGCACAGGCACCAGATTTCATCATTTTGAAGACATAGCTGCAGTTGAGCAAGGGCTGAGCATGAACGTTGGGTAGGAAATGCCGGTGGTCTAGATGCTGGCGGTCAATCTCAACATGGGCAAGGTAAGTATACCCCAATTCCCCCATAACCCCTGTCTCCGCAGACTAAACCTAACCCCCCTGTCGCCTAACCCTAACCTTTCTGATTGTGCCTAAATCTAACCCTCCTTTTCCGCAGCCTAAACCTAGCCCTCCCTCTCCCTCAGCCAATCCCTCACTGGAGTTGCCTAATCCTAACCCACCGCTTCCCGCAGCCTGACCCTAACCCTCCCTTTTACCGGAGCCTGACCCTAACCCTCTCCCCACAGCCTAACTGTATCTGCCCCCCCTTGGGGGGTAAATTTACTAATCATTTCCTGTTTTGTAAATCAGTACAGTAACCTGCCCCGACCTCTCAGCATGGTGTGGTACTGGAAAGTCATGGGAAAAACTAGCATGGGATTTCCCTGATATTCCAATAACCAGCACCAGGCTGAACCTGCTTACACTATAGCAAGGAGACACACAGCATGTGGTCCTGCCATACCCTAAACCAGACCCAACCTGGTAAGCCCAGGACTAGAATTCCTTGGAGAATGGGAACCCTCTCAAAAATCCTCATCCTCCTGAGGAACCCTGAGGTCTGGGCTGAAAGCCAAAAACTATTCCCCGCACTCTTGGTGGCGATGGGTATGGGATAAATGGTGTACAAATAGATCATAATATTGTTCATTACTGTGGGACTACAGGTCCCAGCAAGCTTGCCCCAGCATGCTGGTACTTCTGGAACAGTAAGTGCCAGCATGCACGGATATTAAGCACATGCTGGCACCTGCAGTCCGCCTGTAAAGACAAAAATTTTAAAATAATGAAAGTAGACTGACACCAGATGTTTTCCTGCTTTAATAAAAATAATAAATAAAAAAAACTTCATACTCACCAATCCCTTGGATTGGATCCTCTTGGGCCAATGTAGTAATCCATTGGTCTTGGTGAAATAAACAAAAATTAAATCCTGAGCCCCACGGACACGCATTGTACAGTGCCTAACCCAATTCCCATTGAAGTCAGTGGCAACAACTCTATCAGCCAATCATCACTTCCCCATTGACTTTAATGGGTATGACCGTAAGTGATCCTGTAATTTTGGTTTAGTCACTATACAATGTCCAATAGGATCCAATCCAAGAAGTTGGTGAGTAAAGGCAGTGTTGGACTGGGGCATAAAGGGCCCACCGGGGAATGCCGTTTTAGGGCCCATGTTTAGGAAGTAGTCAGTCTCCAGAGAGGGTGTGGCCAGCTGCCATAAATATTTTGATAACCATTAGAGAGTAAATCATAGTTGCCTACCTGACCCTCTCCATGAGGAAGAAAATGCTCTGTTCCTGGACTCTCCTGGTAATGTATGATTGCCATCACCTGTGGTGAAACACCTTTATTATCAATTACCTAACTCACCACAGGTGATGGCAATCATACATTACCAGGAAAGTCCAGGAACAGAGCATTTTCTCCCTCATGGAGAGAGTCAGGTAGGCAAGTATGGAGTTAATAGTATAGTAAAGCATACCCTCCAACTTCCACCAGGTACAAATTGCTCTGGTCCTAGACTTCTGATTTAATTTATGATTGCAGTCACCTCTGTTTAAACACATTTCCCATCAATTACATTTTCTAGTTTAATACAGGTGACTGCAATCATAAATTAGGTGGGAAATACAGGAGCAGAGCATTTTGTACCTGGTGGGAAGGGTTATGTTGGAAGGTCTGGTAAAGTATAGTAAATACTGCTTGTGCATGCATGATTATGTACCAGATTAATAAAATGCTCTGTACAAAATACACCATAGTTCTGTGCAGCATAAAGTCCTTGTTGCGCCATATAAATAAAGGATTATAATAATAATAATAATAATATGCATAATGAATAATTCAAGTACACAGTCTGGAAACTGATCACTAGAAGATCCCCTTTACCCCTGTGGGCCAGTCTGACCCTGAGTACAGGCCCGGGCTACCTGCTCAGCTAAGTGATGCAAAGCAGGGAGGCGCCAGGCTGGAGAGGCACTCTTTCTGCTCTGCATCCCTGCTGCTGCGCCTGTCCCCCCCCACTACTGCCGGCTGCTGTGCCTGTCACACTGTATGACAGCCAGCGGCACCGACAGCTTAAAGCAATGACTTCCCTTTTAAAGTGGCATCGTGCAGGGCCTGAAGAGAGGGCAGAGCTACAACAGAATGAATGAGGGGGCAGAGCTACATTGTATGGTGGGTGCAGAGCTACATGGGACCATGCTGTTGTACAGAGGGAGAGGAAACAGATCCAGACAGCTAGACTTACGTAACTGGAGGGAAAGAGAGTGAGAGAGAATGTAAGTGTGTGTGTGTCAATGTGTGCGTGCATTATGTGTATAAGTGGCACTACTACTCGGGGGAATTATGTATAAGGGGCGCTACTACTGTGGGCATTATGTTTACTATTGTGGACATTATGTATAAGGGATGCTACTACTACAGGCATTATGTGTATAATCTGCATACTGGGTGCATTATGTATAAGTGGCACTACTGGGTGCATTATGTATAAGTGGCACTACTACTGTGGGCATTATGTGTACAAGTGGCACTACTACTGGGGGCATTATGTGTATAAGTGGCACTACTACACGGGGCATTATGTGTATAAGCGGCACTACTACTGGGGGCATTATGTGTATAATCAGCATTACTACTGGAGGCATTATGTGTATAAACAGTATACTGTGAGCATTATGTATAAGGGGCGCTACAACTATAGGTATTATGTGTATTCGCAGCACTACTACGTGCAGTGTAATGTAAGATTGGTGAAGGGACGTGGCCACATAATAGTACCACTTCACATGACACTAACAGTAGTGTCCATTATTCACATTACGCCACACAGTAGAACCCCTTATACATGTTACTCCACATAGTCAGAGGCGTAACTCTGGGAGGCAATGGAGTCGGCTGCCTCCGGGCTCCTGCACTGAAGGGGACACCACTCCTCAGGGATGCCATCACCATCAGTTTGGGACTGGAGTCCCAGCAGGCAGCTGCAGCCATGGAAAGATAGAGCCACTGACATACCTGAGCGTCTGCCTCACTCTTCTCTTCCTTCACCCAGCAAGTACTAAACTCTCAGGCTGGTGGCTGCCGCTGTGCAGGGAGGATGGTGGTCTCTGGTGGTGGCTTCTGGGTCCTAAGTCTCCTCTGTGTGTTCTGCTGCCGCCTGTCCCTCCTCAGACCCCGCCCATTACAGACACCCAGACCCCGAAGTACAAGCTGGGTGTTACTGTGTGTGCGTGGGAGGCTGCGGGCACAAGCCGGGTGTTGCTGTGTGGTGTGGATTATAGGGTTGATAGTAACTAGATCGACAGTCATTAGGTCGACCACTATTGGTCGTCAGTGACTAGGTCAACACCTGAAATAGGTTGACATGGTCATTAGGTCAACATGGAAAAAGGTCGACATGGGTTTTCATATATTTTTGCTGTCGTTTTCTTCGTAAAGTGACCGGGAACCCCAATTAGTGCACCGTATCCACTTGCGATGCTTCGGGCAAGGTGCCTCACTCCGCTCCCGCTGCGCTCGGCACAGGTTACTATTCCCAATCCTAGTCCACGTGGATTGTAAAGTATGAAAAAGTTCAAAAAATGAATTAAAAAAAAACAATATGTTGACCTTTTCATGTGTTGACTTTTGCCATATCGACCAAGTGACTATGTCGACCTAAGTGCTGTCGACCTAAATACCAGATACCGTTGCTGTGTTTATGTGTGTATGTGGCACAGGCTGGGTGTTCCTGTGTGTGTGGGGGGGAGGGCTGCGGGCACAGGCGGGTGTTGCTGTGTTTGTGTGTGTATGTGGCACAGGCTGGGTGTTCCTGTGTGTTTGAGGTATAGGCTGCGTGTTACTTTGTGTCTAACTATCTATATCTATCTAAGGGGGGCACCAACATTTATCTTGCCTCCGGGAGCCTGGGATGAACTTACACCACTGCACATAGTAGTACCCCCCTTATATACATTATGCAGCAGTGGAGCACCTTTTACACATTAATTTACACAGTAGTACCAACGATACATGTTATGTCACAAAGTAGAGCTCTTTATACACATTATGTCTCACAGTAGTGCCCCTTATAGACATTTTGCCATACAGCAGAGCATCTTATACACATTATGCCACAGAGTAGAGCCCCTTATACACATTATGTCACACAGCAGAGCCCCTTATACGCATTACACCACACAGTAGAGCCCATTATACACATTATGCTGCAGTAGAACCCCTTATACACAGTAGAGCCTCTTATACACATTATGTCACAGTAGAGCCCCTCCTACTCATTCCTCCATATCATCATCATCATCATTCCTCCTCCTGGTTATTTCTCCTCAATATAATCATTCCTCCTCATCATCATCATCATCATTCCTTCTCTTCATTTCTCCTCAATATCATTCCTACTTCTTATTCCTCCTCCTGATTCCCCCCCATATCATCATCATCATTCCGTCTCCTCCTCATCATTCCTCCATCCCCCAGGAGCTGCTGTGCTAATTAACTTTGTTGCTGCACCCAGCCATGGTCTGACATATCATCCTTCATACTGCAGAACGGGGGAGGCGGAGCTCACTCAGCTCTGCCTGGATAGTGCAGTGCGCAGAAAAAGAGTCGGGCACTTGTTGCTGAAATGCATATTAGTAATATACTGTACATCTCAGCAGGCACTTGGGAGATTGCAACAGCCACTTTGGCCCAGAGGGCATCTACGCTCTATGCGGCAGCACCATACTAGTTATGGTTCTGGACTGCATTAATTAATGGGCACCCGACATAATTTAATTGTTGGTCTGATTGGGAGCAAATAGTTTTTGTTTCCAAACTCCTGAGGTGGTGAACAGAAATGTGCGAAAAAAGTACGTAGTTTGGCTTTTGGTGCTCTATGCAAGACTTGACAGGATTAGTTGATATTAGAAATGAGCAGGTTCGGTTCTCAGAGAAACGAACCCTACCGGACTTTGCCTTCTGAGTTCGGTTCCGAGCCAGGCTCGGGTTTTCCTGCCTGACTCGGAAAACCGAACACGGCAAAACATCATCATCTCGCTGTCGGATTCTCGCGGGATTTGGATTCCATATAAGGAGCCGCGCGTCGCGGCCATTTTCACTCCAGTCTCGGAGAGTGTATTGAGAGGACGTGTCCACAGTGTTCAGTGTCTGTGTGGGGGCGGGAAAGTGGGGTGGCGAGTCTTGTGCTGTGTTGTGCTGTCCAGTGTAGTCAGTGTATTGTGCTGCATCAGTCCAGCCAGTCTCAGTGTTGGTGTCCTCTGCTGCCAAATATCCAGTGTAGCTGTATAAAGTAGTGCTGTGTTGTGCTGTCCAGTCCAGTGTAGTCAGTGTATTGTGCTGCATCAGTCCAGTCAGTCACAGTGTTGGTGTCCGCTGCTGCCATATATCCAGTGTAGCTGTATAAAGTGGTGCTGTGTTGTGCTGTCCAGTCCAGAGTAGTCAGTGTATTGTGCTGCATCAGTCCAGCCAGTCACAGTGTTGGTGTCCTCTGCTGCCATATATCCAGTGTAGCTGTATAAAGTGGTGCTGTGTTGTGCTGCATCAGACATGGTAGTGTCCTGTCCATCAGTCATTCCAGTGACGATATACGCTGCTGCTATATGTCTACTGCTACAGTATTATAATAATAATAACAACAACAACCACAAGTCCCTTACAGTGTTTTTGTGTTGTGCTGCATCAGACCAGTGGTAGTGTCCTGTCCATCAGTCATTCCAGTGACGATATATGCTGCTGCTATATGTCCACTGCTACAGTATTATAATAATAATAATAACAACCACAAGTCCCTTACAGTGTTGTTGTGTTGTCCTGTCCATCAGTCATTCCAGTGACGATATACGCTGCTGCTATATGTCCACTGCTATAGAAACATAGAAACATAGAATTTGTCGGCAGATAAGAACCACTTGGCCCATCTAGTCTGCCCCTTTTTTTTTTTTTTTTACATTATTTTTATCTCTAACCTTATTTGATCCTTATTTCTTTGTAAGGATATCCTTATGTCTATCCCATGCATATTTAAATTGCTCTACTGTCTTAGCCTCTACCACCTCTGATGGGAGGCTATTCCACTTGTCCACTACCCTTTCTGTGAAATAATTTTTCCGCAAATTTCCCCTGAACCTCCCCCCCTCCAGCCTCAGTGCATGTCCTCGTGTCCTATTGCTTCTCTTCATTTGGAGAATGTTTCCCTCCTGAACTTTGTTAAAACCCTTGATATATTTGAAAGTTTCTATCATGTCCCCCCTTTCCCTTCTCTGCTCCAAACTATACATATTGAGATTTCTTAGTCTTTCTGGGTATGTTTTGTGATGTAGGCCATGCACCATTTTAGTTGCCCTCCTTTGTACAGTTTCTAATGTATTAATATCCTTTTGAAGATATGGCCTCCAGAACTGAATACAGTATTCTAGATGAGGCCGTACCAATGACCTATACAGTTGCATTATTACTTCTTTCTTTCTGCTGCTGATTCCTCTCCCAATGCAGCCAAGCATCTGACTAGCCTTCCTCATTGCCTTGTTACATTGCTTACCTGCCTTTAAGTCATCTGAAATAGTGACTCCTAGATCCCTTTCCTCCTCAGTAGTTTCCAGTATAGTGCCATTAATACTATATTTAGCTTTAAAATTTTTGAGACCCAAGTGCATGATTTTGCATTTTTTGGCATTAAACTGTAATTGCCAAACTCTTGACCATTCCTCTAGTCTACCTAGATCCTCAATCATTTGTTTTACCCCACCTAGTGTGTCTACCCTGTTGCATACCTTTGTGTCATCTGCAAAAAGGCATGCTTTCCCTTTAATGCCATTTGCAATGTCACCAATAAAGATATTAAAAAGCACTGGTCCAAGTACAGATCCCTGGGGTACTCCACTGGTAACATTTCCCTCCTGTGAATGCACTCCATTTACCACAACTCTCTGTTTTCAGTATTATAATAATTATAACAACAACCACAAATCCCTGACAGTGTTGTTGTGTTGTGCTGCATCAGACCAGTGGTAGTGTCCTGTCCATCAGTCATTCCAGTGACGAGGCAGTCACAGTGGTATACGTTGCTGCTATATGTCCACTGCTACAGTATTATAATAATTATAACAACAACCACAAGTCCCTTACAGTGTTGTGTTGTGCTGCATCAGACCAGTGGTAGTGTCCTCTTCATCAGTCATTCCAGTGACGAGGCAGTCACAGTGGTATATGCTGCTGCTATATGTCCACTGCTACAGTATTATTATAATAATTATAACAACAACCACAAGTCTCTTACAGTGTTGTTGTGTTGTGTTGCATCAGACCAGTGGTAGTGTCCTGTCAATCAGTCATTCCAGTCATTCCTGTGCCGCATATTGTCTTATATAACTCCCCCAAAAAAATGGAGAACAAAAATTTGGAGGATAAAATAGGGAAAGATCAAGAACCACTTCCTCCTAGTGCTGAAGCTGCTGCCACTAGCCATGATATAGACGATGAAATGCCATCAACGTCGTCTGCCAAGGCCGATGCCCAATGTGATAGTAGAGGGCATGTAAAATCCAAAAAGCCAAAGTTCCGTAAAAAGACCCAAAAAAGAAATTTAAATGGTATGAGGAGAAACGTAAACTTGCCAATATGCTATTTATGACACAGAGTGGCAAGGAACGGCTGAGGCCATGGCCTATGTTCATGGCTAGTGGTTTAGTTTCACATGACGATGGAAGTCCTCATCCTCCCGCTAGAAAAATTAAAAGAGTTAAGCTGGAAAGAGCACAGAAAAGAACTGCGTTCTGAGATGGTATCACAAATCCCCAAGGAGAGTCCAAGTGTGTCGGTGGTTGCGATGCCTGACCTTCCCAACACTGGATGGGAAGAGGTGGCTCCTTCCACCATTTGCACGCCCCCATGAAAGTGCTGGAAGGAGCACCCACAGTCCAGTTCCTGATATTGAAATTGAAGATGTCACTGTTGAAGTACACCAGGATGAGGATTATTATCCTTTATTATTATCCTTTATATGGCGCCACAAGGGTTCCGCAGCGCCCAATTACAGAGTACATATGCACATAATCAAAACAGGAAAACAGTGACTTACAGTTGAAGACAATTTAGGACAAGTACAGGGTAACTAAGCATAACTACACCAGTAAATGACAGAGATAAGTTCCAGGTGGCCAAAAAACTGCGCGATTTGGGCAGTTGAGGATTATTAAAGTAAGAAAAGGATAAGCACATGAGGGAAGAGGGCCCTACCCGTGAGAGCTTACATTCTAAGGGGAGGTGTAGACAGACAGGGGTGACACAGATGGGGTACATAGAGAGCGTGGAACAGAGGGTTAGGATGAGATTTGGCTGGGTTTGGTAAAGAAATGGGTCTTAAGAGCCCATTTGAAGTTTTGTAGAGAGGTGGAGAGTCTGAGGGGGAGAGGTAAAGAATTCCATAGGAAGGGAGCAGCACGTGAAAAATCTTGGAGATAGGAGTGGGAGGAAGTAATCAGAAGACAGGAGAGCCAGCGTGCATTAGCAGAGCGAAGAGGCCGGGTGGGAAAGTAAAGGGAGATAAGGTCAGAGATGTAAATGGGAGAGGAGTGGGTGAGTGCTTTGCAAGTGAGAGTGAGAAGTTTGAATTGGATTCTGAAAGGGAAGGGAAGCCAGTGAAGGGCTTGTAGGAGAGGGGAGGTGGTCGTAGTGCGTTTGGTGAGGAAGATAAGCCGGGCAGCAGCATTGAGGATAGATTGGAGTGGAGAGAGGTAATTGTCAGGGAGGCCAGTTAGGAGGAGATTACAGTAGTCCAGTCTGGAAATAATCAGTGAGTGAATAATGATCTTAGTGGCATCCTGGGTGAGAAAAGGTCTGATCCTGGAAATGTTTTTGAGATGAAAATGACAGGTTTGTGAGAGGTGCTGAATGTGTGGTTTGAAGGAGAGGGAGGAGTCAAGGATTACACCAAGACAGCGTACTTAGGGGCTAGAGGAGATAGTCGTGCCATCAATGGATAATGAGATTGTGGGAGGTGAGGTTGTGCGGGAGGGTGGGAAGATGATCAGCTCAGTCTTAGACATGTTGAGTTTAAGAAAGCGCTGGGACATCCAGGAAGAGATAGCAGAAAGACAGTTAGAGGCACGAGTGAGGAGAGCTGTGGAGAGATCAGGGGAGGAGAGGTAGATTTGAGTGTCATCAGCATAGAGGTGATACTGGAAATTAAAAGAACTAATGAGTTCACCTAAAGAGGACGTATAGAGAGAGAAAAGGAGAGGACCAAGAACAGAACCTTGGGGGACACCAACAGTTAGTGGAAGTGGGGGCGAGGTAGCATCATGAGAGAAGACAGAGAAGGAACGATCAGAGAGGTAGGAGGACAGCCAGGAGAGGGCAGTATCGCGTAGACCAAGAGAGTGAAGGATTTGCAGAAGGAGAGGGTGGTCCACAGTGTCAAAAGCAGCAGAGAGGTCAAGAAGAATAAGCAGAGAGTAGTGGCCCTTAGATTTGGCGGCATGGAGGTCATTGCAGACTTTTGTGAGGGCAGTTTCAGTAGAGTGGAGAGAGCGGAAACCAGACTGGAATGGGTCAAGCAGTGAGTGAGAGGAAAGGAAGGCAGTGAGGCGATTATAGACAATACGCTCAAGAAGTTTGGAGGCAAAGGGGAGGAGAGAGATGGGTCGATAGTTGGAGAGAGTGTTAGGATCAAGGGTAGGTTTTTTAAGAATAGGGGAGACAAGAGCATGCTTGAAGGCAGAGGGGACAGTGCCTGATGAGAGGGAGAGATTGAGAAGGTGGGCAAGATGGGAACAGGCAGAAGGAGAGAGGTAGCGGAGGAGGTGGGAGGGGATAGGGTCAAGTGGGGAGGTTGTGGGGGGGGGGAGTGTATGAGGGCCATGACTTCCTCGCCAGATAAATGGGAGAAAGATGTCAGAGTTGGTTAGAGGGTAGGGGAGGGGTGGCAAAGGATGGGTGGTGGCTGGTTGCTGGACTGGTGGGATGTGATGTACTGACGCATGGAGTCAATCTTGGATGTGAAATAAGTGGCAAAGTCAAGAGCAGACAATGAGGAAGGGAGAGGAGGTGGTGGTGGGCAGAGGAGGGAGTTAACAGTGGCAAAGAGGCGCAGGGGGTTGGAAGAGTGGGTAGAGATGAGGATTTTGAAGTATGATTGTTTAGCGAGGGAAAGGGCAGCACTGAAGGATGAGAGCATGAATTTGAAATGGAGGAAGTCTGCTTGAGAGCGTAATTTCCTCCACTGTCGCTCGGCAGTACGTGAGCATTTTTGTAGATATCTGGTGCATTTGGTGTGCCAGGGTTGAGGTGTTGATCTGCGAGGGTGAATAGTGGTTGGCGGAGCAACAGAGTCAAGGGCTGAAGTAAGAGATGCATTGTATAGAGATGTGGCTTGTTCAGGACATGTGAGAGAGAGAAGAGGAGAGAGAAGTGAGTCAAACAGGGAGGATAGGGATGAGGTGTCAATAGCCTCAATGTTACGCTTAGTGATGGTAGCCTTAGGAGGGAGAGATGGGGGAGCAGAGATAGATAAGTTGAATGAGAGCAAGTGGTGGTCAGAGAGGGGAAAAGGGGAATTGGAGAAATAAGAAATATCACAGCGGTGAGTGAAAACCAGATCCAGTGAGCTCCCGTTCACATGGGAGGGTGAGGTGGTCCACTGGGAGAGACCAAGTGAAGAGGTGAGGGCAGGTGGTTTTGTGGGGTTATCGATAGGGATGTTGAAATCACCTAGGATAATGGAGGGAATGTCAGAAGAGAGGAAGTGAGGTAGCCAGGAAGCAAAGTTGTCGAGGAATTTGGAGGAAATGCCAGGTGGACGGTAAATGACAGCAACTCGAAGATTAGTAGGTTGGTAGAGGCGTATTGCATGGACCTCAAATGTAGAGAATGTAAGAGATGGTTCTGGAGGTATAAGTTGGTATGTGTAGCTTGAGGGTAAAAGGATCCCAACACCAACCCATGACGACCCCCAGGTCGGGGTGTGTGTGAGAATGTGAGGATATGGGTATTGCTGGTGCTGAGGAGGAAGTTGACGATGAGGATTCTGATGGTGATGTGGTTTGTTTAAGTCAGGCACCGGGTGAGACACCTGTTGTCCATGGGATGAAGAAGCCCATTGTGATGCCTGGGCAAACTACCAAAAAAGCCACCTCTTCAGTGTGGAATTATTTCTCCACAAATCCGGACAACAGGTGTCAAGCCATCTGTTGCCTCTGTCAATCTGTAATAAGTAGGAGTAAGGATGTTAACCACTTAGGAACATCCTCCATTATACGTCACCTGCTGCGCATTCATCAGAAGTCAGTGTCAAGTTGTGAAAGTTTGGGTAAGAGCGTAAGCAGTCCACTGACACCTAAATCCCTTCTTCCTCCTGTACCCAAGCTCCTGCAAGCCACACCACCAACTCCCTCAACGTCAACTTCCTCCTCAGTCAAGAACGTCAGTAGTCCTGCAGGCCATGTCACTGTCAAGACTGAGGAGTCCTCTCCTAACCGGGATTCCTCTGGAGGATCCTTGAGTGGTACGCCTGCTGTTGCTGCCACTGCTGTTGTTCCTGCTGGGAGTCGATCGGCATCCCAGACGGGAAGTCAGAAGACCACTTGTACTACTTCCAGTAAGCAATTGACTGTCCAACAGTCCTTTGTGAGGAAGATGAAATATGACAGCAGTCATTCTTTTGCAAAGTGGATAACTGAAGCCTTGACAGCTATGTTGGTGTTAGATGTGCATCTGGTATCCGCCATTAGTTCAGTGGGAGAATTGTTTGGGGTACTGTGTCCCTAGTATCAAATCCCATTAAGGTTCCACTTCTCTAGGCAGGTGATACCGAAAATGTACACAGACGTCAGAAAAAGAGTCACCGGTTGTTATGTACACCAGTGCCTGCAGGAAAGTACTGGTGTCAGAACTGTTATGCACAACAAATGGACTCACAGACAGACTGGGGAATATGACATAACGTACACAGAAGGTGATAGGGTAACAAAATACACACAAAGTGAACAGAGAAGCCCAGAGGCTAAGGAACTGGGTATCTCCCTTGTATTAGAAATGCTCAGATGGGAAAAGCAAGATGTTGTGTTTTAATACATAGAGAACCCGAAATGCTGTTGCTAAGGGCAACAGCAAAACCCTAAAGGGTTACCAACGGGTGTGGCAGTAAACTCCTTGGTCAGAGATGGAATGATAGACACAAGGAGAGTCTCCACAATCCTAATTCTCACTTGCAGTGCACAGGTTCAGTTTACTGCCACTAAACTGACCCCTGACACCTAGCACAGTGAGACAGGATTAGACAGGCAAGTCTTAGAATACAGCCGCAAACTTGCTAAGTTCACAGAGTAGTAACAGAACCCCAGCAAGCTAAACGACTGACTCCAGTCTTACTGCTAGGTCTGGATTGGCAGAGTGTAATACCAAATTCCCAGGCCTATTTGCAGTAAGCAACAAACAAATACAAAGCTACACAGTACTGGCTAACTTTCAGGAACTGACTAACCAACAAAGATTCAGCAGCATCTGCTTAACCTGGAAAGAGGCCTTATAAAGCAGGTGCTGTCCACGCCCCACTCAGACCTCACAGACTGTGAGCACAAAAACCAGCACCGGATCCCCTGCCGTGCACAGAGCCTATAACCACTGCACAGCAAAAGACCCGAACCGGAGTATCAGCTGCGCTCAGGTTACTCCGCTAGTACTTGTCTCCCGGTTGCCATGACGACGTGGCAGCACAGGGCAGGAGACCCTAACAGTACCCCCCCTCTGACGAGGGGTCAAAGAACCCCTACCACCGGGTTTATCGGGGAACTGCGAGAAGAAAGAGCGTATCAGTCTGGGGGCATGAAGATCACAACTGCGCACCCACGACCGCTCCTCCGGGCCATACCCCTTCCAGTGCACCAAAAATGACAGCCGACCCCGAACCACCTTGGAGTCAAGAATCCTTTCAACAACAAACTCCCTCTGGCCACGTATCAGAAGAGGGGAAGGTCTTCCACTGGAAGAAGGATTACTAATCGCCCGTTTTAAAAGGGAACAATGAAATGTTTTATTGATACCCAAAGAACGGGGCAGATCTAACTGAAATGCCACCGGATTGATAACCCTGGTGATCTTATAAGGGCCGATGAACCGGGGGCCTAACTTATGAGATGGCTGTCTCAACTTCAAATTCTTGGTAGACAACCAGACGAAGTCTCCTAATTTGAAGCTGCAGGGTCTTTTCCGCTTATCAAAAACCCTTTTGGTCACTAATGACACAGACACAAGGGCTTTCTTCACTTTCCGCCAAATACCTCTAAGGACCGAAACCACAGAGGAACCACCAGGCGTGGAGTCCAGGGGGTCAAAAGAATTGGCCTTAGGATGATGCCCATACACACAAAGGAAGGGAGAGATCTGTAGCAGAGTGAGCCGCGTTGTTATAGGCAAACTCCGCCATGGACAGATGAGCAACCCAGTCAGTCTGACACTTGGAGACATAACACCTGAGGAACTGCTCCAAGGACTGGTTCACCCTTTCAGTCTGCCCATTAGACTGCGGATGGTAGCCTGACGACAAGCTGACAGAAATCTGGAGATCGGAACAAAATGCCCTCCAGAATTTGGCCACAAACTGGGATCCGCGGTCAGAGACCACATCAAGTGGCAACCCGTGGAGACGCACAACATGCAGCATAAATAATTCAGACAGGCGTCTGGCCGATGGCAGCCCAACCAGTGGAACGAAGTGCGCCATCTTCGAAAACCTGTCAACGACAACCCAGATGGCTGTCATCCCCGAGGATTTGGGCAAGTCCACCACAAAATCCATTGAAATGTGGGTCCATGGCTTAGATGGGATAGAGAGTGGATGTAATGGGCCAACAGGAACCCCTCTAGGAGTCTTATTTCGGGCACAGATGTCACATGCCCGAACCCACTGATCCACATCCTTAGCCACCGAGGGCCACCACACCGCCCTAGATAGCAACTCCCGAGTTCTGGTAATACCCGGGTGACCTGCCGACTTCTTGGCATGGAATTCCAGGAACACTCGCTGTCTTAACCTAGGAGGCACAAACAAAAGACCTACCGGAAGGTCTGGAGGAGCCTGCTCCTGTGCTCTAAGGACTAATGATAAGAGGTCCTGGGTAATGCCCACTTTAATACATGATGGGGAAACAATGGGCAACGGCTCCTCGGTGGTCTCCTGGATTGGAGCAAAACTCCGCGAGAGCGCATCAGCCTTGATGTTTTTTGACCCAGGGCGATATGTTATCAAAAAATTAAAGCGAGCAAAAAACAAAGCCCATCGTGCCTGCCTGGCATTGAGACGCTTCGCTGACTCTAAATATGCCAGATTCTTATGGTCAGTGAGAATTGAGACCACAAACTTAGCCCCCTCAAGCCAGTGTCTCCACTCCTCGAGTGCATCCTTAATAGCCAACAATTCCCGGTTACCCACGTCATAATTCATCTCGGCAGGCGAAAATTTACGGGAAAAGTAAGCACAGGGATGAAGGCGATTATCAGACACTCCCATCTGAGAAAGCACTGCCCCAATACCCATCTCAGAGGCATCCACCTCCACCACAAAAGGACGCTCTGGATCTGGGTGTCGCAGCACCTTGGCCGAAACAAATGCCCTTTTGAGACGGGCAAAAGCCGCTTTAGCCTCACAAGACCAGTGAGCAACATCCGCCCCTTTCTTAGTGAGTGCCACCAAGGGCGCCACTATAGACGAAAATCCAGCGATAAATCGTCTATAAAAATTCGCAAAGCCCAGGAAACGCTGAAGCGCCTTCAAACTAGTGGGTTGCACCCAATCCAGGACTGCCTGTACCTTGGAACCCTCCATTTGGAAACCTTCTGGGGAGATAATATATCCTAGAAATGCGATTTGCTGAACTTCAAATGCGCACTTCTCCAGCTTCGCCCCAAGCCGGTGGTCTCTGAGTTTCTGGAGGACTAAGCGTACATGCTTCCGATGTTCCTCCAGGGAATGGGAGAAGATTAGGATGTCATCTAAGTATACAACTAAGAATCTATCCAAATATTCCCTGAGCACATCATTCATGAAATCCTGGAAGACTGCCGGGGCATTACAGAGCCCAAAAGGCATCACCAAATATTCATAATGCCCTGAGTGGGTATTAAAGGCAGTCTTCCATTCATCCCCCTCTCTTATTCGGATTAGATTGTACGCACCGCGTAGGTCAATCTTAGAAAAAATGGTGGCAGTACGAAGCTGGTCAAACAAGACCGAAATGAGAGGCAGTGGGTATGAGTTTTTAATCGTGATACGGTTCAATTCCCTGAAGTCGATGCAGGGTCGCAACGAACCGTCCTTTTTACCCACGAAGAAGAACCCCGACCCAACTGGAGACTGTGAAGGCCTGATAAATCCCTTAGCCAAGTTCTCCTGAATGTACTCTGCCATAGCCTGAGTCTCAGGACGTGACAGGGAGTACAACCTGCTCTTGGGAAGCTTAGCATTTGGCAACAAATCAATGGCACAGTCATAGGGGCGATGGGGAGGTAGTACCTCTGCAACTTTTTTGGAGAACACGTCCGCAAAATCTGCATAACACCCTGGCAATCCTGGCAAACTTAGCTGCGAGAGCCTGACTGGAAGGCTCAAGCAACTCCTGAAACAATCAGTACCCCAACTAAGAATCTCCCCAGAGACCCAGACAAATTGAGGATTGTGGGCCCTTAACCAGGGTAACCCCAACACCAATGGGGCAAAAGTACAGACAGTCACATAAAAGGACAATTTTTCAGAGTGTGTGGCTCCAATAAACAAAGAAATCTGGCTAGTGCAAGAGGTAATTTTACCTTGGGATAATGGTTAACCGTTTAACCCACAAATCTCAATTTCCGATGCCAAGGGTACTAAGGGAACAGAGTGTTTCAGGGCGAATTAGCGGTCCATAAAAACCCCGTCGGCCCCACTGTCCACAAAGGCCTCAGTCTTGACAGTTTGACCGAGGATCTTCAAGGTCACCGGAATGATAAAAGTCTTCTTGGGAAATTCTGACTTCTGGCCTGACAGGATATTTCCCATCACCCTCAGGCCCTGAAGTTTTCCGGCTTTTCTGGGCATGATACTACCACATGACCTTTATTCCCACAGTACAAACACAACCCCTGCTGTCTCCTCCGCGTCTTCTCACGCGAGGAGAGGCGGGTAGCCCCAATCTGCATAGGCTCCTCGGAAAATTCCTCAGAGTCTGAGGTTCCCTTGGGAAGGAAGGAAATCTCAGTCTCCCTTTCAAGCCTACGCTCTCTCAGCCGTCTATCCACCCGGATGGATAACTGCATGAGCTGATCCAAGCTATCAGGCAAGGGATATTGTACCAGTTGGTCCTTTATCTGGTTAGAAAGACCTCTTCGGTACTGGTGTCTCAGGGCTGGGTCATTCCACTGGGTATCATGGGCCAACCTCCGAAACTCCGTACAGTAAACCTCAACTGGCCTTCGCCCTTGCTTAAGGATCGAAATCTGAGCCTCGGCTGAGGCTGTCTTGTCAGGGTCATCATACAACATGTCCAGTGCCGTAAAAAAAGCATCAACACTTTTAAGCGACGGACAGTCAGGCTGCAACCCATATGCCCAGACCTGTGGGTCTCCTTGTAGCAAGGAAATCACTGTGCCCACCCACTGAATCTCCGACCCAGAAGACTGAGGCCTAAGCCGGAAGTATAGCTTGCAGCTCTCCTTGAAACAAAAGAACTGCGAGCGATCTCCAGAAAAACGATCCGGGAGATTTACTTTCAGCTCCTTAACCCCTGCAGGTGCTGCTGCTGCGGGAGCTCCGCCAGCAGCCTGGGAGGTGTGCATTTTAATGGACAGATCATTAAATTGTCGAGTCAGGACCTGCACCTGATCGACCACCTGTTGCAACGTATTTTGAGGGGTATGCTCCATATTCCCACAAAATTTCAACAGGAGTATTAGGCTGCTGAATATGTTATGTACACCAGTGCCTGCAGGAAAGTACTGGTGGCAGAACTGTTATGCACAACAAATGGACTCACAGACAGACTGGGGAATATGACATAACGTACACAGAAGGTGATAGGGTAACAAAATACACACAAAGTGAACAGAGAAGCCCAGAGGCTAAGGAACTGGGTATCTCCCTTGTATTAGAAATGCTCAGATGGGAAAAGCAAGATGTTGTGTTTTAATACATAGAGAACCCGAAATGCTGTTCCTAAGGGCAACAGCAAAACCCTAAAGGGTTACCAACGGGTGTGGCAGTAAACTCCTTGGTCAGAGATGGAATGATAGACACAAGGAGAGTCTCCACAATCCTAATTCTCACTTGCAGTGCACAGGTTCAGTTTACTGCCACTAAACTGAACCCTGACACCTAGCACAGTGAGACAGGATTAGACAGGCAAGTCTTAGAATACAGCCGCAAACTTGCTAAGTTCACAGAGTAGTAACAGAACCCCAGCAAGCTAAACGACTGACTCCAGTCTTACTGCTAGGTCTGGATTGGCAGAGTGTAATACCAAATTCCCAGGCCTATTTGCAGTAAGCAACAAACAAATACAAAGCTACACAGTACTGGCTAACTTTCAGGAACTGACTAACCAACAAAGATTCAGCAGCATCTGCTTAACCTGGAAAGAGGCCTTATAAAGCAGGTGCTGTCCACGCCCCACTCAGACCTCACAGACTGTGAGCACAAAAACCAGCACCGGATCCCCTGCCGTGCACAGAGCCTATAACCACTGCACAGCAAAAGACCCGAACCGGAGTATCAGCTGCGCTCAGGTTACTCCGCTAGTACTTGTCTCCCGGATGCCATGACGACGTGGCAGCACAGGGCAGGAGACCCTAACACCGGTATCCTACAAAATGCGGTTATATCCAGTGTCCACTTAACCACGGACATGTGGACAAGTGGAACAGGGCAGACTAAGGACTAAATGACTGTAACAGCCCACTGGATAGATGTATGGCCTCCTACAGCAACAACAGCAGCGGCACCAGTAGCAGCATCTCGCAAACGCCAACTCATTGCTATGCAGGCTACGCTATGTATCACCGCTTTCCGTAAGAGGCACACAGCTGACAACCTCTTATGGAAACTGAGGAACATCATTGCAGATTGGCTTACCCCAATTGGACTCTCCTGGGGATTTGTGGTATCGGACAACGCCACCAATATTGTGCGTGCATTACATCTGGGCAAATTCCAGCACATCCCATGTTTTGCACATACAATTAATTTGGTGGTGCAGAATTTTTCGAAAAATTACAGGGTTGTGCAGGAGATGCTGTCGGTGGCCCGTAAAATTGCGGGCCACTTTCGGCATTCAGCCACCGCGTGCCGAAGACTGGAGCGCCAGCAAACATGCCCTAACCTGCCCTGCCATCAACTGAAGCAAGAGGTGGTAACGAGGTGGAATTCAACACTCTATATGCTTCAGAGGATGGAGGAGCAGCAAAAGGCCATTCAAGCCTATACATCCACCTACGATATAGGCAAAGGAGGGGTAATGCACATGACTCAAGCGCAGTGGAGAATGATTTCTGTCTTGTGCAAGGTTCTCCAACCCTTCGAACTTGCCACACGTGAAGTCAGTTCAGACACTGCCAGCTTGAGTCAGGTAATTCCCCTCATCAAGCTTTTGCAGAAGCAGCTGGAAATTGAAGGAAGAGCTAAGACGGAGGGATTCCACAAAGTATGTGGGACTTGTGGATGGAGCCCTTCATTCGCTTTGCCAGGATTCAAGGGTGGTCAATCTGTTGAAATCAGAGCACTACATTTTGGCCACCGTGCTCGATCCTAGGTTTAAAGCCTACATTGTAACTCTCTTTCCGGCAGACACAAGTTTGCAGAGGTGCAAAGACCTGCTGGTGAGTAAATTGTCAACTCAAGTGGAACGTGACCCGTCAGCAGCTCGTCCTTCAATTTCTCCCACCACTAGGGCTGCAAGGACAGGATAAGATTTCCTAGCCCACCCACTGGTGGTGATGCAGGGCAGTCAGGAGCGAAAGCTGACATCTGGTCCGGACTGAAGGACCTGCCAACGATTACTGACATATCTACTGTCACTGCATATGATTCTGTCACCATTGAAAGAATGGTGGAGGATTATATGAGGGACAGCATCCAAGTAGGCATGACAGACAGTCTGTACGTATACTGGCAGGAAAAAGAGGCAATTTGGATGCCCTTGCACAAACTGGCTTTATTTTACCTAAGTTGCCCCGCCCCTCCAGTGTGTACTCCGAAAGAGTGTTTAGTGCAGCCGCTCACCTTGTCAGCGATCGGCGTAGGAGGTTACTTCCACTAAATGTGAAGAAGATGATGTTCATCAAAAGGAATTATAAATTCTTCCGGGAAGACCTTTACCAGCAATTGCCTCCAGAAAGTACACAGGGACCTGTGATGGTGGATTCCAGTGGGGACGAATGAATACTCTGTGAGGAGGATGTACACAGTGAAAGGGGTGAGGAATCGGAGGATGAGGTCGACATCTTGCCTCTGTAGAGCCAGTTTGTGCAAGGAGAGATTGATTGCTTCTTTTTTGGTGGGGGCCCAAACAAACCAGTCATTTCAGCCACAGTCGTGTGGCAGACCCTGTCGCTGAAATGATTGGTTTGTTAAAGTGTGCATGGCCTGTTTATACAACATAAGGGTGGGTGGGAGGGCCCAAGGACAATTACATCTTGCACCTCTTTTTCTTTTCATCATGTGCTGTTTGGGGCCTAGTTTTTTTAAGTGCCATCCTGTCTGTAACTGCAGTGCCACTCCTAGATGGGCCAGGTGTTTGTGCCGCACACTTGTGTCGCTTAGCTTGGCTAGCAAGCTACCTCATTGCACCTCTTTTTCTTCTTTGCATCATGTGCTGTTTGGGGACTAGTTTTTGAATAGTGCCATCTTGTCTGCCACTGCAATGCCGATCCTAGATGGGCCAGGTGTTTATGCCGCACACTTGTGTTGCTTAGCTTAGTCATACAGCCACTTCGGTGCAACTTTTAGGCCTAAAAACAATATTGTGAGGTGTTCAGAATATACTGGAAATGAGTGGAAAATAATTTTATTGAGGTTTATAATACAGTAGGAGCAAAATTACCCCCAAATTCTGTGATTTTAGCTGTTTTTACGTTTTTTCCAAAAATCATCCAGATCCAAAACCAAAACACGAAAGGGTGGTTTTGGCAAAACCAAGCCAAAACCAAAACACGAAAGTGGAATTAGAACCAAAACACAAAACACGAAAAGTGCCCACCGCACATCTCTAGGAACGCAACTAAATTCAGTGCTTTCGATGGTGACAAGCACAATAACTTATGGGCACCCAAATCAATTGAATTTCTCTGTAAGGCACCCATTAATTATCACTATGCTCAAAACAATTAAATTCCCCTCAATGTGTGTTAATTTTCCTGTGGGGGCCAATGTGGTTTTTTTTTATTTGTGCAATGTTTTTCGTCTGGTTTGAGTTGTACTGCAAATGTGTTCCGTTCATAGAGAGCCGCAGTACAGATTAAGATGCATGTACAAAGAAGTGTATTAGAAATGTGTTGGGTGTTTCTGGGTGCAAGGATGCACTTAACTAATCAGACACAGATGCAACATAGTGTGGGCTTAATATTGAAGTGACATGTGCGTGTTGCTGCTAGTAGCTACGTAATGAGACGATGAATTGCTCACAATGGAGGCCATACTAAGATGTATGATCTGCACCATTGTAGCTGGTGAAAGCTACAATGGTGCGACTGATGCTGGCGTCCAATGATGCACACAGCATGACACTAATAGTGGGCTTCATCAGTTGGCTATTAGGTTTATCGACATATCGGTTACAAAACCAGCAGAAAATCGCCCAAACCCCCAACACCGGCGTTTTATAAATTTAACCCAAAGTGTCAATTTTGTTGACCAACGCTGCTTAACCCTTGCAGAGCTGCAGCTTCTTATTCAAAATGATGAAATCTGGTGCCTGTGCCCACTTTACCACCATTCTCATGCACAAATGTTTGTTAGTCAAGGCAAACTGCAAGTAGGTGATATGTAAGTGACCACGCTGTGTGGGTTTCAAGCATCAAATCTGTTGACTAATG
Organism: Pseudophryne corroboree; assembly: GCF_028390025.1. NCBI lineage: Eukaryota > Metazoa > Chordata > Amphibia > Anura > Myobatrachidae > Pseudophryne > Pseudophryne corroboree. Next base: position 512,044,643 of record NC_086445.1, read on the forward strand.
CTGTTTAACCCTTGCAGAACTACAGCTTCTTATTCAAAATGACAAAATGTGGTGCATGTGCCCGCTTTACCACCCATTTTCATGCCCAAATCATTTTTGTTTAATGCAAAATGTAATGTAAATTGGTGTAAGGGACACAGTTTTTAGCTTATACAATGTTAACTTAGTGATCTACCCTTATTTAATTTATTTTAATATGATATTTTCTGAGTAAGAAGCCTGAAGCTGGTCGCCCGAGGTACAAAATTATCATAAACCACTTGCAGTGAAAGGGTGAATCCACTTTTAATATTTTATTGTATCCATAATTTAAGAATTAAGGAGCCCTGTTTAAAAGTTAAATAATAAAATGGAAGCAGGGACAATAACTCCTATTTTTAACTAAATCTTGACTATTTTATACCATTTTAGCAATCTTATAATTTTATTAAAAAGTTTCTAAAACCATATTAGAAATTATTTAATTAGAACTATTTTTGTAAAATCCTCTTGATTTCGGTATATATTTTATTTGTGTTGTATAACTGGGTTATAGTCACGATCCCGATAGTCAGCATATCAATGCCAGGATCCTGGTCGCTAGAATGCCAGCAGGGTGCCGAGGGCTATTCCCACTGTGGTGAGTGTTGCACTGAAGCGCAGTGAGCCTGCAAGGGGCTTCGTTGCGCTTGCCGCCCTGCCAGCATTCTGGGATCCTGGCATCGGTATGCTGACCGCCGGGATCCCGACCGCCGGTATCCAGTACCCAACGCGTATAACCTTATACAGGGATACTATCTGCTGCTCTTTCCCAGAACACATCCGACATTACTTAAGTTAGCCATACACTAACAATTATCGTTCTAGTTGGCTGGTTGGAACGATAATCTGTTGGTGTGTGAAAGCAAACCATTTAGTATCCTAATAAATATAATTTGTGGACCCTTATTATTTTTTACTTGAAATAAATATTTCCTGGAGTTACGTGCATAAAAGGGGCCTCTACCTAGTGTAATCTGTATAAGAGGTACTACAGTGTGGTGTAATGTGACTGATGGACACTACTGTGTGGTGTAATGTGACTGATGGACACTACTCTGTGGTGTAATGTGACTGATGGACACTACTGTGTGGTGTAATGTGACTGATGGACACTACAGTGTGGTGTAATGTGACTGATGGACACTACTGTGTGGTGTAATGTGACTGATGGACACCACACTGTGGTGTAATGTGACTGATGGACACTACTGTGTGGTGTAATGTGACTGATGGACACTACAGTGTGGTGTAATGTGACTGATGGACACTACAGTGTGGTGTAATGTGACTGATGGACACTACTGTGTGGTGTAATGTGACTGATGGACACCACACTGTGGTGTAATGTGACTGATGGACACTACTGTGTGGTGTAATGTGACTGATGGACACTACAGTGTGGTGTAATGTGACTGATGGACACTACTGTGTGGTGTAATGTGACTGATGGACACTACTGTGTGGTGTAATGTGACTGATGGACACTACAGTGTGGTGTAATGTGACTGATGGACACTACAGTGTGGTGTAATGTGACTGATGGACACTACTGTGTGGTGTAATGTGATGATGGACACTACAGTGTGGTGTAATGTGACTGATGGACACCACACTGTGGTGTAATGTGACTGATGGACACTACTGTGTGGTGTAATGTGACTGATGGACACTACTGTGTGGTGTAATGTGACTGGACACTACTGTGTGGTATAATGTGAATTGGTACTATTCTATCACCGTAGCCTCACCCCTGCTCTACAATGTCTGTTTTCTCAGCACTGTAGAGCAGTGGGCAGAGCCACGATGACGCGATCATGATGCCATATACCCCCAGACAGCCACCTGTGTGCTGGCCATGCCCCCTATGCACCGACTGGGCTGCCCCCTCCCAGAGTAAGGGGCAGCCAAGTCATTAAGTATGATTTAGTAACATGCAAGTCAACCCCTGTTAGTGCGGCTGTTACACAAAATAACAGTTTATCCGAGGTACTTTACCCACAGCTGGAGGAGAGAGGGTAGCTTAAACCTTTGTCTTTTATCTCCATTCGTGCCTGCAGTACTCAGTTGCCAGCCATGTTAGAAATAGTTGTCTCAGCTCAGAGGCCCACTGGAGATGAAGGTTGTCCTAATATAGGTCCAAATCAAAGAAGCCTAACTTCCTTATGCATTTCTCTGCAAATGTATAGTGTCGGTTTATACTGACTTGAAAGGAGCTAGGAAATTTTTTGTTTTGTCTATAGGATAAACGTTCAGTCAAACCAAATTATAGGAGAATGCAATTTAGAGAATCAGAAAAGTTTATATTAATGATGGGGTAGTAGGTTGGACACTGAAGTGACATTGGTGTTTCCCATATGCCTATCAGTTCTGTATAAGCAGCCACACTGCCTAAGGTGTCGACCTAAGGTATGTCGACACCAAAAAGGTCGACGCACCTTAGGTCGACACCAATTGGTCGACACACCTTAGGTCAACATGGACAACAGGTCGACATGGAAAAAAATTAACATGAGTTTTTAAAAAAAAAAAAAAAAAAATTTGAACTTTTTCATACTTTACGATCCACGTGGACTACGATTGGGAATGGTAATCTGTGCTGAGCGCAGCCAGGCACCTTGCCATGCGAGGGGACGCGGTGCACTATATGGGGTTCCCGGTCACTCTACGTGTCGACCTTGTTCATTGTCGACCTTTTGTCCATGTCGACCTAAGGCATGTCGACCAATTGGTGTCGACCTACGGTGTGTTGACCTTTTTGGTGTCAACCTGGAGTCCCAGACCCTTACAGAGACAGCTACTGGGTAAGGGAAGCGGGCAGATAGTCACTGCACAGTACAGTTGGCACATTTACATTTAATTGAATACTCTGGAGAAAAATAATACTTTTTACTATAGCAGAAAAATAAATCCTGTATGTGCATGCTGTGGTAACAATATTTCTGTGCACATAATAAGAAAGTGGCCATTATATACGGATTCACTACGATATGCCGGCGGTCGGGCTTCCGGCGACCAGCATACCGGCACTGGGAGCCCGACCGCCGTCTTACCGACAGTGTGGCGAGCGCAAATGAGCCCCTTGTGGGCTCGCTGCGCTCGCCACGCTACGGGCACGGTGGTGCACTACGCGTGCTACACTATTTTATTCTCCCTCCAGTGGGGTCGTGGACCCCCACGAGGGAGAATAAGTGTCGGTATGCCGGCTGTCGGGATCCCAGCGCCGGTATACTGTGCGCCGGGATCCCGTCAGTCGGCATACAGAAGACCACCCATTATATACATCTCCTAGTTACCCACATACTGTCCCAGCTCCAAACATATGGCATTGTCTGGTTAGCGTGTTCACCAAATGCCACACTATAGCATACAACTCAACACTGGAGGGGACTGGAACAGGACAGGGGCATTATGTCATATATAGGGTATGTCTGTATCATGGATGGGTGCATGGAAAGCACAAGGCTGCCCTTTATCCCCATCTGGTCTCCTTCATAATGACCTCTCACTATCCTCAGCACCAGTGCCAGGTGTGTGCAGCGCCCATTCACCTCTGCTACACAGAACAGCAGTGACCAGACCTCCCCAATTACCCCACAACATGGACAATACAATGTAATCAAGACCAACATATCTTACTTTATTAATTCCAGGCATTTGTGCTTCCATTCTCTTATCTCCTGACACAGAATGTTCTCATTAGTTACTGTATGACCCATACCTCTTTCCTCCTGCTTCTGTAACGTCTCTCTGTACCGTACAGGTGTTACTGGCATCTGACACTGTCACCAGAAGGCAGCTTGCAGTGAAGGTCATCAAGTCGTGGTGGAAGAAGATATGATAAGATCTGTGCTGGTGGAGAGGGAAGCACTGCATGAAGTCTCTGGAACAGCCTTTGTCATCCTAGGGCTTTTTGCCTTTCAGACTGAGGTAAGTTCATGTACAGTATATTTCCATTAACCATCCTAGTTTGGAAAATGTTGTTACTGTTCCTGGGAATCCATACATGCTAGAGCAAATGCTATTCCTGAGCATCTTTCCATCTATTATAATACTACTGTTCCCGGGGACATCCTCAGTGCGCATGCCCAAATCACTAGGAAATGGCCGGGGAGGCATGCATAGACTATGTATTGCCTGCTGCAACTTTATTTGCATACTGTATATTCAGCTCTGTGTCAGCTCCACAACCCATATTTATTCCTCAGAAATGTTACATTTGTTTCCAATAAACCTATTTGTCTATTGTAGCTTCCAAATTGCTGTTGTTTCTCTTGTATTTATTTTCTTTTGGCAACTGCATAAAAGAACACAGGTATAGATAGATAGATAGATAGATAGATAGATAGATAGATAGATAGATAGATAGATAGATAGATAGATAGATAGATCTACAAAATCTGCCAGCACTCCCCTAGTGGTATTGCATCAGCGTGGCCCGGTGCCCTTTAGTGCTTGCATATATCCTCCAACAAGAACAGCACCGAGGGACAATAATTAGACTAAACAGTGTATTCACCAAACTCTCTCTCTCTCTCTATACACATTTTTATCAATTATGTTAAGTCCATTTCACTAGCTGGTCACCATGCCAGTGCACCCTGCACCCCCCTGCTCATGCCACTTACCTATCTTCTACAACTGAAAGCATCAAAAGCACTGGCCAGGGACAGATTGCCCTACGGGGGTACAGGTGAAATCCGTGGTAGGCACAACTACCCCACTGTCTGAGGGGCACATTCCCTCCTCTAATGTCAGATTCCAGTCAAATTATACAATGTTACCTAAATCATGGTGACTATGACTCGTCTATCTCATAGCCACAGATCCCACTTTAGCTCCAGAACTGGGGTCTTACTTAAAACAAATGAGGTCCTCAACAGATTATAGACATCGACACCCACCTGGAATTTCCCTGACCGGCCAGTCTGACACTGCATCCTTCACATACTCTCTGATTCATTGCCATACAGACACAGTGTCAGAAGTCTCCATCTTTGGTGGGACACCCGAGGATAGACCACCATAAATGTACTGTTTTACTAACATATTGTTATTGGATTGTGTGAAACTGATTATGGGAAAACCCCTTGAAGTGTTTACTTGCATATTGAAAGATGTAATTGTAAGTTATGTCATGTGCTGGTCCATCTCAGCAGCTTGTTTTACTTAGAGAATCTTCCATTTTACAGAGACATCAAACCAGAGAATATTCTCATCGATGGAGACGGCCATATTAAAATTGCAGATTTGGGCCTTGCATTAAACAACATGCATGAAGGAGACGTCGCCACTGAATATGCAGGAACAACAGGCTATATTGCCCCCGAGGTGAGTTATAAAGGATATTAGTGGATTTCTCATGCACACAGTGGGACTAAATGTAATGGCATCTGGTTTCTCTGTTTTATGGTATCCAACACTTTAGAACCCTCAGTGTTTTTGTACCTCAAGACATAAAAAATGTAGGGGATATCATAGTGTAAAAAACAGACACAAAGTCCAGTAGCTCGGAGGCTATTACATAGAGGGGTCTATTTACTAAGCCTTGGATGGAGATAAAGTGGATGGAGATAAAGTACCAACCAATTGGCTCCTAAGTGTCATTTTTCAAACCCAACAAGAGAAAGTTTTTGCGTAGGATGCAAGGAAAGGGAACTAAATGCCTTTTCCGGGGCACACTTATAAATTCATATAGTAATATGTGGTTAAAAATTCACTTTTAATTCATAATTTGTAAAGAGAATAGGTTAAATATACAAATACTTACACCAGGTTATATTGCGGCATATCCCTGCTGTTTTAAGAAAATACAATTGCAACTTATCATAAGTCAATAAGCATTTGTAGTGAAAATATAACAAAAATATACATATAAAGGTATCCAGGGACTTTTAATTTGTCTATAAATAGGGTTACCCTATTTGGACTTGTTATCTGGGAGCACCACCAACTCAGAGCCAATATAGATTTGTACAAAACTATGGCCAGTACGTTGGTATACAATCAATTATCTAATCACTTCTTGATAAATTAGGTCCAGTGCGGTTTCACAACCCTTTCACTACCGTATCATTTTTCAAACCCAGCCTGTGACCTGGTAGTTAGAAGCTGACTGGCTAATCATTTATCTCCATGAACTGTATCTCCATCCAAAGCTTAATAAATAGACCTTAGTTCGTAATATATTTATCCCAAGTAGCAAGTACGCTTGTACAGATAAATATATCTTCCTCAGGGTGACCTAAGCACCTAAGTAGAAGACCACGTTGTAGTGCAGCATATCTCAGCTATTTAGCTTGCTGATATATATAATAATAAAGCACAAAATGATGCTGCAGTCAGGGGAGGTTTAATAGAGGGGGTCAGGGACCTTAGGTCGACGCCAATTGGTCGACACACCTTAGGTCGACATGGACAAAAGGTCGACATGAGTTTTTTATGTTTTTTTGTGTCGTTTTCTTCGTAGAGTGACCGGGAACCCCAATTAGTGCACCGCGGCCCCTCGCATGGCTCGCTTCGCTCGCCATGCTTTGGGCATGGTGCCTTCGCTCCGCTTCACTTGGCACAGATTACCGTTCCAATCGTAGTCCACGTGGATCGTTAAGTATGAAAAGGTTCCAAAAAAGAAAAAAATTGTGAAAAACTCATGTCGACCTTTTTCCATGTTGACCCTTTGTCCACGTCGACCTAAGGTGTGTCGACCAATCGGTGTCGACCTAAGGTGTGTCGACCTTTTTGTTGTCAACCTGGAGTCCGGATACCAATAGAGGAGGGATCCCATATGCAGACTCCATGGTATTACGGTACAGTAGCTTCTGGCAATGTCGATCTGTGGGAACATATTGCCCGTGCCCTGTTCCCAGAGACTTTTCTACTGCACATGCGCATATCTCTGGGAAAATGATGCAGTGGGGATTTGTGTTGCGACTGCAGCACCATGCTGGACATCAGAGAGGTAAGTATTTAAACATGTGTGCAGGGTATGAATGAATATGCCAGTGGTTGCTGTCTATTTCTTTATTTTTTATCTATTAGACATAGAGAAAGAGAGGCAAGGAGTGTCAGATCTCCACTTTTTGGTTTTCAAGAGACCAGGAAATTATGTTATAACATTTGAGAGCTTATTGGTCAGACCCTTTAGTCCCAGTAGTCATGCGGAAAAGGAGATTTATGGTAGACTTACCATGGTTAAATCTCTTTCTGCGAGGTACACTGGGTTTCACAGGGAATACATTGGTGTATAGAGATGGCTCTTGATCCAGAGGCACCAACAATCTAAAGCTTTAGACTGTCCCAGGATGTATTGCGGTGCCTCCTCTATAAAACCCCGCCTCCAGGCACTGTGAGCTCAGTTTTAGTCAACCAGTCCAATGCAGAAGCAGGTAAAAGAGAAGGCAGATGTTAGCCACATAGAACCACGTTCTCATGAGAGGAGAAGGGACCAGCGGCTAATGCCATACAAACCCAAAGAAGCTAAGTGCGTCAGGTTGGGCGCCCTGTGGAACCCAGTGTACCTTGCAGAAAGAGATTTAACAATGGTAAATCTACCATAAATCTCCTTTTCTGCAGTGGGGTACACAGGGAATACAATGGGGATGTCCTACAGCAGTTCCTAAAGGGAGGGGATGCACCTTAGCGGGTATGAGAACCCGGCGTCCAAAGGAAGCATCCTGGGAGGCGGAAATATCAAAGGCATAGAACCTAATGAACGTGTTCTCTAAGGACCACGTAGCCACCTTGCACAATTGTTCTGCGGACGCACCACGGCGGACCGCCCAAGAAGGTCCAACAGAACGAGTAGAATGGGCCTTAACAGCAGCAGGAGCCAGGATCCCAGCTTGTGCAATCACCATTCTAATCCATCTGGCCAAGATTTGCTTATTTGCAGGCCAGCCACGTTTGTCGAAACCAAAAAGTACAAAAAGGGTATCTGACCTCCTGATAGAGGCAGTCCTCTCCACATAAGCATGGAGAGCCCTTACCACATCCAAAGACCGCTCTTTGGAGGACAAGTCAGAAGAGATGAAGGCTGGAACCACAATCTCTTGGTTAAGGTGAAAAGATGACACCACTTTAGGTAAGTAACCTGGGCGAGTTCTCAGAACTGCCCGGTCACGATGGAATATGATAAAGGGTGGGCGACAGGACAAAGCGCCTAAGTCCGACACCCTCCTAGCTGAGGCAATAGCCAGCAGAAACAGGACCTTGGCTGTGAGCCATTTAAGGGCCACTGAATCAAGAGGTTCAAATGGAGATTCTTGCAGGGCATTCAGGACCACAGACAGATCCCATGGAGCCACAGGAGGGACATAGGGAGGCTGAATCCACAGTACACCCTGAGTGAATGTATGTATGTCAGGAATAGGCACAATTTTCCTCTGAAACCACACCGACAAGGCAGATATGTGAACCTTGAGGGAGGCCAGACAAAGTCCTAAATCCAGGCCTTGTTGAACTTGTAAGCATCGTAATTCTTAGCAGCAACCCAGGTGAAGTAAGTATTCCAGACCCTATAATAAATTGTGGGACTTCAGCATAGCTTGGATAACTGCCTCAGAGAGTCCTTTGGCCCTCAGGAGTGAAGCTTCAAGAGCCATGCCGTCAAAGCCAGCCTGGCCAGGTCCAGGTAGACACAAGGGCCCTGAAAAAGGAGGTCTGGGCATTGAGGAAGTAGAAGAGGATGCTCTATCGATAGACCCTGCAGGTCTGAGAACCAATGCCGTCGTGGCCACGCTGGAGCGACTAGAAGTAGTATTCCTCCCTCTTGCTTGAACTTCCGTAGTACCCTGGGCAGGGGTGACACTGGAGGGAACACTTTAGAGCAGCCAAAAGTTCCATGGAATTGCCAGTGCTTCCGCGAATGCTGCTTGAGGATCCCTTGTCCTTGATCCGAAGACCGGAACTTTGTGATTGTGTCGAGACGCCATAAGGTCTACATCTGGTAGGCCCCACCTGTCCACTAGGAGTTGAAAGACTTCCGGATGAAGACTCCACTCTCCGGCATGTACGTCCTAATGACTGAGGAAGTCCACTTTCCAGTTGAGGACCCCCAGAATGAACACTGCCGATATTGCTGGCAGATGGCGTTCCGTCCAATAAAGGATTTTTGATACTTATATCATTGCCATGCAGCTCCTAGTGACGATGATTTATGTAAGAAACCATGGTGGCGTTGTCTGATTGTACTTGAACAGGCCTGTTCTGTATCAGAGGCAGGGCAAAAGTAAAAGAATTGAACACTGCCCGCGATTCCAGAATGGTCCACCGACCCTGGAGAAAGTGTTGCTCCAGCACCGAGCCACAATCCCTCAGACTGGCGTCCGTAGTCAGGAGGACCCAGTTGGGAATCCAGAAGGGCTTGGCCCCTGCTCAACTGTTGGTCATGTAGCCACCAGCTCATTGACAAACGAACCTCCGGAGTCAAGGAGATCATTTGAGACCTGATCCGATTAGGGAGACCATCCCACTTGGAAAGGATTAACCTCTGTAGAGGGTGGAAATTAAACTGAGCATACTCTACCATGTCGGATGCTGACACCATGAGGCCTAGTACTTGCATCGCCGAGTGTATCGACACTCTTAGGTGAGAGAGGAAGTATCTTATCCTATCCGGAAGCTTCTGGACTTTCTATGGAGACAGAAACAATCTTTGACTGTGTGTGAGCAGGGGACCAGTGAGATCTTTTTCCAGTTGACGAGCCAGCCATGGGCTTGTAGGAAGTTTACCGTCAGTTGTAGATGACTGAAAAGGATATCTAGGGAGTTCGCCAGGATCAGCAAGTCATCCAGATATGGCAGGATCCTGATTCCCTGATGACACAGATGAGCCGTCATCATGGCCATAACCTTGGTGAAGATCTGAGGGGCCGTGGCTAGTCCAAACGGCAGAGCCTGGAATTGATAATAAAGGTTGCCAATAGCAAACCACAGATATTGCTGATGCGACATGGCAATAGGTATATGCAGATAGGCATCTTGTATATCCAGGGATACCATACTGTATATTCTCTGGGTTCCTTGGCCAGTACAATCGAGCGCAGCATTTCCATATGGAACTTGGACACTCTCACATATTTGTTCAGTGATTTGAGGTTGAGTATAGGCCGGAAAGACCCATTTGGTTTCGGGACTAGAAACAGGGTCAAGTAGTATCCTCCGCCTCTCTGAGACAGGGGGACCGGCACTACCACTCCTGTATCCAGGAGGGAACACACAACCAGGTGTAGAGCTTGCGCTTTCAATGGGTCTGAAGGGACAACCGTCAGGTCAGAACTGGCAAGGGGGACGTTTCTTGAAAGAGACTGCGTACTCATGCATCTGGAGTGGTCTTTAACCAGACCTGGGTGAATTGCAGAAGTCGGCCTCCCACCCTGGGATCCCCCGGGGGAGGCCCACCCCCATCATGCAGCAGGCTTGTCTTGTTTGGAAGCAGGCTGACGGGCAGCCCAGGATTGTTTTGCTTTGGGCTTAGTGGTTTTGGGAGCACAAGCTTGTCTCTGGTATGCCTGACCTTTTGCTATCCCTTGAGGTCGAAAAGAACGAAAAGTGGTACTCTTTGTCTTCTGTGTAGAAGAATTAGTATTTGGGAGAAATGCAGTCTTAGCAGCTGCTAAGTCAGTCACAATCTTATTCAGATCCTCCCCAAACAAGATGTCTCCCTTAAAAGGGAGTACCTCCAAGGTCTTTTTGGAGTCCAGGTCCACCTTCCATGGCCTCAATCACAGAATTCAGTGAGCCAGGATGGACATAGTCGATGCCTTGGCCGCCATTAAACCTGCCTCAGAGGATGCCTCCTGAATGTAATGGGAGGCGGTGGCAATATGAGACAGATATTGTCTGGCAGTGTCAGATATATCCTGAGGCAGCTCCTCCTCTAGTGCCTGAACCCACGCTTCAATTCCTTTTGTGGCCCAGAAGGCTGCTATAGTGGGTCTATGTACAGCACCTGTAAGGGAGTAAATAGACTTCAGGCATCCCTCCACACACTTATCTGTCAGTTCCTTCAGTGAGGTGACAGTGGTGACAGGCAGAGTAGATGACACCACAAGACGGGTGACATGGGAATCCACCGGCTGTGGATTTTTCCACTTGTTACCCAACTCAATAGGATAACGAGCTAGCATCTTTTTAGACAGGGAGAATTTCTTTCCTAGAGAAGACCAGGGTTCCTGATGTATCTCTACCAAATGGTCAGGATGTGGTAAGACCACTTTAGTTACCTGCTGATGTTTAAATTTATTAGGTTTCTTAGACGCAGTAGTGGGATCTACATCATCATCGATTTGCAGAATCAGCTTAATAGCCTCCACCAGGTCAGGGACATCAATTGCGTTGTAGTTTCCTCGACAGAAGCGACTGTATCAGTGTCTGACGGATCAGTATACTCCCCATCCTCATCAGAAGTATCATCTGAGATATTAGTGGATTTTGAGGAGGAGGCGGCCCGCTTAGATGAACCCTTGATCGCCAAGGGACGTTGGGAAGGTTTTTGTCTAACCAAAGATTGATTCAATTGTTGTATCTGGGTAGACAGAGTATCCGCCCACGGCGGATTAACGGTAGGGACAATATGTGGCTGCAATGGCACAGGAGGTCCCATAGGGGGCGGTAGGCGTGTCACAAGCGTATTAAGCATTTTGGAGAATGCCACCCAAGGTGGCTCCTGATTGGCTACAGGAGCAGCGGGCTGACTGGGAGATGTATGGCATATATTACACAGACCATCAATCAAAGCTTCCCCCTCAGGCAAATCCTTGGCACAGGAGCATCCACGGATTTCCCGCCCTTTGTGTTAGACATTTTAGTGAATGTAACCGCAGAGCGAATGAGTACGATTCAGCCAGACAGAGTACACTACCTGCGAATAAATCCCCTAGTATGTGACAGTGTACACAGTACACAACACCAGCTCATAAATCCAGTATTAGGTGACGGAGTACACAGCAGAATACGCTTAACGGTAACTACTGTGCAACACTATATATGAGACCCTGGCTCACCTAGTCCTAGGGTACAGAATACAGTGATAGATACAGCTGGGATACACTGAAAGTGAAAATCACACAGCAGATACAGGCACACGAAGTCACAGTGACAATGCAGATAATTATTTTAGTCAGACAATAAAACTGCACTGGACTATATATATATATATACATATATGTGAAAGAACAGAAAAAAGGAAGGCGCAATTGTGAGTAAAATAGGAAATCTTTACTAATTAAAAAGTATAAGCTCACGTACATCAAGGTAAAATAATACCGGCTCCCATCTCCAAGGCCCCGCAAGAATGCCTCCGGATCGCACCTAGCAGCGCTTCAGACAGGGAAACCACAGCGGCTCTCGTTCAGCTGCATTTACGTCCAAACACCAGATCACAGTGCATGCGGTTGTTCTTTTAGCAGTAGGTGTGAGCGTCCCGACCGGTTTCATCACGATTGACTTTGTCAGGGGGTGTGGCCAAGCAGAGTGTCCGTGAGATATTTATAGCACATCCATTCTACTGCATTTTACACTAAAAGTGATCTTTATCCTCTCATAATATAGTCATTACTAAACTCATTCACTATAGATCATTAAAACATACATATTTTATAATAATTCGTATTTTTAACAACAGAGGGTAACTCAGAAACCATCAGACAGTAATTAACTCAATAGTTCTTAGATAATTGGACCAGCTGCACACAGTCTAAACATCAGACCAACTACCATAACTCATAGTGCTGTCCTACAAGTACATACTTGCCTACCTGACCCTCTCCATGAGGGAGAAAATGCTCTGTTCCTGGACTTTCCTGGTAATGTATGATTGCCATCACCTGTGGTGAGCTAGTTAATTGATAAGAAAGGTGTTTCACCACAGGTGATGGCAATCATACATTACCAGGAAAGTCCAGGAACAGAGCATTTTCTCCCTCATGGAGAGGGTCAGGTAGGCAAGTATGTACAAGTATGGTTTTAATCTTAACATAAACACATTTTTTATTTTGCGTCCGTCTGTTTCAGTCATTATCCTCTGCTGTTACATGTTTTAAAACACTTTTAATACAACAAATCCAAATAAATAAATATCACAATATACAAACATAAATACAGCAATATAATCACAGTTTCTTTTCTTATTTCAAAGATATATATCCCCACTTTATTTTCATAATACAGTATCATTAATTGTACTATGAGGCACATAGAGGGAAAGAAAAAAGTGTGCAAGTATACATGCATACACATGTGAATAAGTACATGCATGTATACACAATAGAAACCCAATATATATGTGTATCTACACTAGTTAATAACATTAATACTGGATATCGCTGGACATTGTATATTGGACCATGTCATGCGTATCACCACGCACCCTATCGATGTCACTAAGGGGTGATAACACCCAACATACATAGTGGCATCAGTGTGCATGATCATCCGCATTCCATCAGTGCAAAAAAGGGACAATGTCAAACGTCTCATTAAGACCATTTGGACTCAATGTTTTAAGTTTATGGATCCAGTATGTTTCCCTTCTTCCTAACTTCTTTAAAAGATCACCACCTCTGTCATCTAGCACTACATGTTCTATAGGTTTAAAAGAAAAATTATTTAAATTGCCACCTCCACATTCCAAGAAATGACGGGGTACACTATGATTAGTTAATTTATTACTTATACTTCTTATATGTTCAAGAATTCTAGTTTTCAGTGTTCTCTTTGTTCTCCCTATATAACTGACCCCACAACTACATTCCAACTGGTATATCACATGAGAAGTTAGACAGTTTGCAAAGCCTATTATTTTCCATGACTCTGTTCGTTCCTTATTCCAAATCAGCTTTCTGTCCTTACTCATAAATTTGCATACTTTGCAATGGCTACAGGGTGCACATCCATTCAGATCTTTTAACCAATTATTCTCCCCCTCCTTTCGTAAATTACTCGGGGCCAGAGCTGCCTTAAGTGTTTTTGCCCGCTTAAATATCACTTTTGGTTTATCAGGGAGTACTTTATTCAGGACAGAGTCTAGCATTAGGACATCCCAATGTTTACATAGGATACTTTCAATTTGTTTATTTTTAGTGTTAAAGTTTGTAACAAAAGGGACCATTTCTTTATGTTTTACATCATTTTTATCTTTATTTCTATATTTCAGGAGTTCCTTTCTTTCTAACACATCTGCTTTATATTTACATTTTTTAATTATCTCTATGGGGTAATTTTTTTCCTTAAACCTCTCTGTATATATTGCAGCCTGCTTCTCATATATATCTTCCTCTCCACAATTTCTTCGTAATCTCAGAAATTGGGAATACGGAATATTCCGCAACCAGTTTCTGGAATGACAGCTATCAAAGTGTATATAGCTGTTGCTATCAACTTTTTTAATGTGAGTATATGTATTCATTTTCTTCCCAGGAGTCCATTCACCAGCATCAAGAACCAAGTCTAAAAATTCAATCTTTTCTTCCTGATAGTAGAAGTAAATCTGAGGTTACTGTTGTTACTGTTAATATATGACATACATTTTTCAAAATACAATCGATCTCCTCTCCATATTATCAATATGTCATCTATATATCTATGAAAACTCACGATTTTATCAGTAAATTCATTTTCAACAAAGATATTTTCCTCTTCCCAGCGCCCTAGATATAAATTGGCTAGGCTTGGTGCATACGGAGTTCCCATCGCACACCCACATGTCTGATTATAGAACTCCCCCATGAATTTAAAGTAATTATTTTTAAGAATATACTCCAATATTCTTGCGGGGCCTTGGAGATGGGAGCTGGTATTATTTTACCTTGATGTACGTGAGCTTATACTTTTTAATTAGTAAAGGTTTCCTATTTTACTCACAATTGCGCCTTCCTTTTTTCTGTTCTTTCAGATGTATCCAGCCGGTGGATCGGCCTTTTAGGAATTGGCAGCAATCACATCAATTTAAAAGGACTGATTATGCTACATCTAAATTGAACTGAGAGAAATATCCCATGCGCAGTTAAAAAATTCTGGTGATAATATATATATATATATATATATATATTAGTCCATAGCAGCCGGCACTCCAAACAATTAAGCAGCAATACGTCCCGTGCCAGTGAAAAAACAGCATACACCCCTTCACAACTCACGGCACTGGAGACAATTTTCAAATGCAGTAAACAGCTTGTATTTTAGGTAGACGCACGTTTCAGAGCTACTGCTCCGTCCTCAGTACCATACAAGATAAAACACAATAAACAATACACACATTTAAATACCTGTACAGGTCCCGCCAGGCACAGCCGCCGTCCTCCTGGTTCCCGTTCTCGACCGCTGCTCTCACTTCCGCTTCCGCTCTCAGGCCTCATGTTGCCAGGCAACGCTAAGCTTGCGCGTCACCTGCCCCACGGTCTGTAGAACGGGACGTATCTGATATTGCAGCTCCGGAACTGGTTCCCCCGGGGTCTGCTGCATAAGCCTGACAGGGACCTAAACAAAAAACAACACATGATACAGACACTATAAAGAAAAAACATGGACAATAAACATCACATGAAACATACATATCATACCCAGGAACATAATCCCACTACTAATTAAGGATCGCTATAAGTACATATATATCTACTGGCTGGATATAACCGCGCTAATACAAAGTAGGTCCCCCTCACTGGGAGCGACATCCCCCAGTGTATCCTACACACGGGGCGTGTCATCCCTCAGTGATACTGTGTTGTACCCACAGCAACCCAATCTACATGACATTCCAGTTAATTTTGTCATTAAGACCAAAAGGAGTAAACGTATTTAGTCTCATTATCCACCTAGATTCTTTTTCCAGCAGGCATTTAGACCTGTCCCCTCCACGTAATGTGAGTGGAACATGGTCAATGCCGAAGTAGCTTAAATCACATAATTTATGACCTGCTTGTTTGAAGTGGCGCGCCACCGGTTGGTCCACTGTCTTACCCTCAAGTGTCAACTTGATGGCTGACCGATGGGCTGCCATTCTTTCGCTCAGCTTCCGTACTGTCTGGCCTATGTAATAAAGGCCACAAGGACAAACTATAGCATATACCACGAAGGAAGTGTTACATGAAATTACATATCTGATGTCATACTTTTTATCATTATTGTGTGGGTGTTTAAAATCTTTACACACCACCATGTAACGACATGTGGTACATTTCGGGCATCTATAACAGCCTGGAGCCTTGCGATGGACATTAGGTGTATCTCCCTTGCCCATACCTGTGATATCTGTGCGAACCAAACGGTCCCTTAAATTACGACCTCTCCTAAAAGCTGCAACCGGTCTAATTTCTCTGAGCCCAGGAAGATCAGGGTCTGATGCCACAATGGGCCACAGAGCCTAGGAGGCCCTGTGTATAATGGGACTAGCTACCGAGTAGTCACTACTCCAAGGTAAGATGGTGCTCTCCTTGTTCCTATTTGGCATCAGCAAGTCCCTACGAGACATACCCAGTACTTTCTGTTTTTGTGTCTGAAGAAGCTGTCTATCATACCCTCGGTGTTCAAATTTGGAGATCATGTCATCCAAAAGTTGAGGTACTTTAGTCTGATCGCTAGTAATGCGGGCAACGCGCATCATTTGTGATGCCGGTAGACCCCTCTTTAGAGCGGGCGGGTGATGGCTGGAAGCGATCAGCAGTGTATTGCGATCCGTAGGTTTAGAGTATATTTCTGACTGTAAAGCCCCCTCCACTAGCATCACCTTAACATCTAGAAAGTTAGCTACCTTGTTGTCACATGTGTATGTGAACTTAATCGGAGATGATGAGTTGTTAATCTCACACATAAGGGCCTCAAAGGTTTGTAGATCACCCCCCCACAATAGGAACACGTCGTCAATATACCGAGTGTACATGAGTATCTTGCTACTCACCGCAGGGTTACTAAAAAACATTTTCTGTTCTTGATCGAACATATACACATTAGCATACGAGGGTGCTACCGATGATCCCATCGCGCACCCTCGCAGCTGCAGGTAGAATTCACCATCGAACAAAAAATAATTGCGATATAGAGTAAGCTCTAACAGGGTCAAAAATAAATCATGGTTAAATACACTGGAAGCCAGATTCCTCTCTAGAAAAGCCTTCATTGCCCGCATTCCCTCATGATGAGGAATTGACGTATACAGGCTCTTAACGTCCAGACAACATAGCCACGTATTAGGAGGAATATCCTGGAGCGCTTCTAACTTCAGTAGAAATGAGGTCGTGTCTTTTAGGAAAGTCTCTTGGGTCAGCAAAAGAGGTTGCAGGATGCTGTCTAGCAATTGTGCCACTGGCTGGTACAAAGAGTCCCTTGCGGAAATAATCGGTCTGCCGGGCGGTAGGGTATCATGTTTATGAAGTTTGGGCAGTGTATACAACACCGGATTCTTGGGATGTTTTATACATAGTGCTTTGTGTACTTTGTCAGGAAGTAAGCCTTCATCTTTTGCTCTTACTAAGATATCCATCAACTCTTTCTGATATTCCAGAACCGGGTTACTTCTGAGTTTTTGATAAACTCCAACCTCCGCCAGTTGTACTTGTATTTCCTTTCTGTAATAGTCCAAGTCTAGAATCACTATAGCCCCGCCTTTATCGGCGGGCCTGATCACAATATCCTGATACGAAGACAGCTGATTAATCGCTTCACGTTCAACTCTAGTGAGGTTGAATTTAATACTAGCAGGTGCTGCTAGATATCTGTTGACTGAATTGTCCATCAAACGACTAAAAGTTCTAATGGAGGCGTTATGGGATGGAGGATCAAATCTAGACTTGGACCTATTATGTAGGAATGCCTCAAAGACAGAATCAGATGTTACAGATGTTACGTTCTGGAAATATTCTTTGAGCCGCAATTTTCGGGAAAAATTGTATAAGTCACGTGACCAATTGAACAGGTCATGATTATTAGTAGGTACGAAACTTAGTCCCTTATTGAGCACTTGGATTTCTGTGGCAGACAAGGATCTTTTGGAAAGATTAAATATTAGGTGTTCTTCTTGAGCGTGACTGCCCTTATTCCTTTTGTTCTGGCCACCCCTGCGGGTGGCAGATGTCCTGAACCCCTGGCCCCATCCTGGGCCCTTTGACCTAAAGGGGCCCCACTCGGGACGGAATTCTCTTCTGACTCTGAAAAGGCGAATTCGCTGTCACTGCTGGAAATTCCACTTCTTTTCGCCCCTTCGTCTGGGGTTCTGCCATGGGCGTCTTCTCATGGCTGATCTGGAATTCCTTTCGGGCTCTGCACCAGTGAGCCACCTATACACCTTGTTTTCCACGTAATCCTGGTCCACCATTGCCTTCTTATTTCTTTTAAATTTCAAGAGCTCGCGTCGATATTGGTCACATTGTTTTTCTATTTTAGATATCCAATCCTGTGAGGTATCTTTTTCTAATACTTTCTTGTTCTCACGTTCCAGATTTGCGATTTTAGTGCGTGTTAGCTCTAATTCTCTATTCGCCTCTTCAATTACCAAGATCATCAGATCGAAACTACAGCGATTAAGAATCCCCAACCATTTTCTGACAAAATCAGGGTTCTGTCTACCTATGGTTGGTACGTTCCGCACCCGGAAACCACGGGGGATTTTGTGTTCCCTGTAATATTCAGACAATGAGATACTGTGTAACACAAAGCCAATTTCACGACGTTTCAATCGCATAACCTGGAACACATGATCCTCAGCTTTCATGGTTTGATCCTTCATGGGTATGGTTTCTTTAGATAAAATACTTTCTATCTGGGCTGCAGTAAAGCTGAATGTTTCACTAGGATTTACTGACTGCATTACAATGCATCCTGGGGGATCCTGGGAAATAGGGGATTCTTGTTCCATCTTGTTCCCAAGATGAGTTGCGGATGAAACCTTCCGTAGGAAAATAAATAATGGTCACTTCAGGTGTAATTCACCTTGCCCCACCGCAATCTCAGTATAATCCACCAAATATCGGCTGAGTATTACTGCAGCCCACCCAGATAGAAAAATAAAATGTCCTGCACAGCTCTCCACAGCGTCTGCAGTGCGCTTCTTTGTTCACAGATATTTGCATAAAAAGTTCAATGCTAGTCGGTGCCTTGCCAACAACTGCTCATGATGAGCCTGCATACATATTAGTCCATAGCAGCCGGCACTCCAAACAATTAAGCAGCAATACGTCCCGTGCCAGTGAAAAAACAGCATACACCCCTTCACAACTCACGGCACTGGAGACAATTTTCAAATGCAGTAAACAGCTTGTATTTTAGGTAGACGCACGTTTCAGAGCTACTGCTCCGTCCTCAGTACCATACAAGATAAAACACAATAAACAATACACACATTTAAATACCTGTACAGGTCCCGCCAGGCACAGCCGCCGTCCTCCTGGTTCCCGTTCTCGACCGCTGCTCTCACTTCCGCTTCCGCTCTCAGGCCTCATGTTGCCAGGCAACGCTAAGCTTGCGCGTCACCTGCCCCACGGTCTGTAGAACGGGACGTATCTGATATTGCAGCTCCGGAACTGGTTCCCCCGGGGTCTGCTGCATAAGCCTGACAGGGACCTAAACAAAAAACAACACATGATACAGACACTATAAAGAAAAAACATGGACAATAAACATCACATGAAACATACATATCATACCCAGGAACATAATCCCACTACTAATTAAGGATCGCTATAAGTACATATATATCTACTGGCTGGATATAACCGCGCTAATACAAAGTAGGTCCCCCTCACTGGGAGCGACATCCCCCAGTGTATCCTACACACGGGGCGTGTCATCCCTCAGTGATACTGTGTTGTACCCACAGCAACCCAATCTACATGACATTCCAGTTAATTTTGTCATTAAGACCAAAAGGAGTAAACGTATTTAGTCTCATAATCCACCTAGATTCTTTTTCCAGCAGGCATTTAGACCTGTCCCCTCCACGTAATGTGAGTGGAACATGGTCAATGCCGAAGTAGCTTAAATCACATAATTTATGACCTGCTTGTTTGAAGTGGCGCGCCACCGGTTGGTCCACTGTCTTACCCTCAAGTGTCAACTTGATGGCTGACCGATGGGCTGCCATTCTTTCGCTCAGCTTCCGTACTGTCTGGCCTATGTAATAAAGGCCACAAGGACAAACTATAGCATATACCACGAAGGAAGTGTTACATGAAATTACATATCTGATGTCATACTTTTTATCATTATTGTGTGGGTGTTTAAAATCTTTACACACCACCATGTAACGACATGTGGTACATTTCGGGCATCTATAACAGCCTGGAGCCTTGCGATGGACATTAGGTGTATCTCCCTTGCCCATACCTGTGATATCTGTGCGAACCAAACGGTCCCTTAAATTACGACCTCTCCTAAAAGCTGCAACCGGTCTAATTTCTCTGAGCCCAGGAAGATCAGGGTCTGATGCCACAATGGGCCACAGAGCCTAGGAGGCCCTATGTATAATGGGACTAGCTACCGAGTAGTCACTACTCCAAGGTAAGATGGTGCTCTCCTTGTTCCTATTTGGCATAAGCAAGTCCCTACGAGACATACCCAGTACTTTCTGTTTTTGTGTCTGAAGAAGCTGTCTATCATACCCTCTGTGTTCAAATTTGGAGATCATGTCATCCAAAAGTTGAGGTACTTTAGTCTGATCGCTAGTAATGCGGGCAACGCGCATCATTTGTGATGCCGGTAGACCCCTCTTTAGAGCGGGCGGGTGATGGCTGGAAGCGATCAGCAGTGTATTGCGATCCGTAGGTTTAGAGTATATTTCTGACTGTAAAGCCCCCTCCACTAGCATCACCTTAACATCTAGAAAGTTAGCTACCTTGTTGTCACATGTGTATGTGAACTTAATCGGAGATGATGAGTTGTTAATCTCACACATAAGGGCCTCAAAGGTTTGTAGATCACCCCCCCACAATAGGAACACGTCGTCAATATACCGAGTGTACATGAGTATCTTGCTACTCACCGCAGGGTTACTAAAAAACATTTTCTGTTCTTGATCGAACATATACACATTAGCATACGAGGGTGCTACCGATGATCCCATCGCGCACCCTCGCAGCTGCAGGTAGAATTCACCATCGAACAAAAAATAATTGCGATATAGAGTAAGCTCTAACAGGGTCAAAAATAAATCATGGTTAAATACACTGGAAGCCAGATTCCTCTCTAGAAAAGCCTTCATTGCCCGCATTCCCTCATGATGAGGAATTGACGTATACAGGCTCTTAACGTCCAGACAACATAGCCACGTATTAGGAGGAATATCCTGGAGCGCTTCTAACTTCAGTAGAAATGAGGTCGTGTCTTTTAGGAAAGTCTCTTGGGTCAGCAAAAGAGGTTGCAGGATGCTGTCTAGCAATTGTGCCACTGGCTGGTACAAAGAGTCCCTTGCGGAAATAATCGGTCTGCCGGGCGGTAGGGTATCATGTTTATGAAGTTTGGGCAGTGTATACAACACCGGATTCTTGGGATGTTTTATACATAGTGCTTTGTGTACTTTGTCAGGAAGTAAGCCTTCATCTTTTGCTCTTACTAAGATATCCATCAACTCTTTCTGATATTCCAGAACCGGGTTACTTCTGAGTTTTTGATAAACTCCAACCTCCGCCAGTTGTACTTGTATTTCCTTTCTGTAATAGTCCAAGTCTAGAATCACTATAGCCCCGCCTTTATCGGCGGGCCTGATCACAATATCCTGATACGAAGACAGCTGATTAATCGCTTCACGTTCAACTCTAGTGAGGTTGAATTTAATACTAGCAGGTGCTGCTAGATATCTGTTGACTGAATTGTCCATCAAACGACTAAAAGTTCTAATGGAGGCGTTATGGGATGGAGGATCAAATCTAGACTTGGACCTATTATGTAGGAATGCCTCAAAGACAGAATCAGATGTTACAGATGTTACGTTCTGGAAATATTCTTTGAGCCGCAATTTTCGGGAAAAATTGTATAAGTCACGTGACCAATTGAACGGGTCATGATTATTAGTAGGTACGAAACTTAGTCCCTTATTGAGCACTTGGATTTCTGTGGCAGACAAGGATCTTTTGGAAAGATTAAATATTAGGTGTTCTTCTTGAGCGTGACTGCCCTTATTCCTTTTGTTCTGGCCACCCCTGCGGGTGGCAGATGTCCTGAACCCCTGGCCCCATCCTGGGCCCTTTGACCTAAAGGGGCCCCACTCGGGACGGAATTCTCTTCTGACTCTGAAAAGGCGAATTCGCTGTCACTGCTGGAAATTCCACTCTTTTCGCCCCTTCGTCTGGGGTTCTGCCATGGGCATCTTCTCATGGCTGATCTGGAATTCCTTTCGGGCTCTGCACCAGTGAGCCACCTATACACCTTGTTTTCCTCGTAATCCTGGTCCACCATTGCCTTCTTATTTCTTTTAAATTTCAAGAGCTCGCGCCGATATTGGTCACATTGTTTTTCTATTTTAGATATCCAATCCTGTGAGGTATCTTTTTCTAATACTTTCTTGTTCTCACGTTCCAGATTTGCGATTTTAGTGCGTGTTAGCTCTAATTCTCTATTCGCCTCTTCAATTACCAAGATCATCAGATCGAAACTACAGCGATTAAGAATCCCCAACCATTTTCTGACAAAATCAGGGTTCTGTCTACCTATGGTTGGTACGTTCCGCACCCGGAAACCACGGGGGATTTTGTGTTCCCTGTAATATTCAGACAATGAGATACTGTGTAACACAAAGTCAATTTCACGACGTTTCAATCGCATAACCTGGAACACATGATCCTCAGCTTTCATGGTTTGATCCTTCATGGGTATGGTTTCTTTAGATAAAATACTTTCTATCTGGGCTGCAGTAAAGCTGAATGTTTCACTAGGATTTACTGACTGCATTACAATGCATCCTGGGGGATCCTGGGAAATAGGGGATTCTTGTTCCATCTTGTTCCCAAGATGAGTTGCGGATGAAACCTTCCGTAGGAAAATAAATAATGGTCACTTCAGGTGTAATTCACCTTGCCCCACCGCAATCTCAGTATAATCCACCAAATATCGGCTGAGTATTACTGCAGCCCACCCAGATAGAAAAATAAAATGTCCTGCACAGCTCTCCACAGCGTCTGCAGTGCGCTTCTTTGTTCACAGATATTTGCATAAAAAGTTCAATGCTAGTCGGTGCCTTGCCAACAACTGCTCATGATGAGCCTGCATACATATTAGTCCATAGCAGCCGGCACTCCAAACAATTAAGCAGCAATACGTCCCGTGCCAGTGAAAAAACAGCATACACCCCTTCACAACTCACGGCACTGGAGACAATTTTCAAATGCAGTAAACAGCTTGTATTTTAGGTAGACGCACGTTTCAGAGCTACTGCTCCGTCCTCAGTACCATACAAGATAAAACACAATAAACAATACACACATTTAAATACCTGTACAGGTCCCGCCAGGCACAGCCGCCGTCCTCCTGGTTCCCGTTCTCGACCGCTGCTCTCACTTCCGCTTCCGCTCTCAGGCCTCATGTTGCCAGGCAACGCTAAGCTTGCGCGTCACCTGCCCCACGGTCTGTAGAACGGGACGTATCTGATATTGCAGCTCCGGAACTGGTTCCCCCGGGGTCTGCTGCATAAGCCTGACAGGGACCTAAACAAAAAACAACACATGATACAGACACTATAAAGAAAAAACATGGACAATAAACATCACATGAAACATACATATCATACCCAGGAACATAATCCCACTACTAATTAAGGATCGCTATAAGTACATATATATCTACTGGCTGGATATAACCGCGCTAATACAAAGTAGGTCCCCCTCACTGGGAGCGACATCCCCCAGTGTATCCTACACACGGGGCGTGTCATCCCTCAGTGATACTGTGTTGTACCCACAGCAACCCAATCTACATGACATTCCAGTTAATTTTGTCATTAAGACCAAAAGGAGTAAACGTATTTAGTCTCATAATCCACCTAGATTCTTTTTCCAGCAGGCATTTAGACCTGTCCCCTCCACGTAATGTGAGTGGAACATGGTCAATGCCGAAGTAGCTTAAATCACATAATTTATGACCTGCTTGTTTGAAGTGGCGCGCCACCGGTTGGTCCACTGTCTTACCCTCAAGTGTCAACTTGATGGCTGACCGATGGGCTGCCATTCTTTCGCTCAGCTTCCGTACTGTCTGGCCTATGTAATAAAGGCCACAAGGACAAACTATAGCATATACCACGAAGGAAGTGTTACATGAAATTACATATCTGATGTCATACTTTTTATCATTATTGTGTGGGTGTTTAAAATCTTTACACACCACCATGTAACGACATGTGGTACATTTCGGGCATCTATAACAGCCTGGAGCCTTGCGATGGACATTAGGTGTATCTCCCTTGCCCATACCTGTGATATCTGTGCGAACCAAACGGTCCCTTAAATTACGACCTCTCCTAAAAGCTGCAACCGGTCTAATTTCTCTGAGCCCAGGAAGATCAGGGTCTGATGCCACAATGGGCCAGAGCCTAGGAGGCCCTATGTATAATGGGACTAGCTACCGAGTAGTCACTACTCCAAGGTAAGATGGTGCTCTCCTTGTTCCTATTTGGCATCAGCAAGTCCCTACGAGACATACCCAGTACTTTCTGTTTTTGTGTCTGAAGAAGCTGTCTATCATACCCTCGGTGTTCAAATTTGGAGATCATGTCATCCAAAAGTTAAGGTACTTTAGTCTGATCGCTAGTAATGCGGGCAACGCGCATCATTTGTGATGCCGGTAGACCCCTCTTTAGAGCGGGCGGGTGATGGCTGGAAGCGATCAGCAGTGTATTGCGATCCGTAGGTTTAGAGTATATTTCTGACTGTAAAGCCCCCTGCATAGAGGCACTCCCGGACTGCAGAATTAGTGAATCAAATGCGGTGATTTATTCAACGTTTCGGGGTACTGCCCCCCGTCATCAGGACACACACATCAATAACTGTGAAACAAACAGTGCTTAAATAGACACACTTACAGGTCTCCAGATTGTTCTGCTGCCTCCCAGCGTGCGCTCCCGGCGCCCGCGTCTCACTTCCGGTCCCGGAAGTGACGTCCCACCCGGAAGTGACGTCCACCAGGTCACTGCACCAGGGGCTGCCCAGGTTGCCATGGTGATGCTGCTGAAGCCGCAGCAGCACCATGGGACCTGTAAATAAATAACAAAACAAACAACGACAATTATAATGATAATACAGTCTAAAATCAATCTTTGTGAATCATATAATTATATTAATACTATACATATTGTGTAAACATATTAAAAAACAAGGTGATGTTTGATCTTAGTGTACACACACATTACAGAGGCTCTATATCGCCATCTAGTGCTTGTGAATATTCACAAGCACTAGATGGCGATATAGAGCCTCTGATTCACAAAGATTGATTTTAGACTGTATTATCATTATAATTGTCGTTGTTTGTTTTGTTATTTATTTACAGGTCCCATGGTGCTGCTGCGGCTTCAGCAGCATCACCATGGCAACCTGGGCAGCCCCTGGTGCAGTGACCCAGGGAACGTCACTTCCGGGTGGGACGTCACATCCGGGACCGGAAGTGAGACGTGGACGCCGGGAGCGTACGCTGGGAGGCAGCAGAACAATCTGGAGACCTGTAAGTGTGTCTATTTAAGCACTGTTTGTTTCACAGTTATTGATGTGTGTGTGTGTCCTGATGACGGGGGGCAGTACCCCGAAACGTTGAATAAATCACCGCATTTGATTCACTAATTCTGCAGTCCGGGAGTGCCTCTATGCATTGCTTGTTTTATATATATATATATTGATAAAGCCTAATATTTATCCTCTATAACACACTATAAAGAGGTTAAGAGACACAGTACGCAATTGGCGCACGAGGTACCGTAAGGGTACGCCCTTAGCGTAGCGGACGCTGTATCGGGAGCAAGCCGCTCGAGCGACACAAACGCTCGCGAGAATACGCTGTTGGTATCGGGCACACTATAGGTGAGCGACTACCGTAATGCTACGCTGTCAGCGTAGCGGACGCTCGAGACCACGAGGAGATCACGAGCGGCGCAGACGCTCACGAGATAACAATCAGTAGACCTTGAATGTAACACACAGAAAGGATATTCTTATACTGTAGACCTTGTACTGAAACACTGTAGCGATATAACGCTGCTTAACCTTGTTTACACTAAAGCTGTTTGAGCGATAGAGACGCTCCTATTACCCTCTGCAATATAATGAACACACAATACCGGTCTAAGGGTCTAACGCCTTTTAAGGAAATGAATGAACGTTCAATCGCAAAAGAATAATACAATACAAGTTATACACTACCAAGATAACATAAAATACCTAACCGGATAACTTCACATAAAATACAATACAGATACAATTACATTTAAAGGGGGGGAAGGAGAGAGAGAGAATGGCTTGTAACATTAAATAAGAGACAATATGGTTGCAGAGAAACTTACGCACAAAGGGAAACAATCGCATGCGCCTTCTGGATGTCCAGCTCCCGATTATCAGTGATGAGAACCGTTGAAGAGAATAGAGAGCTGGCCCAGATCGGCTTGTCCTTTTATACACTACACGCAATACAGTACAATGGTCCCTATATTCTTATTGTTCATTGGACACAGGAATTCGTCTTCGCATTATAACAAAAGGTCATAGGTTGGTTCATACAGGTGGGCTGTGACTATTTCAAACTGCTCAGGTGGGAGGGAAATTGGGTTTCCCGCCGCATGGGTAATAAAGTGCAAATACAGTAAATGTTCATAAACTTCTTATGTCCATAACTATTCGCACGAGCGATTAATCAGCTTCAAACCAACACCGGAATATTGCTAATTAAATACTCTTCCGATGGATACTAAACACCACTGTATAACCTCTGTCTGACCCTTCGTATCAAACAAAGAGGGATCTCTTTGTCTATGAACATGCTACATTAACTAAACTTTCAGATTCTATCAAAGGGACCATAATCTACAAAATACATTATATGGTTAAAATATGTTACGATTGAGTCGCACGCTAGACGTATACAAACTCTACCGTAAATGCGCATACCGTGCGCCCGCGGGTGCACGCAACAGCGAGTATGCGCACGCACGGGAGAGCTCATGCACGCGCAGCGGGGACACGCATGAGGTGCAAATATGGCAATGTGTAGCGTGATATTTTTCTGACTTTGACAGTCCACCCTTTGGCAGTCACCAATAACTGCCACTTCCTAAAACATTTCAAAAAGAGAAAAATATATGTCATATGTAAATACATTTCTATGATTGGGTAAGGGAGGAGAGAAGAAGGTGGGAAAAGGGTATGACCTAGTGAGATAGCAGAAGCATGTGTGTATGAATCCATGTTTGGGGGGTCATGTATCATCGTGCCGTACGTGTTTTAAAATCAAGCTTCGAGGTATTGCGAAGTATACATTTGAATTCCTTCTTATCCCGTGGTACGGGTCTGTGGATGGGCTGTCAAACTTTACCGAGCTCTTTTCGGCTGCAACAAAATGGGGGAGCACATTTTAGTTGATGATACATGAATAGGGGGATATGTGAGTGCTGATATCTGTGCCTATATTCCCTATCGACTATGTGTGTTATTACCTGAAGGTTGTAGAGATGAAGATAAAGAACAATTATGGTAAATGCAGTGATAAACTATGTGAGTTTAATATACATTTGCCGATTGAGGTCTTGTCTTGTCTTGTCTCGATGTGCATGTTGACTGTAGTCTCTTTGTGCTTTTGCCAATAAACGCAAGCAAAGCTTTATCAATGTCCATAGACTTACAAAAAGTGTTGGGCTAGCGTAAAATTAAAGGTACTAGGGATATGGGGGGTCTATGGCATAGTACATCAGTTGTCTGTGTAAAAGGTTGTCAAATTCTTCTTCCAAGCGGATGTCTTTTTACCTTGGAGAGAAACAAAGGAGAAACGGGTGAAAGAAACGGACCGTGGAATCACATTTTCATCACAACATTGTCTCTATCGTTGGGTCATAAACCAAATCAGTCGTTGTTATTACAGTATCTTCACTTCTTAAACTCATCACTCGGGCGCTACGTTTACACTTCGTTAAAGCCTGAACGCATCTAAATATCAGACCGACCAATATGATGACACCCAGAACACACAAAAGAAATTTCCCTACATCCATTATAATTCCTTGAGCCCATTCTCCTAAACCAGAGAACCAATTTCGTGGGTTCAACCATGACACCCAACCGGTCAGCTCATTACCCACAGCAGCGAGGGTGAGATTGTGTCTCCTGCAGAATTCCCACTTTAATTGGAGAATGTCATCCATCTTTTGTTCTATGACCTCGACCGGGTCCTCGGTGCTATTCGTAATATAAGTGCAGCATTTTACGCCGTACTGCGTTGCCAGTGTGACACAATATCCGCCTGTCACTGCTGTGAGATAATTAAGAACCATCCTATGCTGAACCAGTTCTGTTTTATAAGCTTGGAGCTCCCTTCCGGTATACCTGAATGTGTCATCATACATTTCAGTGGTATTGTCTAATAAGTTTGCAAGCGCAGATATGTATTTATAATTTATCACTCCTCTGGCGGTACGAGTGATGTCTAACGCGATTAGGAATTGAATCCCGGTGGATTCATTGATCAGGTCAGAGGCCGGATGCTCTGTTCTTTCTATTAGGTGCCGTTTAACGATGTGTTCGTAATGAGTGTGAGTATAAGGAGCTTGGGCACTGCGGTGAATATCCTTCATTTTAGTGTGGGATGCGGTCATTACCTCAGGCAGTACTTTTCCAATATAACATAACCCTTCTGAGTTTGGGGCAAGCCACTTATACGCCTTCCTCCCGCATATGAAATATGCATCATCGGGGAGAACATATGGGACGGAGTAGGACATTACCATATTACACATTTTCCATATGAAATTTCCTAACCCTAATTCTCCCATCTGTTTAGTACACGTATCAGTTTGTACGATATGTGCACAGTATCCTGGTGATACCTCTCCAACTCTCATGGTCCTACTTCCTAGGGTATACCTATATCGGAAATATTTTCCGCTACGGCTATGTGGCGTATAAGTTCTGTATCTGTAGGCATTCTATCGGCTCTGTATGAAAAGGTCATGGTTTGGTTATTCCATGACACTTCCCAATTTCCCGGCTTTCGGGGATTGGAAATGTTAAAACATACTAGGGATCTATCCACATGATATTGGTGGAGCTTCAAACTAGGAGGACTGGAGATATTAAACCTCCTGTCCACCGGCCTCCCACCACTTAGCTCAAGTACCTCCCCTATAGTTAAAGGGAAGGGCACTAATCCTGATTTGCTATGGCCTTGAGGTACTTGAGAGTATACCCAACAATCTGTCTGATTTAACACTTTACCCACTAAGGAGTGATAGTCACTCAATGGATGCCGGTCCATGTGGATATTAAAACTGGACTGACATTTCTTGATGCACCCATCCTCAACTATCACAGTGTCTACAAATACAGTTCTTTTCAGTTAACAATCCTTCACAATGTTTACAAATAACATGGCTGCTAGATCGTTTCCGGTACTCGCCTTTGCTCGGTGATTGTGTTGCTATTGGAAATTTACACCTCCGTCTTAGTCATCAGAAACCCTTCTGGATCCTTTCTCGACCTCACTGGTACTCTCACCGAAACAGACTGCTCTGGTCAACATCATGGTCAACAGGAAAATCCATATCACAGTCTCTTGGGGCAAGTCCATCTTACAGGAGGAGAAAAGGAGAAATTTGTAATGGGGGTACAGAAAAACAGTTTGAGGGGGAGAGAAACTTGTTACGATAATTAGTTCTCTAGTCTTGTTGTTCTTCGTGTTCTGCTGTCATCTCAAAGGTGCTGTCTCTCAGTCTTCCAACCGAACACTCCGGTGATACAATATTTCTTCCAAACCAGCGATCTTTCTGTAAGGAGCAAAAATCTTGCATCACCATTTGTCTAACTGATGTGTGACATACCATCTTTAAAACATGAAAACATGAGTGAGAAGAGAGAAAACAAAAAAAAAACAAAAGAGAGAGAGAACAATTCATATACATATATATTACATGAACCAAAAAACATTTTTCAAACATTTTAAAACATTGTCAGATCTGCCGTTCATCATCAGGCTGACATATCTACATGTCCAATGGTGTCCCTGCGCAGTCCCCCCCACCAGCACCTCCATACTCCACCCTTTGTATCTGGCCAGGATACATTGATGCGGGTAGGTCATGCTGGGGTTTGGTAGACTTCTGCAAAGACCAATTAGCTATGCAATGTTTGAGTCCTGCTGATGACCGTCAGAGATGGGGAAAAAGAAAACATTTCACAGATACATTACAAATTTTACCCGGTCATTCCTGTGTCTTCAGGGAATGACCTCCCAATTTATTAACCGTTACCTCAGGCTTACCATCAGTCCTAATGATCACCTTTTCCTGACTACATATCATGGGTGTGGCCCAAAATTCTTCCTATATGATCCCTGATTATAATTTGGTGTGTCATAACTTTGCTCGTGTTCTTGTCTAGGGGGTCTGACTTTATGTGGGCTATTACAATTGCTGGCATAATGCCCTTCTCTTTTACAAAGATAACAAATCCTTGGCTTCCTCCATGTGCTAGTGGCCTGGGGTTTCGGTCGACTTGATGCCTCCTCTAGT
Organism: Pseudophryne corroboree; assembly: GCF_028390025.1. Lineage (NCBI taxonomy): Eukaryota > Metazoa > Chordata > Amphibia > Anura > Myobatrachidae > Pseudophryne > Pseudophryne corroboree. The sequence continues at coordinate 512,075,331 of NC_086445.1, forward strand.
GCTTGGATGCTCATTACCATCAACCGCTCTCCCTGTGCTTCCCTGGTTCTTTGGATATTACGGTCATGCTCGATAGCGGACTCTCTTAATGCAGCCACCGAGATACCTCTCCAGTGAGGTAGAGAGGTTTGTACCCTGATTCTTAGTGTGTCTTTTAAGCCGTCCATTAATACGGACACATCTACCTGTCTGTGGTGTACATTAGTTTTAATGTCATCTATACCAGTGTACCTAGCAGGGACGTGCAGTCAGGGGAGGCAGGGGAGGCAGTGCCTCCCCTGTCATTAAGGATTAAAATAATACAAAGAAGATACTTATGACACATATACTGTGTCATAAGCATCTTCTTTATCCTTTATATTATTTGAATCATTTTTGTTGTGTTAAAAAAAAGTTTTAAACGTGTTTCGGAGGCACCGCTCCCGGTGCCTCCTGCTGTCTGTGGGAACGAGGCGGAAGCGGGGGGCGGGGCCAAGCATCGGCCGTAAAAGACCATTGAAAAAATCCCTGTAAGCGGCACCCACTGGAAGTGCCGCTTTGACAGGGGCGTGCCTTCAGCCCATATGAAAGCACGCCCCTGTCACTAATGTTGCTGTGATTCGACAGTGGGCAGAGCTGGAGTGGAAACCCGTCCCCAAACTACCTCCCGTCTTGGGCCGGCTACCGCTCGCGCCCTCCCACCCCGCCGAGTTACGTCAGTGAGAGTTCATAGTGCCCCCCTCCTCTCCTGCCGCGAGTGTTAGCCACCACGACCAAGCTTACATAAATGCGATTCCCCCCTGCGCCCCCCCCCCGCCGGAGAACACAACCGCGGCATTACATGTTGTATGGCCGCATGGGACTGTATGCTGCAGTCAGAGCCGATCATGGTTGGTGCGGAGGGGAGGATTTCTCTCCGTCCTCTGTTCTTGGTGCCCTTACCTCCAAGCTCCCAGCCATGGTAACAGCGCGGCCAGCACACGAAGATCAGCGCTGCAGCAGGTCAGTAATTTACTTGCTCTCACCTTGGGAGTGGGGGTGGGGGTGAAAAAGTAGCACTGTATCGCAGGGTGTCATGCAATGGAGGATACAGCGCACCTCAGATGTAGAGAAATGGGAAAACTGGAGGTGGGGGAGAGTCGAGGACCAGCACAAAAGAGGGAAGACAGAGTAGTGTGTGTGTGTGTGTGTGTGGGGGGGGGAGTAGGATGGAAGTATGAGTCAGGGAGGGGAACAGAGATGGCATGAGTATGAAAATATATGTGTATTGGACAAGTGTGTACAGGATTTTCCCCTACCTCCAGTCTCCCTCTTCCTCTGAGCTGCGCTGTATCCCATTGCGCGCTGCAGCAGGTTATAAGGAGTACTACTGTATGGTGTAATGTGACTTTCGGACACTAATGTGGTGTAAAGTGACGTGCAGACACTACTGTCTGGTGTAACTTGTATAAGGAGTACTACTGTATGGTGTAATGTGACTTTTGGACACTACCGCGCGGAGTAATGTGAATTGGAACTATTCTGTGGCCACGCCCCTGCCACCATATTTATGGCGCACGCTGTCCCTTATTTTGCATTTGCCCGTGTGGCCCCAATTCTCTTTCTGGCACAGGGCACCAAAATGTCTAGTTACGGCACTGGTCTACCCCTTTGTCCTAGCCCCGCTGGATAGTGCAAGAAAGAGACGGGTGTGAGCTGCCGGAGGAGCGGTACCTATCACTTCCACTCTGGCTGTCCGAGTGTACGTCATGTGTGAGCTGTAAAGAGGTGAGATCCTTGTTCATCTTATACTAACTTATACTCGCCGAGTCCCCTCTACACCTATCCTGCCCACTTCTTCCCACCACTACTCCCATCCTGCCACCCCTTCTATTAGTCCCTGCCTGCCCCCTACTCTGCACGGGATGCAGTTAAGTTCCCGACGGACTGGATCCCGGCGGGCGATATACTGATGCCGGAATCCTGAAGGACACCACAAGCCCGGCGTCTAAATACAGACGCCGCTCAGGATACCAGTATCAAAATACCAACAGCCGGATTCCCGAATGTCCTTTTAGTGGGACGTGCTGGTGTCCTGCTGCAGGGGGGTCAGGTTTAGGCAGGAGAAGGAGGGTTAGGCTTAGGGTGCAGGAACGGGAAGGTTAGAGTTAGGTACCGGGGATGGAGGGTTAGGTTTAGGCACATAGAAGGGGAGGTTAGGCACTAAGTGGGGAGGGTTTGGTTTAGGCATCGGGGAGGGTTAGGTTTAGGCACCCACAAGAGACGGTTAGGGTAGGGTGCATGGGAGGGTTAGGGTACTTTACAGGGACCTGTCGGCATTCTGATGGTTGGGATGCCGCTGTCGGTATTCTGACCGCCGGGATCCCATCAGTATTTAAATCATACTAAACCCCTCTGCACTACTATTAGCAGTAGCGGGCATTGGCTCTGCGGTGGTAGGAATCTTTGGTGGGACTCGACAGTCATTATGGCTGCAGTGCCTCACCAGTCACTGACCTCACCGCACGCCACTGGTACCTAGCCATATCCTGCAGAGCCCGGTGAAAATACTCTGGTGTGGATTCACCTTCTTTTTGTCTTATTGTAAAAATTTTATTCCACTTTACCACTGTAGGGAAATATACTCCTAACTGTAAGTTGATTCTCTTTACATTATCCTGATTATACTCGTCTGTTAGTGGTATTTCTTCATCTAGTTTACAGTCAGCGATAAATTTCACTGAGTCGACATCGGGGGGTAAACATGCTCTCAAAATTGTCCTCCAATCTTTGTTATTTGGCTCTGCAGAATTTCCTAGTTCTTTAATATACTTTTGACATGCAACTAAGTCTTTCCTAGGGTCAGGAAATTCAGACAAAATTGTTCTTAATTCTGTTCGGGAAAAGGGGCAGTGCATGGCGATGTTCCTGACAGGAGTGACTCCTGAAGTGTCAGTTTTCCCATTTGGTACTGCAATTACCCTGACAGGATTAAGTCCAATAACGTCATTCTGAGTTGGTTCTGCAATATGAGGTACATTTGTTTGTGCGTGATGTATAACACCATACGTACCTGTGGACACGACCTCACCTGACCCTCCGTTAGGGGGTTTGATTACTGCCTTTACCGATTTGGTCGCGTCCACCTGGATGTCTTGTAGGATGGCTTCTGGAAGAGGTACCGACATCGTGCTGGGCTCACTTTCTTGTTTGTAATCCTGAGGGAAGTTTAACATGGGGTGCAACTTGCATGGGTTAATAGTTGTACATTTAACAGTATTACAATTATCATTGTTACGTTTATTACAATTAGTCTTATCCTCTATAATACAGTTGCTAAGTGCCTGTTTATCATACCCCATCGTGCCATTCTCTGCAGCCATAATCCTCTCCATTGCCATGTCTCTCCTCCCAAGATGAGAGTCAGATATGTAAGTTAAATTTCTTTGCATTTCACTTTCCTGTTGCCATAACTGTAAACAATCATAATGTCTAATTCGTTGTTTCCAGGATTTTATGAGACAGATCCTTCGCCTTAAATTATGCAATACCTCTGAGTCAAAACTACCTATCCCGGGAAATGGTGCTTTATCCCCCACAGTCATTCGTGTCCATTCGTCACAAAAGGTCTCAGTGTGGGGACCATACCTCCCCCACATTACTAACCGAGCAGACCCTCGGGGTCTGCGAGCCTCTTCAGTCTGAACCCTGACTGCTGAACGTCCCTGTGTTGTGCACTTGGCTGCCATTGTGGACCTTTTTAACAAAGAAAAACTTCCTAAAATGCACCAAACACAGAAGTCTACGGTGGAAGTTCTCCAAGCTCTACCACCAGCTTCTTCTGCTCCGAGTACACGGATCCGCCCCTTTTAGCAGACACACGTAATCGTTGCAGGTCCTACCAGCGAAAATTCCTTATTTTTACACAAATCACACTTGCATGTGCTCCCTACAACACGAATGGGGGCAATTTAATATATGACCTCATATCATGTTGCGTTATTGGTCACACATACAACCGTGCGGTCCAATCGTACCACTTATAGACACTTGTTGCCTATAAATTGTAGGATCATTGGAGTCTCCCTACTGTGCTCCAAAACAGCCAGAGCGTAATACAATGAAAACTTTATCACACTCCGTCGCACGTTTTCACCTAGACCGTGCTCATCACGTACCGTGATTCACCAAGACTTACTTCACCAAGATTTCACCAAGACTTCACCAAGACTTCACCAAGAGGAGTTCAATACACTCATACCGTTTTCAACCCACTATCATTCTATAGTTTTCTGATCAGAAAAATCATTTCCCATAATCTGATAGCTCTCCCCAGAGGCATTACAGTAAAGTAAGGTATTTAAACTAAGTTTTGGAAACTGAAATCAATTTGTGCTATTATCGCGTGGCTATACTATACCGCCCCCACTAAAATAATGCTATTGTGCGATTTGAGTTTCGGTGGGCGTACCAAGACGCTCCGTTGCGTAATATACGCTCCGTGCGTCGACCCTTGCGTCGCGCACGCTAGTCTCACCCTTTTGTTAGAGACACGTGTGCGCTGGCCAGATATGTTCACAGAAATACAATTAGCACGTTTATCAATGTAGATGATCTTTAACTGTAATCATCTACCGAGCACCACACAGGTCTCTCCTTGTATTTTAGGCAAAGCTGTGTGTGCGTTTTACAAATTACCCCTTAATGTATTATTTTTACTCTTTAACTACCAATAGCAACAAATCTTTCTCAGCACGTTATCAATTATGAAATGGCAACCAGGAGAATGAGATATGGACAAATATTACTAAGCAAGAAATACAGGTGTGTGTGCTTATGCGTACGTACGCAAAACAGAAACTAAACAGGTTTTAAAAGACAATAACGTACTGTTCCTACCTTCCGGTTCCGGATTCCTTCAGCACTCCTTACTAAGCGAAGCAGACGCTTATCTGGTCAGCACTACGAGGAATATTACCTCCCGCCTTTTGCTGACCGATAATGTCTGCTGGAATTACCTAGTGCAGATATGTGAAGAGCGGGCGAGCCCCCAATTGATAAAGCCTAATATTTATCCTATATAACACACTATAAAGAGGTTAAGAGACACAGTACGCAATTGGCGCACGAGGTACCGTAAGGGTACGCCCTTAGCGTAGCGGACGCTGTATCGGGAGCGAGCCGCTCGAGCGACACAAACGCTCGCGAGAATACGCTGTTGGTATCGGGCACACTATAGGTGAGCGACTACCGTAATGCTACGCTATCAGCGTAGCGGACGCTCGAGACCACGAGGAGATCACGAGCGGCGCAGACGCTCACGAGATAACAATCAGTAGACCTTGAATGTAACACACAGAAAGGATATTCTTATACTGTAGACCTTGTACTGAAACACTGTAGCGATATAACGCTGCTTAACCTTGTTTACACTAAAGCTGTTTGAGCGATAGAGACGCTCCTATTACCCTCTGCCATATAATGAACACACAATACCGGTCTAAGGGTCTAACGCCTGACAATACTAAATACTTTTGTCGTATAAACAACCCTTTATGAAGCTAAGAACACTGTACGCTGTTTGCTTAAGAAATACCGTATGGGTACGCTATCTGCGTAACGATCGCTAAGCCGTAGGCGAGACGCTCAAGCGTCACGTTCGCTCACGGCCCAGTGATCACAGGACACTTTATTGGTTATGTCTAGGGGAATGATTCGCTGTAGCGTAGCCTACGCTCGAGACCACGAGGAGGTCACCAGCGATGCAGACGCTCACAACACTATACCTTTATGTTAAAACCTTATACCAATGAAATACACTGAATACCTTAATGTGAGTACAGGGTGTAAGTGCAACCTTGTGTAACCTGACTAACTACAAAGCTGCTTGAGCGTCACCGACGCTCAAGTGAACACTTAACACTATAGAAAATACACAGATACTGGTTTAGGTTCCAAAGCCTATTAACTATGTATTATAACTAATATACTTGCAAAAAGGAATCACAGTACAAATGATACACTACAGTATAACATAAACCACCTAACCAGATAACTATACAGGAAACACACTACAATACAATACAGTTAAGTTTAAGGAGAAATAAGAGAAGATGAGAAGACAAGAGAGAGAGAGAGATTTGAGAGAGATTGGCTCACAATAACATTAAAAGACAATATGGTTGCAGCGAAGCTTACACATGTGAGGAACAATCGCTGCGCAGTTAATCAATGCTGAGAATCTTTGTTTAGAAAGTACTTGAGCTTACCCATGCTGCCTGTCCCTATATACACAACACCCAGCTACACAATCGTCCCTACAATGCCGCATGGGGCAGAAGCTAGACTCCATCTTATTCCAAAATGTCCAAGCCTCAAAACAATGCATATGTTCTGATTTTACAATTCCAAACAATCTAAATCACCTTTCACAATTTCAAGCAAACACAGTATCTCTATAACCAGAGCATATGAGTTATCACAAGACCAGACCACCAGGTACTCACAAGTATCAGCCTGCCATTGCTACCAGCACATATTCAAAAGTACTGCATGGTGGTATTTATGATTAACAAGATCCCAGCTACCATCACAGATTCCACAGGGCACCAACACTAACACCCAACAATCATCACAGCCAAGTTACAATATCCTATTTAAACCAGAAAGCAATATGTCTATATTTCCTTCTATAGCCATGTGATTCTATACTTAGCCTTTGGGAAGGAATTCTGTCCTGGGGATGTAGCCGCCATGCTGCTTGATGCTAGCTTAGTTCTGAGTGTCAGTCAGCCCTGTGATCTCCAGTGGGTATATCATACCTGCATTCCAGCTGTGGGGGTGTGTCAACCACAGGAAGTGTGTGTCCCTCCCAGCATGTGAGCCAGCTGCATCAGTGGCCTTGGTTATGTAACACAATGGGTGATGACCAACACATTCCTGTCTAGTGAGAAGCTATTGTTTGGCGAATACAAAACAGAATCCTGTCTGGGTTCTGTTCTATATTCATGATGTCCACTTTCAGTTGAGACAATGACATCTCAGCCCTCATTCTCCTGTATACAAATCCAGCCCCATTTGTAAACACAGGTGTTGGCCCTCCTTATTGAGTCTCAAAAGCTCAGTGTAATTAAAGGCTATTGTACTCCGTCTGCGGGAAAGATACTGATTTGGAGTACAATTGATCTTCAATTACTATTCCTGTGTTTACCTTATGCATGTGTAGATATGAGGCCCTCTTAACATGCAAACTATTGTTTGGGGGATCTCTGAGGTCAAAGAGACATTTGAGACCTACTGATGCCTGTCTCCAACTGTTCAGATGCATGACTAAGTAAGAACAAATAATAATAAATAAATGGACATAACTTCTTATGTCCATAACTATTCGCACGAGCAATTAATACGCTCCAAACCAACACCGGAATATTGCTAATTAAATACTCTTCCGATGGGTACCAAACACTGCTGTATGATTCCTGTTAGACCCTTCGTACGATGCAAAGAGGGACTCCTCAGCTCAGGGACATTCTATTTTAACCAAACTTTCAGAATCTATCAAAGGGACCATGATCTATAAACTACATTAATTGTGAACAGTTGTAACGAATGGGTCGCACGCTACGACTACGTAAACTCTACCGTAAATACGCATACCGCGCCTGCGAGTGCACGCTATTGCGGGTATGCGCCTCCACGGGAGAGCGCACGCATGCGCAGCACGGACCAGTGTGCGGTGCAAATATGGCAACGTGCATAGAGACATTTTTCTGACTTCGACAGTCCACCCTTTGGCAGTCAATAATAACTGCCACAAAACATTTAAGGAGAAAAATGTAAGTCAGGGGTTAATTGATTTCCATGGTGGGGTAAGGAAGAAGAGAGGAGTAGGTGTGAAAAGGGTATGACCTAGTGAGAGAGTAGAAGCATGTGTGTATGAGTCCATGTTTGGAGGGTCATGTATCATCGTGCCGTACGTGTGGTAAATCAAGCTTCGAGGTATTGCGAAGTATACATTTGAATTCCTTCTTATCCCGTACTAAGGGTCTGTGGATGGGCTGTCAAACTCTACCGAGCTCATTTCGGCTATGGTTGTAACAAAATGGGGATGCACATTTTAGTTGATGATACATGAATGGGGGAGGTATGTGGTTGCGGATATCTGTGCCTGTATTCCCTGTCGACTATGTGTGTTATTACCTGAGGGTTGTAGAGATGAAGATAAAGAACACTTATGGAGAATGCAATGATATTCTATGTCAGGGAAATGTACATCTGTCGTTGAGGTTGTGTTCGGTATCTGTTGAGAGTCGTCTTCTTTGCGCTGTATTGCTCCTTAGGCATGGGCAAATAGCTTTGTCTGAGCCATCAGATTTACAAAAAATGTTGGGCTAGCGTGAGTTTAAAAGTACTAGGGAAACTGGGGATCCATGGCAAAGTTCATCAAGTGTCCATATCATAGGTTGTCAAAACTTCATCTTTGGTGCTTGTCTGTTGTCTGTATAGCGTCTCGTCAACTTCCACGTCCAAGGGGGTCTTTGCATCTTGGAGAAAAGCAGAAAAACAGGTGAAAGAAACGGACCGTATAATCGCATTTTTCATCACATTCTGGTTTCTATCATTGGGTCATAAATCAAATCCAGGTTAATTACAGTTTCCTCACTCCTCAAGCTCATCACTTTTGTACTTTGTTTGCACCTCATTAAAGCCTGCCCGCATCTAAATATCAATCCAATTGATATAACGACACCCAAGATACATAGTAGAAACTTTCCAACATCCTTTATGACTCCTTGAGCCCATTCTCCCAAACCGGAGAACCAATTTCGCGGGTTCAACCATGACACCCAACTAGTCAGCTCATTACCTACAGCAGCAAGGGTGAGATTGTGTTTTCGACGAAATTCCCACTTCAATTGGAGAATATCGTCCATCTTTTGGTCTATGACCTCTACCGGATCCTCGGTGCTATTTGTGATATACGTGCAACACTTTATGCCGTACTGTGTTGCCAATGTAACACAATATCCGCCTGTTACTGCTGTAAGATAATTAAGAACCATCCTATGCTGAACTAGTTCTGTTTTGTAAGCTTGAAGTTCTCTTCCAGTGTATCTAAACGTGTCATCATACATTTCAGTGATATTATCTAACAAATTGGCGAGTGCGGAAATGTATCTATAATTCATCACTCCTCGAGCGGTACGAGTGAAATCTAACGCTACCAGAACCTGAATCCCGGTGGATTCATGGATAAGATCAGAGGCCGGATGCTCTAACCTTTCTGACAGTTGTCTTTTAACTCGGTGCTCGTAATGAGTGTGAGTATAAGGAGCTTGGGCACCACGGTGTATGTCCTTCATTTTGTCATGTGTAACAGTCATCACTTCAGGCAATACTTTTCCAATATAACACAATCCTTCAGAGTTTGGGGCAAGCCACTTGTACGCCTTTCTCCCGCATATGAAATATGCGTCATCGGGGAGAACATATGGGACGGAGAAGGACATGACCATGTTACAAACCTTCCAGGTGAAATCTCCTGACCCTAATTCTTCCATCTGCTTAAGGCACGTATCAGTTTGTACGATATGTGTACAGTATCCTGGTGATACCTCTCCAACTCTAGTAATCCTATTTCCTAAGGTATACCTATACCGGAAAGATTTTCCTCTACTGGCTATGTGGCGTACAAGCTCTGTATCTGTAGGCATTCTATCTGCTCTGTGTGAAAAGGTCATGGTAAGGTTGCTCCATGACACTTCCCAATTTCCCGGTTTTCTGGGATTGGAGATGTTAAAACATAAGAGGGACCTATCCACATGGTATTGGTGGAGCTTCAAACTAGGAGGGCTGGAGATGTTAAACCTCCGGTCCACCGGTCTCCCACCACTTAGCTCAAGTACCTCCCCTAACGTTAAAGGAAATGGTACTAGCCCTGATTTGCTGTGACCCTGAGGTACTTGAGAGCATACCCAACAATCTGTTTGGTTTAACACGTTACCCACTAGAGAGTGATAGTCACTCAATGGATGCCGGTCCATATGGATATTAAAACTGGATTGGCATTTCTTTGTTACAGAGCCTACAGATACAACTTTCTTTTTGAACTAACATTCCTTCACAGTTGTTTACAAATAACATGGTTGTTAGATCGTGCCCGGTACTCGCCTTTGCTTGGTGATTGGGTTGCTATTGGAAATTTACACCTCCGTCTCAGTCATCAGGACCTTTCTGGATCCTTTCTCGACCTCACTGGTACTCTCACCGAAACAGACTGTTCTGGTCAACATCATGGTCAACAGAAAAATCCGGATCGCAGTCTCTTGGGGCAAGTCCATCTTACAGGAGGAGAAAAGAAGAAATTTGTAAAGGGGGTATAAGAAAACAGTTTGAGGGGGAGAGAACTTGTTACGATAATAAGTTCTCTCGTCTTGTTGTTCTTCTTGTTCTGCTGTCCTCTCAAAGGTGCTGTCTCTCAGTCTTCCAAACGAACATTCTGGTGATGCAATATTCCTTCCCAACCGACGATCTTTCTGTAAGGAGCAAAAATCTGGCATTACCATTGGTCCAACTGAGGGGTGACATAGCATCTTTAAACCATGGAAACATGAGTGGGAAGAGAGAGACAACAAAAAAAAAAAACAAAAGAGATAGAGAACAATTCATGTGCATATATACATTACATAACTCGACAATAACCATCAATAAGAAAAGAGAAACAAAGCATTTTTAAACATTGTCAACATTAAGAAAACATTGTTAGCATTAGAAAAACATTGTCAGACTTATTAGGCTGTCATATCTATGTGTCTAATGGTCTCCTTGAGCAGTCCCTCCCCACCAGCACCTGCATTACTCCACTGTCTGTATCTGGCCAGAAATACATTGTGGCGGAGGTCATGCTGGGGTTTGGTAGACTTCTGCAAGGACCAAGTGGGTATGCAATGTGTGAATTCTTACCAATACTCGTCAGAGATGGGGATAGAGAGAGAGAGAAAAAAACATTTCACTGATACATTTACAACGTTTCACCTGGTCATTCCTGTGTCTTTCAGTGAATGACCTCCCAATTTATTAACCGTTACCTCAGGCTTACCATCAGTCCTAAGGATCACCTTTCCTGACTATATATTATGGGTGTGGCCCAAAATCCTTCCTATATGATCCCTGATTATAATTTGGTGTGTCCTAACTTTTGCTCATTTTCATGTCTAGGGGGTCTGATTTTATGTGGGCTGTTGCAGTTACTGGCATAATGCCCTTCTCTTTTGCACAGATCACAAATCCTTAAGTTCCTCCATGTGCCAATGGCCTGGGGTTTTGGTTGATTTGATGCCTCCTCAAACGCTTGGATGCTCATCACCATCAACCGCTTTCCCTGTACCTCCCTGATTCCTTGGATACCATGATTATGTCGTTGTCTAGGGAGTTGATATACCTTCTGTGAATCTTTGATCATACAGTTAGATCTTTCCTAGGATCTGGGTAATCAGACATGATTGATCTCAATTCTGTCCGTGACCAGGGACGGCGCATTGCACTGTCCTTGACGGGAATGATTCCCTGATCGTCAGTCTTCCCATTGGGGACTGTGATCACCCTGACAGGACTAAACTCAATCACATCACCTTGTTTTGGTCTTACAATATGAGGTACATTTGTTTGTGCGTGATATAAAACATTGTACGTACCTGTGGACACGACCTCACCTGACCCTCCGTTAGGGGGTTTGATTATTGCCTTTACCAATTTGGTCGCGTCCACCTGGATGTCTTGTAGGATGGCTTCTTTAAGAGGTGCCGACATCGTTCTGGGCTCACTTTCTTGTTGGTAATCCTGAGGGAAGTTTAACATGGGGTGCAGCTTGCACAGGTTAATAGTTGTACATTCAACAGTATTACAATAATCATTGTTACATTTATTACACTTATTCTTATAATCTATATTACAGTTGCTAAGAGCGTTTTTATTGTTCACCCTTGTGTCTTTCTCTCCGCAATCAACCCCTCTCCTGATGCCACTGTCTCTCCTCTCAAGATAAGAGTCAGAAAAGTCAATAGACTCTTTTTGTAATTCACTTTCCTGTTGCCATAACTGTAAATATTCATAATGTTTATTTTGTCTCTTCGTTGGTTCAATGAGACTTATCCTCCTCCTTAAATTTTGTAACACTACTGGACTGAAGCTACCTATTCTTGGGAATTTGTCCCTGTCTTGTACAGTCATTCTCTCCCATTCATCACATAAAACCTCTGTGTGACTACCGTATTTTTCACACATTACATATCGTGCCGACCCAACTGGTCGGTTCTCTGAATCAACCCGAACCGAGGTTGATCGCCCCCTACCTGAACAAATGGCCCCCATAATCTGCAGGCGTTGCTTATTCCTCCTTGGATCTTTATCTCAAGGTTTTCAGCGAACCCTTACAAACAAACCAAGATGTCCTTGGGCAGGCCGGCGGTGGTGGTTTATCAAGTACCCCACTTACTTCTCGCCCACGTTGGCCTGTGCTGCAATCACTGTAACCAGAGCTGCTGTACCCAACCCAGGGCCCCTGTGAACCTTTATTTACTGGGGCGCGTTCCCCAGCAAGTATCGGTTGTTGGATAGTTCCTGAGTGACCAGCGAACTTCCCTTCCAAAAATAAAAAATTACACAAATCACGTCAGAATGTACAAATAGCGTTTGTGACCACTTTACTCTAATGGTATTAGGTCAGATTACTAACTACTGCACACAATTACGTGCGGTCCAATCGTTCAGTACACGAGCACTACTTGTCATGTACTGAAAGATCAATGGAATCGATGTTTCCGGCCGCGATTCCTTCAGCAAGAGCTTGTATGGCCTATATGGGTTCTGCACCAACACCCCAGGCGTTGTGCCACTGGACTTTTATAGCGGACCTCTTTGTCTATTTTACCTGTTACCTTATGACCTCCTGGTCTGTTACCTTATGACCTCCTGGTCTGTTACCTTATGACCTCCTGGTCTGTTACCTTATGGTCCGCTATACTCTAATGCTCAAATATTATTTAACCAGGGATGCCTCCCTAGCCACCGTATATGTCACTTACACGTATGTCCCTTGACGAGTACCCGGCTTTCCTTTTGGTTCCACCTTACAGTTATATAAACTTTTGTATACAAAACACACTCACTCAACACATGTACACTTTTGTTTCTATATCTATTTCTGCGCAGAAATTGTCTTTAGGCCAAAAGTGTTACCAATTAGGAGCAGGATCTGTTAAACTAAATTTCAGATTTTCCAAAAATAGATTTGCGTTATTTACCGCTTCGCGTTATCTACCGCTGTGCGTTAATTATCGCCTTTGCGTTACTTCACTTTATCACAACTTGAGCTACGTGGGCGTAACCGGACGCTACGTTGCGTAATGTACACTGCGTGCGTCTGCCTTTTGGATTGCGTACGCTAGTCTTTGTTAGCGACACGTGTACGCAATGCAAAGGATCCACCGTAACACAATATATTTTTATCAATGTAAATGATCCCTGATCATCTACCGCAATCCACACTGACTGCCTTGTATCTCAGACAAACCGTGTGTTGTTCTATACTTTAACTATTACCTCTACTATGAAATAACAGCAAATCTCTTTTTAGCACTTTCTATCAACTATAAAATTGGCAAACAGGAATAGTGATATACGAAAATGAAACAGAAATGCAGATATATGCGTGCGTACGCAAGACAAAAGAAAAATAAACAGTTTTAAAAGGACACAAGCGTTTTGTTCTTACTTCCGGTTACCGGGTTCCTTCAGCACTCTTTATCTAAGCGAAGCAGACGCTTATCCCGCCAGCACTATGAGACAATCTCCCACCCTTTGCTGGGGGATAATGTCTGCTGATCTACCTAGTGCAGATGTGAGAAGTATAGGACGAGTTCCCAATTGACAATACTAAATACTTTTGTCGTATAAACAACCCTTTATGAAGCTAAGAACACTGTACGCTGTTTGCTTAAGAAATACCGTATGGGTACGCTATCTGCGTAACGATCGCTAAGCCGTAGGCGAGACGCTCAAGCGTCACGTTCGCTCACGGCCCAGTGATCACAGGACACGTTATTGGTTATGTCTAGGGGAATGATTCGCTGTAGCGTAGCCTACGCTCGAGACCACGAGGAGGTCACCAGCGATGCAGACGCTCACAACACTATACCTTTATGTTAAAACCTTATACCAATGAAATACACTGAATACCTTAATGTGAGTACAGGGTGTAAGTGCAACCTTGTGTAACCTGACTAACTACAAAGCTGCTTGAGCGTCACCGACGCTCAAGTGAACACTTAACACTATAGAAAATACACAGATACTGGTTTAGGTTCCAAAGCCTATTAACTATGTATTATAACTAATATACTTGCAAAAAGGAATCACAGTACAAATGATACACTACAGTATAACATAAACCACCTAACCAGATAACTATACAGGAAACACACTACAATACAATACAGTTAAGTTTAAGGAGAAATAAGAGAAGATGAGAAGACAAGAGAGAGAGAGAGATTTGAGAGAGATTGGCTCACAATAACATTAAAAGACAATATGGTTGCAGCGAAGCTTACACATGTGAGGAACAATCGCTGCGCAGTTAATCAATGCTGAGAATCTTTGTTTAGAAAGTACTTGAGCTTACCCATGCTGCCTGTCCCTATATACACAACACCCAGCTACACAATCGTCCCTACAATGCCGCATGGGGCAGAAGCTAGACTCCATCTTATTCCAAAATGTCCAAGCCTCAAAACAATGCATATGTTCTGATTTTACAATTCCAAACAATCTAAATCACCTTTCACAATTTCAAGCAAACACAGTATCTCTATAACCAGAGCATATGAGTTATCACAAGACCAGACCACCAGGTACTCACAAGTATCAGCCTGCCATTGCTACCAGCACATATTCAAAAGTACTGCATGGTGGTATTTATGATTAACAAGATCCCAGCTACCATCACAGATTCCACAGGGCACCAACACTAACACCCAACAATCATCACAGCCAAGTTACAATATCCTATTTAAACCAGAAAGCAATATGTCTATATTTCCTTCTATAGCCATGTGATTCTATACTTAGCCTTTGGGAAGGAATTCTGTCCTGGGGATGTAGCCGCCATGCTGCTTGATGCTAGCTTAGTTCTGAGTGTCAGTCAGCCCTGTGATCTCCAGTGGGTATATCATACCTGCATTCCAGCTGTGGGGGTGTGTCAACCACAGGAAGTGTGTGTCCCTCCCAGCATGTGAGCCAGCTGCATCAGTGGCCTTGGTTATGTAACACAATGGGTGATGACCAACACATTCCTGTCTAGTGAGAAGCTATTGTTTGGCGAATACAAAACAGAATCCTGTCTGGGTTCTGTTCTATATTCATGATGTCCACTTTCAGTTGAGACAATGACATCTCAGCCCTCATTCTCCTGTATACAAATCCAGCCCCATTTGTAAACACAGGTGTTGGCCCTCCTTATTGAGTCTCAAAAGCTCAGTGTAATTAAAGGCTATTGTACTCCGTCTGCGGGAAAGATACTGATTTGGAGTACAATTGATCTTCAATTACTATTCCTGTGTTTACCTTATGCATGTGTAGATATGAGGCCCTCTTAACATGCAAACTATTGTTTGGGGGATCTCTGAGGTCAAAGAGACATTTGAGACCTACTGATGCCTGTCTCCAACTGTTCAGATGCATGACTAAGTAAGAACAAATAATAATAAATAAATGGACATAACTTCTTATGTCCATAACTATTCGCACGAGCAATTAATACGCTCCAAACCAACACCGGAATATTGCTAATTAAATACTCTTCCGATGGGTACCAAACACTGCTGTATGATTCCTGTTAGACCCTTCGTACGATGCAAAGAGGGACTCCTCAGCTCAGGGACATTCTATTTTAACCAAACTTTCAGAATCTATCAAAGGGACCATGATCTATAAACTACATTAATTGTGAACAGTTGTAACGAATGGGTCGCACGCTACGACTACGTAAACTCTACCGTAAATACGCATACCGCGCCTGCGAGTGCACGCTATTGCGGGTATGCGCCTCCACGGGAGAGCGCACGCATGCGCAGCACGGACCAGTGTGCGGTGCAAATATGGCAACGTGCATAGAGACATTTTTCTGACTTCGACACGCCTTTTAAGGAAATGAATGAACGTTCAATCGCAAAAGAATAATACAATACAAGTTATACACTACCAAGATAACATAAAATACCTAACCGGATAACTTCACATAAAATACAATACAGATACAATTACATTTAAAGGGGGGGAAGGAGAGAGAGAGAATGGCTTGTAACATTAAATAAGAGACAATATGGTTGCAGAGAAACTTACGCACAAAGGGAAACAATCGCATGCGCCTTCTGGATGTCCAGCTCCCGATTATCAGTGATGAGAACCGTTGAAGAGAATAGAGAGCTGGCCCAGATCGGCTTGTCCTTTTATACACTACACGCAATACAGTACAATGGTCCTTATATTCTTATTGTTCATTGGACACAGGAATTCGTCTTCGCATTATAACAAAAGGTCATAGGTTGGTTCATACAGGTGGGCTGTGACTATTCCTAACTGCTCAGGTGGGTGGGAAACTAGGTTTCCCGCCGCATGGGTAATAAAGTGCAAATACAGTAAATGTTCATAAACTTCTTATGT
The DNA here is from genome assembly GCF_028390025.1 of Pseudophryne corroboree. Taxonomy (NCBI): domain Eukaryota; kingdom Metazoa; phylum Chordata; class Amphibia; order Anura; family Myobatrachidae; genus Pseudophryne; species Pseudophryne corroboree. The sequence continues at coordinate 512,092,005 of NC_086445.1, forward strand.
CCATAACTATTCGCACGAGCGATTAATCCGCTTCAAACCAACACCGGAATATTTCTAATTAAATATTCTTCAGATGGATACTAAACACCACTGTATTACTCCTGTCTGACCCTTCGTATCAAACAAAGAGGGATCTCTCTGTCCATGAACATGCTACATTAACTAAACTTTCAGATTCTATCAAAGGGACCATAATCTACAAAATACATTATATGGTTAAAATATGTTACGATTGAGTCGCACGCTAGACGTATACAAACTCTACCGTAAATGCGCATACCGTGCGCCCGCGGGTGCACGCAACAGCGAGTATGCGCACGCACGGGAGAGCTCATGCACGCGCAGCGGGGACACGCATGAGGTGCAAATATGGCAATGTGTAGCGTGATATTTTTCTGACTTTGACAATATATATATATACATATATATATCTATATATACATATATATATATATATATATATATATATATATAAAACAATGCGCGGTCAGAGACTGTATGTATATATCAGAATACTCATACAATATATTCTGGTAGAGGTACACTTGTTCTTAACTAACGCTGTCTTAAAATGACATGTAGAATACTTAAGTGTCTGTAGAATCACAGCGCTGATAAATCAGGCGGATATACAGAGGAGACCTTGCCCTGCAGTCCCGGAGACCAGTCGCAGCTACTGTTATAAGATGGCGCCCAGTGTCTCAGTCAGGGAGTGAGGGAGAGGGAGAGGCAGCTCCAGGGTGGGAACACCAGCAGTAGATGGTGCCCGGAGCTGGGAGAGGGGCTACAGTTCAAGCGCCTTATCTTCTATTCTGTCCTCACCACCTGGTACTATGGAGCCTTATTAAAAATGGATAATATATTATCCGACCTGCCCTGGTGGATATAGTAGGGTCCCTGTACGGCCACAGTGTCCACGCCAGTGACCGGAACGCGTTTTTTTTTTTTTTGTACAATCTGTTTTTATTGAAAATAATATAGACATAAATCGATACATAATCACAATAAAACACAGTATCGAACACATAGAAAACAGCCGCACTCAGCAGTGTACAGTAGTATGAACAGGATCAAAGCAACGTGTCCAATATGGCATTAACATATTTTAAAACAGGAAAATTAGAAAGAGACAGAAAAGGAGGAAGAAAGAGAAAGAAAAAAAATGTGACCGAGCCGAGAATGCTTAGAAAATAAGAAAAAAAAAGGAAAACAGACACATCCAAATATATATACTAGTAACAAATTCACAACCACATCATTTCAGGGAAGAGATATAGGTTCTGTAGGACTCAGAGGATTTATATTCTATCCAAGGCAGCCATACGGTTGTAAACTCGATTTGTCTATCTCTAGAGCTTAATAAAGTATCTTCCATATTCATATAGTAATCTAGTCTGGAAAACCAGATGTTCCGAGTAGGGGGACTAGTGGACCTCCACAGAGTAGGAATCACTGCACGGGCGGCATTGCCAAGGTGTCTCAAAAGTGATGTCTTATAAGTGGATAGAGGAGTAGAGGAATGGTTCAATAACCAAAAGGCTGGGACAGATGGGACAGGAGTGTGTAGGATAGCACTGGAGATGGAAAGTACATCATCCCAAAAAGTTTTAATAAGGGAACAAGTCCACCAAATGTGTAACAAAGAACCTAAGTCTTTATGGCACCTCCAACAGGCGGGATAAATAGACGGAGAAATAGCATGTAGAAGAGAGGGGTGACTGTACCATCTCATTAGTATCTTATATTGCGTTTCTCTTACTTGTATACAAATGGAACTCCCATGAGTCTTAAGAAATATAGATTCCCATTACCTATCTGAAAGTGAGAGGTTCAGATCCCTTTTCCCATTTCTGAGTAAAAGGAGGAGGGGTCAAGGAGTCAGACAATTGTAGGAGTTTATATAGGGTAGATATCGTATGCATAGGGTGCAGAGGAGCAACACACATCTTTTCAAATGGAGTCATCTCCCGAGATGCTTGGCGGTAGTTATTGCCCGTATACAGGAAGTATCGCACCTGCAAAAACTTCCAGAAGTCAGCCTGTGGAATATCCCATTTTGCCCGAATATCTGAAAATTGCTTAATCCCAGATGGTTGTGACAGCTGACCCACTCTAAAAAGTCCTTCCACAGCCCAGTTTTGGTAGTAAACAAGGGAGAGGCCAGGTGGGAAAGCAGGGTTACTCAAAAAAGAAGGGGGTCAAAATCCGCAGAGAGACACGATCGCTGTCTCATCAATTTCCAAAAGCAGAGCCTAGGAGAGATAGTCGGGTGGGGTTGTGGAAGTTTGGGTAGGATCGGGAGCCAAGGGAAAATTTCAGGGTATTGAACATATAAGCCCTCTAAGACCACCGTTTGTTTAACCTCCCGGCTTCTGGTCCAGTCCAAGATCCTGTTCAACAGGATTGCATGGTAGTAATTTTTGATATCTGGGTGTTAAAATCCACCTTTTCTAGGTAGGCGCGACAGGATGGATCTACTAATCCTGGGCCTCTTACAAAGCCAAATAAATTGTTGGATCAAGGATCGTATGGACCGAAACCAGGAGTCCGGAATTCGGATTGGCAATGTTTGGAGGAGATAGAGCAGTTTGGGCAAGATGTTCATCTTCACAACATTAATTCTGCCTAGCCAGGATAGGTTATTGTGTTGCCATCTACAGTAGTAGTTTTTAATGAATTGGAGTAGAGGGTAAAAGTTCAGGGACATCAGGCGCGATAAATCGCTGGGAAGTTGGACCCCTAAGTATGTTATATGGGAATCCCTCCATATGAATGGGAAAGTAGATTTAAAAAAAGAATGTCATATGGGGGGTTGAAACGTTAAGGGCATATGATTTGGATGCATTGACCTTAAAGCTGGAAAGTGAACTGAAAAGGTCCAATTCACACATGAGCTGTGGAAGTGAGTAGGTTGCATGACGACTGTCAGCAAGTCATCAGTGAATAAGGCGAGTTTATAGTCAGTATTTCTCACTCTGAGCCCTTTAATGTGATCATTTGCTCTAATAGCCCTGGCCAAGGCTTCAATACAAAGGACGAATATCAGGGGGGACAAGTGGCAACCCTTTCTCGTTCCATTGCTTATAGGAAAATTGTTGGAGAGGACCCCATTAACCCAAACTCGAGCTGATGGCTGTTTATAAAGGGATAACACTCTGTGAAGTGCTTGTGGACCCAGCCCAATGTGCTCCAACACAGCCCTCATGAAGTCCCAGTTGACCCTATCAAAGGCCTTTTCGACGTCTGTAGATAGTAATATAGTAGGGGTCCTACTTTTAGAGGCCAAATGGATAAGGCCGAGGATCTTTGTAGTATTATCTTTTGTCTCGCGGCCTGGGACAAACCCACTTGATCATTGTGGATAAGGGATGGGAGGAGCTTGTTCAGTTTTTGCGAAAAATTTAAGATCCGCAGTGAGCAAGGATATGGGTCTATAACTGGAGCACACTGAGGGGTCCTTCCCTGGTTTAGGAATCACAGTGATTTGGGCTTCCAGGGATTGATCGGAGAAATGGGTATCAGCCGAGATGGAGTTAAAGGCCTGTAATAATCTGGGGGCAAGAGCATCTTTAAATATCTTATAGTAAATGGCGGTAAAACCGTCCGGGCCCGGACTTTTACCCGAGGGCGTAAAGGATATAACTTGTTCAACCTCTTGCAGGGTAAAGGGTTTTTCTAAGGAGTCTGGATCAGGGAGAGACAATTTAGGGTACGCCACTTTAACTAAATATTTCCTGTATCTCAGCATATTAGAAAGGGGATCGTGAGCTGGAGAGGGGTCACCCAGATTATATAAGGTGTTATAATAATGTTTAAAGCACTCTGCTATCTCAGGCGTTTTAAAGCAGACAGAGCCCGCACTATTTTTCATAGAGGGAACAAAGGAGGCTGTTCTCTGGGATCTAAGTGCCTGTGCCAGCAAACGGCCTTGCTTATTACCCCATCGATAATATTTATTACTGCATTTATGCAGAGAGAGTTGGGTTTTGTTGTTGAGGATTTTCTTTAGGTGTGCCCGGGCCTCAGACAGATCCACCAAATCGGAGGGATACAGGGAGGATTTATGAAGGGTCTCTAAAGAATTAATTTTATGCAACAGTGCGGTGGTTAGGGCCAGTCTATCTTTCTTCACATAAGAGCCTAATTGGATCAATTTGCCCCGTATAACACATTTGTGAGCCTCCGAAATAGTTATTTTGGATACCTCCTCCATGTCATTAATGGAAAAATAATCAGACAGCGCCCTATCCAGTTCATCCTTGCAAAATTTGTCATGTAGGAGGGATTCATTATGTCCAATGGCCAGGGTGATCGGGATAGGGCTGAAAGAGACAGAAACACCGGGGCATGGTCTGACCAAGTAATGGAGCCAACGGAGGCGTCCACTAATAAAGGGAGATGCCTATGACTCAGGAACAGGTAATCTAAGTGTGAGTAAACCTGGTGTTGGTGAGAGAAGAATGAGGAATCCCGGTCAGAGGGGTGTGTGACCTCCAGGAATCAGCAAGTTGAAGTTTGTGAAAAACCTTCCTAAGCTGTCTGTGTTTTTGTTCGGAAAATTTAGGGCCAGGAGGGGAAATGTCAATGGATGTTCAAGTTACCCCCCAAAATAACAATACCTGTCAAAGGGGCTTCAAGACGGGAAAGCTGGGAACGAAAGAAAGACAGTTGGTCCTGATTTGGAGCGTAGAGGGCTATGAGAGTGTATGTTTGTGAGAATATAGTGCAATTGACCACCAATAATCTACCAGGGACCAATTTGTGAACTGAGATGTCAGCAACTTGCAAAGACTTAGAAAAAAGTATTGCGACCCCCTTGGATTTACTTTCAGGGTTATTCGAGTAGAATGCAAGGGGAAATCTATGGATCACAAAAGAGGGGCGGCGGGCAGAGATCTTAAAGTGTGTCTCCTGTACCAGAGCAACATCCACTTTATCTGACCACAGTGTCCTAAATAGATGGGACCTCTTTTCAGGGATGTTAAGACCTTTAGCATTGATTGAGGCAAATTTAAGTCTACCAGGGACAGACATCAAATCGTATAACAGTACAATGTAGCAGGAGACTCGGATAGGTCACTAAAGAAAAAGAGACAAGATGCAGAAAAGAAAGGAATGAAAGAGAACAAGTCACAGAAAATAGAAACGTCAATAACAAGGAAAAACCCACCATGGGAGGACTGGTAAATATACAAACCAGAAGTCCCATAGGGCACTATGGCCATGTGCGGGAACGGGGCAAGGGAGTCACCCCCATAGGCACTATGTCAACTAGGAACTTGTAGAAAAATAGGAACTGATAGTAACAACAAACTGCGTAACAGCATAGTCTCAATAATAATCTCCAGGTTTGTAGATGGAACCGAAGAGAGTTAGGCAAAATGGGGTAGTAGTAATGTAGGGCAGCGTAAAATGTATCTCACCCGTTATGCCACGCCTGGAAAGTTCAACACCTCTGCATATAGAAGAAAAAAAAAAAAGAAAGGGTCCATTTTCAAGGCAACAGGGGAAAATGCAATCAGGTAACGGAGGAATCCTGGCAAGCGGTAAGGGCTTCAGAGGTTTTCCTCTGGGAATTACGTACAACCTGCCATGACGCTCCACTTCCAGAAGGTTGAGGCGGATGCAGATCAGGAGAGATGAAGTCCCAATCAGGAATCTTTACGGACGGGAGACCAAGACCGGAGCAGAAAGCGGGAAGATCGGAGGGAGTATGTAGGGTGTGGATCTTTCCGGAAGAGGAGACCTGAAGGTTAAAAGGGAAGCCCCACCGGTATTTCAGCTAATGCTTGCGGAGTTCCTCTGTGAGGGGTCGGAGGGCCTTTCTTTGTTGGAGAGTGTGCCAGGAAAGATCCTGGTAGATGGCAATTGGGTCGCCATTAAAGTCCAGGCCATCGAGGCGGCGCACTTTACCCATGATCTCCTCTTTCTAAGAGTAGTAGTGCAAGCGACAGATGACGTCCCGGGGTCGGTCTGTAGGGAGCCCTCTCGGTTTAAGTGCACGGTGAGCTCTGTCGAAGGTTATAGTGTTAACCAGGTCTTTACCCAGGACTGCGTTAAATATTTTCGTCAGAGCGTCCACTTAGCCTGTCTGGGGGACATCCTCGGGAATACCTTTCACCTGGATATTATTTCTCCTACCTTTATTATCCAAATCCAACACACGGGACTGCAGCAACCGGATTTCATCCGATTGAGCCTTGATAACATCCGTGAGGGATCCCATAAAGACATCAGCAGAGTCATGATGGTCCTCCAATGCGGTCATCCTGTCAGAAAGTTGTGAGATATCATGTTTGATAGACGCCAACTCTCTACGCATGGTATCCTGGAGATCCTGCTTAGTGGGTAGAGTTTTCATGAACATCAAAATGTCCTGGAGAGCGGTATCGCTCTGAACGTGCGGAGTAGGCTGATCCATCACTAAGGGGGAGGCAGGAGAGGTGGAGTGACAGGAAGAGGGACCGGAGGGAGAGAGATCTTCGAAGGATTTAGCAGGAGTAGGTTGTAGGAAGGATCTCATTCCCGGCTGGTTCACGGTCTCCCTAGGTTGCGTTGTATTACCTTTCTTTTTCCCGGATCTGACCATGCTGAGAGTAGGACAAATGATTAGGCGAGGTCATGTGGCAGAGAGTCGAGTTGCAAGGGAACTGCTCAGTACGCTGTTAAGTGCCTTCAGTATGGTGACTCCCAGTGGAATGGCATTAACACGCCATTAATCAATTTTCAGCCGATAGGGCAGCAGGAACACATTGGATACAGATTTCCTCATTCCTCGGGGATGAGTGCAGGACAGTAACTATGTCACCAGCACACAGCAAGTGTCCTGAGATAATTTGCAAAATCTGTCAATGTAGGTATACCCGAGTAAGAGCAATGGAATTACAGTAGTCAGTGTATCAAGGAGAGCCACTAGGGGGAGCTCCAACCCAGCATATGCACTGCACATGGAGAATCCACTGTGATGTAGGGAACAAACAGCAGAAAGTATCAATTTCCACAGGCACAGCATCAGTCTCAATGGGGACAAATGGCCCTCTAACTAATGGTGGGACAAAAAGGGGCCAGCAGCAGTAGGAGCAATGGAAAGGTCTCACCTGGTCAGATGATTGGCTCCAGGCTGCAGCAAGGTTCTCCAGCTATAGGAAAAGATGGGCGCCAGGTGTATAAGCAGGAGAGGGAGGCCGCAGCAGGCAAGCTCCTCTGCACCCCTCCGCACTCCAGAGGCAGGTGGGCTGAAGTCGGGCGGCAGGGAGGGCTACAGAACCAAGCGCCAGATCCAGAGGGAGGGAGCTGCGGCAGTAACAGGCGTCGCGGGCGGAGGCCAGAACCGCGGCCATGCGGACTGCAGGAGACGCTGGCTGGCGGCTGGGCCAGTGCAGTCTCCGTAGACCTGGAGGCAGAGGTAAACTGCGGGAGGGGTCGCACGGCGGGTCCGGGGTGGGAGAGGTACCAGGCCGCACCGCGGGTGTCACCAGCGGGATGGAGGGGAAAATTGAGTCCCTGGCTTCAGCAGAGGAGACAGGCCGCAACCTGCAGAGGGGTAGGAGACCCCTCCCAGCTCCGCAAACCCGATTCCTGTGACAGGGAAGGTGTCCTGGCGCTTAGGGAGTATATATGGAGGCAGTAGAAGAGGATTAAGCCCTAGTAAAAGAGTTTATAGGGCTGTTAAAGCTGGAGCCCACACAAAGCCTGTCCTATCGCAATGGCTGCCAAGCCACGCCCCCAACCGGAACACGATTTAATGGCGGGTCCCACCTTGGGGACCCTCTTACCTCCTTCCTGAGAAGCAGCCACACGATCCAGGAGAGCGTCTGCGGTGGTGTGCCTAGGAACCGGAGCGTCTCCGCCGCAAGTACCCGGGAACAGAGCAAGCGGGAGTATGCAACGCTGCTGGGGAGGTGATGGAGCCACAGCACAGTATGTCACACTGACATATGAAGTGCTGAAGCCCTTGAAGTCTTCTAAATAGCTTTTTCAGGGCTGCCTGCGCAGCCCCCCTCCTGTTAAGTGACCTGCTTATGCAGGCACCAACTCTAAAATTGAGCTCACAGTGCCTGGAGGCGGGGTTATATAGAGGAGGCCCCGCAATGCATCCTGCCACAGTCTAAAGCTTTAGCCTGTTGTATAGGATTGCGCACGGGGAGTACCTGGTGCGCACAGGCACCCCCTAATGTGCGGCACCCTCAGCCTGCTGCAGCACAGTCCGCCGCGAGCCCAGCTTGCTGCTCTGCATTGTCTGACGTCCTGTGCTCCTCCTCTCTAAGCCCAGCCCAAACGGCCAGTCCAGCTGATTTGAAGGGGTTTTCTATAAGTGGGCGTGGCCACGGGGGTCCACGACTAGGCCACGTCCCAATTTTCCCTGAGCCTGGCGAGCTGTGTGCACTGTGTGTGTGCGTGTGTGTGTACACCCGACAACATGGGGGTGCGAAGAGTACACCTATGTTCTGAGGGCCCCGAGCCTCTGACCCCACCCCCCTGTTCTATCTCTGCTGCAGCATACATGATCTATGAGGAGCAGGAGGAACACTGGGGGTAATTCAGAGTTTATTGTAGATGTGCTAAATTTAGCACAGCTACTATCAGCTACTCTGACATGCAGGGGGACACCCAGCACAGGGCTAGCAGGGAGCTACCCGCCATGTTCCGGGTCACCGCTTCCCCCCCCCCCAATGGTCCGGACATGCCTCCGTTGTCCATACCACGCCCTGTCAACAGCGTTCTAATGCCGTTGGCATGCCCCCTCCTGCCCCGCCAGGCAGAGGCGATCGAAGCCAGTGAGATCCTGAGAACATCTCACTGGGCTCCCAGGGTGCGCACTCCACACAGTGATTCAGACTGCGACCACTGCCACTGCAGTGATCCAGTCTGAATTACTCCCATTGTTCCTGGCTGGAACTGGCGTGACTGGAACCGCAGCATGACAGAAGAGCAGCAGGAGGAGGCAACTGGGCACAAACTGCAGCACTGCTGACTCCACAAAGCAGCTGTAGGAACCCTCCCCACCCATGAGGCAACTGACACAGAGACAGTATGGTGTCAGCGTATTTTTACTATATTTCCATTTTCTCTCTTTCCCTATCTTTCCCTTTGTCTCTCTCGTCCCCCCTCTCTCCCTGGGCTGGATGTACTAAAGTGAAAATGCGGAAAACTCCCCGTTTTCGGGGTTTTTCCAGCATTTTCAGATGTACTAATGCCTGGCCGCCGTGTTTTCGGTGTGGAGTGTACAGTCAGCTTTAGCTGGCGTTACCCTATAGAAGCCTATGGGCTTCTTTCCGCGTCCATCCTGAGGGATCTAATCAGATCCCCCCTGCTCCCCCCCTTGTACCTCTGGGCGGAGGAGTCCTCTGTCTGTAGCTCCGTCCAGAGCCCAGCTCCAGGAACTGCTGGCAGGATGTCCTGCTAACTGGCAAAACGGGTGTTTTTCGGGGACATAGGCAGAAATATTTTTTTTTTATAAATGGGCCCGTCTCTCTCCTTCTCCATATCCTACCCCCTCTCTTTCCCCTCCCCCCCTCTCTTCCAGGGATGGGGGGAATCTCTCTCTCTCCCCCTTCTCTCTCGGTGGTCGAGGTGCCACCTGACCTGCAGTCATTTACTTCTACCACTATCTACTCCAGCGGGGTGATGCCTGCTGTGCTGGATCAGAGGCGGAACTACAGATGTTGCCTCACTCATCCATCATTGCGGAATGGATGGCGTGACTAGTGTGCCTTAGTCTATGAAGCACATATTCACGCACATGTTATAGACTTCTACAGAGCAATGCTGGCTGCAACTATTTGCAACACAGCGTTCACGGCAGCTTGCAGCAATGCGTATGACCGCGGGTACGGACCGCAGCAACAAAGAGGCTGGCTTTATCTGTAGTGGCAGTGCTAGGAGCACCAGCCAAAATCTGCCTAGGGCATCAAATTGATTAGGGCCAGCTCTGGGCATAATGTGAATTTGGGTCATACCGTGTGGCATACTGTGAATTTTGGCTCATACCGCGTGTCATAATGTGAATTTCTGCTCATACCATGGAATAATATGAATTTCGGCTCATACCATATGGCATAATGTGAATTTGGCTCATACTGTGTGGCATATGAATTTTGGCTCACACCTTGTGGCATAATGTTAATTTCGCCTCATACCGTGTGACAATGTGAATTTCGTCTCATACTGTGTGGCATGTGAATTTGGCTCATACCGTGGCATAATGTGACTTCGGCTCATACCACATGGCATAATATGAATTTTGTCTCATACCGTGTGACATAATGTGAATTTGGCTCATACCGTTTGGCATAATATGAATTTCGGCTCATACCTTATGGCATAATGTTAATTTTGGCTCATACCGTGTGTCATAATGTGAATTTCTGCTCATACCGTGGAATAATATGAATATCGGCTCATACCATGTGGCATAATGTGAATTTGGCTCATACCATGTGGCATAAAGTGAATTTGGCTCATACTGTGTGGCATTTGAATTTTAGCTCACACCTTGTGGCATAATGTTAATTTCGCCTCATACCGTGTGACAATGTGAATTTCGGCTCATACTGCGTGGCATAATGTGAATTTGGCTCATACCACATGGCATAATATGAATTTTGTCTCATACCATGTGACATAATGTGAATTTGGCTCATACTGTGTGGATAATATGAATTTCGGCTCATACCTTATGGCATAATGTTAATTTCAGCTCATACCGTGTGACATATGAATTTCGGCTCATACCGTTTGGCATAATATGAATGTCGGCTCATACCTAATGGCATGTTAATTTCGCCTCATACCGTGTGACATGTGAATTCGGCTCATACTGTGTGGCATAAAGTGAATTTGGCTCATACTGTGTGGCATAATATGAATTTTGGCTCACACCTTGTGGCATAATGTTAATTTTGCCTCATACCGTGGCATAATGTGACTTCGGCTCATACCACATGGTATAATATGAATTGTCTCATACCGTGTGACATAATGTGAATTTGGCTCATACTATGTGGCATATGAATTTCTGCTCATACCTTATGGCATAATGTTAATATCGGCTCATACCGTGTGACATATGAATTGTGGCTCATATCGTGTGGCATGTGAATTTCGGCTCATATTGTGTGGCATAATATGAATTTCAGCTCATACCGTGTGGCGTAAGGTGAATTTGGATCATACTGTGTGGCGTAATGTGGATGTCGTCTCATACCATGTAGTGTAATGTGAATTTCGGCTCATACTGTGTGGCACAATGTGAAATACGGGCACTACTGTCAGTAGCTGGTGAGCATGGAGACATGTATGACAAATGCTGGTGTCCTGCAGCGGAGTGTGATGGCATAGAAAGAGGCAGATGTGGCTGTGATGGCATGTGTACATTTTAAACTTTACTTTTGTTATATTTAACTCAAATGTTCGGCCCTCTAAATCTCCCGTACTTTTCAGAATGTCTGACTCAAGATTAGAGTGTAGGTGCCTAGGGGTGTGTGTGTGTGTGCGTGTAGGGAGGTACGGTGCATATGCACCTAGGCCCACCACTCTCTAGTTCCGCTGCTGGGTCAGGGATAGGTTGGGGAAGTGTAAGCAGCGATATGGTGCAGCAGCAGCTAGGACTCAGGGTTATGCCGTAGCGGACAGTCAGGACCAGCCGGTGGTCACACCATTATGTTTCATTTTATTTCTCTGGGGCATATTATATCTACTTTATTATTAGAAACTAGGGACAAATTAGATTAAGCTATGTGATTTTACTGAGAGAATGTAAAATAGTGCTAGATGTCCCTGGGCGGTGCTAAACACACCAAAAGGCGGTGCTATGCACACCCCTCCTGCGGTGCATCGCCTAATAAAATATGCTGCGCACACCTGAGTGTGCAATATGTTAAAGCTATCACAAATAGCATAGAGTACCATGTTCTAGCACCAATGCACCATCCGTCTGTCTGAGAATGCTGATAATAACAAACACAATGTAAAAATAAGAATTTACTTACCGATAATTCTATTTCTCATAGTCCGTAGTGGATGCTGGGGACTCCGTAAGGACCATGGGGAATAGCAGCTCCACAGGAGACTGGGCACATCTAAAGAAAGCTTTAGGACTAACTGGTGTGCACTGGCTCCTCCCCCTATGACCCTCCTCCAAGCCTCAGTTAGGATACTGTGCCCGGACGAGCGTACACAATAAGGAAGGATTTTGAATCCCGGGTAAGACTCATACCAGCCACACCGTATAACCTGTGATCTGAACCCAGTTAACAGCATGATAACAGAGGAGCCTCTGAAAGATGGCTCACAACAATAATAACCCGATTTTTGTAACATTAACTATGTACAAGTATTGCAGACAATCCGCACTTGGGATGGGCGCCCAGCATCCACTACGGACTACGAGAAATAGATTTATCGGTAAGTAAATTCTTATTTTCTCTAACGTCCTAAGTGGATGCTGGGGACTCCGTAAGGACCATGGGGATTTTACCAAAGCTCCCAAACGGGCGGGAGAGTGCGGATGACTCTGCAGCACCAAATGAGAGAACTCCAGGTCCTCCTCAGCCAGGATATCAATTTTGTAGAATTTTACAAACGTATTTGCTCCTGACCAAGTAGCTGCTCGGCAAAGTTGTAAAGCAGAGACCCCTCGGGCAGCCGCCCAAGATGAGCCCACCTTCCTTGTGGAGTGGGCATTTACAGATTTTTGGCTGTGGCAGGCCTGCCACAGAATGTGCAAGCTGAATTGTACTACAAATCCAACGAGCAATAGTCTGCTTAGAAGCAGGAGCACCCAGCTTGTTGGGTGCACACAGGATAAACAGCGAGTCAGATTTCCTGACTCCAGCCGTCCTGGAAACATATTTTCAGGGCACTGACAACGTCTAGCAACTTGGAGGCCTCCAAGTCCCTAGTAGCCGCAGGCACCACCAATAGGTTGGTTCAGGTGAGACGCTGAAACCACCTTGGGGAGAAACTGAGGACGAGTCCTCAATTCCGCCCTGTCCGAATGGAAAATCAGATAAGGGCTTTTTCAGGATAAAGCCGCCAATTCTGACATGCGCCTGGCCCAGGCCAGGGCCAACAGCATGACCACTTTCCATGTGAAATATTTTAACTCCACAGATTTAAGTGGTTCAAACCAATGTGACTTTTTGGAACCCAAAACTACATTGAGATCCCAAAGTGCCACTGGAGGCACAAAAGGAGGCTGTATATGCAGTACCCCTTTTACAAACGTCTGAACTTCAGGGACTGAAGCTAGTTCTTTTTGGAAGAAAATTGACAGGGCCGAAATTTTAACCTTAATGGACCCCAATTTCAGGCCCATAGACACTCCTGTTTACAGGAAATGTAGGAATCGACCCAGTTGAATTTCCTCCGTCGGGCCTTACTGGCCTCGCACCACGCAACATATTTTCGCCAATTGCGGTGATAATGTTTTTGCGGTTACATCCTTCCTGGCTTTGATCAGGATATGGATGACTTCATCCGGAATGCCTTTTTCCTTCAGGATCCGGCGTTCAACCGCCATGCCATCAAACGCAGCCGCGGTAAGTCTTGGAACAGACAGGGTCCTTGCTGGAGCAGGTCCCTTCTTAGAGGTAGAGGCCACGGATTCTCCGTGAGCATCTCTTGAAGTTCCGGTTACCAAGTCCTTCTTGGCCAATCCGGAGCCACAAATATCAGGATTTTGGTACTTACCGATAAATCCCTTTCTCCGATTCCACAGGGGCCACTGGAGTGTAGTTACAATGGGGAGATAGTAGGTGGTATTGGTAGCTGGCACTTTAAAAATTCTCACACTGTGGCTAGCTCCTCCCCTACTATCTCCCCTCCAAGCCAGTCTACGTTAAACTGTGCCCGAGGAGAGCTGTAATAAACAAACCATAAGGTAGAGGAGGTTAACGACGCCCTGTAAACCAGGCGAACACAAACTAAACCTGGAACAGAACCTGACAAAAAACCAGGCTAGCCTGAACCCAACAAGCAGTCATATGGTGATCTGCAATCGTTAATCAAACAAAAATCAGGAGAAACAGCGCTGGGCGGGCGTCCAGTGGCCCCTGTGGAATCGGAGAAAGGGATTTATCGGTAAGTACCAAAATCCTGATTTCTCCTTCATCCACTAGGGGCCACTGGAGTGTAGTTACAATGGGGACGTCCCAGAGCTCCCAAAAAACGGGTGGGAAAGCGCTGAGAGTCCTGTAAAAACTGCTCGGCCAAACAGTGATGCAGAGGCCGTAAAAGTGTCAAACTTGTAGAATTTGACAAAACGAATGTCGGTTTGACCAAGTAGCCGCCCGACAAAATATTCATGGAGACCCCGCGGGCGGCTGCCCACGAAGGTCTTACAATGCGCGTAAAGCGCGCTGAATTGGAAAACGGAGGTTCCCTAGTAACCGCCAAGAAGACTGTCTGATGATCAGATGTATCCAACTGTCCAGCATATGCTGGGGCCCCGGCTATTTAGTACGGGAGCATCGTCCAGAGCAAAGAAGAAAAAACACTTCATCGAATAGCCTGAGACCTCTGTAGAGAGAGTTGACGAGCCCTGACAACATTCAGAGAGGATTGAAAACCACTAGTGTCAGATTTATATGAAAAATGGACCTCCCCTCTGGAAGAAACGACCGCTGAGGCCGAAGCCGAGCCCGGGGAGTTGCCAATAGAGTACTCCCTGAACAAGAGGCCGAACTTACGGCCGCTAGGCTAATCTCATTTGGAAGAAAAGCGAAAAAGGCAGAGACCTAAAATTCCGGTCAGTGTGGTTTGAAGCGCAGCGGAGCAAAAAACCTCCCAGAGAAACCAAAGATGAATGGTAACTGGAAGAAGGGGGAAAAACCCCCTTTTATCTTCATTATGTTCCATAAAGTTTTCCCAAAGTGGCAAAAGCGAGAAGAGGTAATAGACTTCTGAAATCGGAGCCCAGTAGGCCTAACCGAACTAGGGAACTCCTCCCTTCTGAGGTCTCGTGAACAGTCACACGGGTAACCGAAACCAGTGTAAAATTGAACAAGGAGAGAAAAAAAAAAAAAGGAGCCTGTTGAAGTAGACAGTCCCGTCGAGGTAGGAGCCAAGGCTCCTCTACTGACAACAGGCGTATCTGTATCTTCAAGTCATGCGTGGCCCAACCAGCGCCACCGAGAGGACTAGCACGCATAATCCCCTCCTGTGTTACTGAACATGAAGTAGAAATAGAAAAGGAGGCAGGATAGAATAACCAGAAAACTCCCCGGAGCCCTGAGGGCCTCCACGGCTACTGCCGTCCGAGAGTAATAAAGGGTTAAAGAGTCAGTCAGAACGCCCTGAGGTCGATCCGAAATCTCCGCCCACAGCGGACCAGCTGACAAAACTCCGGGGCATGTTCCCTCACCCAGGAGTCTGACCTGGTGGCTTGATCTGGAAACAAGATTGTTGTCCCCCGTTCCGAGAGGAATGGAGGCGACCACTCATTACGTCGCAACTTGACTGAAGAAATAGAGTCTCTGGTGCCGAGGAATGAAAAAACCTCTGACGGACCGTGTTGAGAAACGTCTATGCGGAGCATAAATTGGATCTGTGTCGAATCAGAAGCTCGTGGATCCTCCGGATATTCAGAAGCCACCTAATGTACAGAGTGGGATAGTAGCAGTAAATTGTCCCATTAGGGAACCAACGTCACCCACTGCCCTTGAAAAAGAGTTATTCTGTTATCTTCCTAAACTCTGTGGGAGCGGAAGAGAGAAGAGTAAAGGACTTACAGTGAAAATGAGAATCCTGTTAAGGGGGAATCTGAGAAAAGCCTGTCCAACGGAAATCAGTAAACAGGCATCTCTGAAGACAAGGGACACGTAAAACTCCCTTTCTTGTTTAAACTAGCAATCACAGACTAAAAGGATTGTAAGGCCAGAATAGGCCTGTCCGAGCCACTTGGCTTCGGAACGTGAAAAGAAAACAAAGGCCTGAGAACTGTCCTAATTCAAATGATATGTGTAAAACAGGGATCAACACCCTTTGCGGTTAGAAACCTATGGAGCGCAGCCTGCAGTATGACTCTCTTGTCATCGTAAATCAGCCGACCCATGCCGAGGGACTCCTGAGACGGTTGTAACCGCCCAAGCCTTCTCCCATCGACCTGCGCCTACCCTGGGACCCTGCAGGTGTAATGGGTGTATAGGATGACATAAAATCAGACTGGACTGAGGATGTTGAACCTCTGCTTCAGCCTTTTTACCCTGAGAACCCCTGGCGACGAAGATATCACCCGTGTGGAGTCAAAAACCTGAAAGGGCACGAAACAATCTAAAGGGAAGACCAGTAAAGGTCTGTCTTGGAGCTGGGGCAGTAGTAGGAGAAATCAAAGTGGACCTACCTCCATTGGTTCAAGAAATCCTGCAGAAAGTTCCTTCCCCAGAACCATCTGCCCCGTAGGATTTCATGTTTACTTGTCACTGTCGCAGCCCCAGAGGTCGTCGGGTTAAGACAGCCCAAGCGAAGATGCAGGGTCCGAGTCTGTAGACATGGAGACCTCCAAGGAACATAAAGCAGAATCGTGATTCTGACCTGTATCAAAGTATCAATTGATCCTGATGCGAAGCATCCTGTAACCTAGAGGACAATTGTTCCCCAACCTACCTGCTCCGGATACGGTAGAACCATGCTGCCGCATATGTCGATGGATCCCTGAGCAAGGTTGCCTCAGGAAAACGGCGGCTTGATGGACCGGCGATACACCGAGGTGTATACCCTAGAGAGGTTCTGATACCATCTCCTGCCATCTGCGGGGAAAAGATAGGAAAACAAACCCTGTTTGATACCTGATATTGTGTATTCGGGTGTCTGTCGGCCGCCTACCGGAGCCTGCCCAGCTCATCCGAAACTGAACCAGTCGCTGTCATTTTCGTCAATGGCGTGGAACCCTGATGGACTTGACGTGTCCTCCTCCTTTACCTGCAGTATCAGATGAACTGCTGTATTATGTACCTGTATATTCTGAGACACTGGTTCAGATCCACAGAAAACAGACATCAGTAATGCATGGAATGTTAGCAAAGTTTATTTTTGGAAAGGTGTGTTTGGTCCCGCTGTGATTTGATCCTGTGACCTTGGAAACCAAAGTCCAAGGGCTTACCTGATGAGCTATTGTCTGGATAATAGTGACATTACCTGCATCATTGATCAAACAGGGGTGTGCAGGTGCGTGGAGGGCGAAGCAGATGGCTCCGCCGCATACCTCACACCTCAGAGGGAATTCTTCGACTATCCCAGGAGAGACAAACGAAAGGAGAAAAGGTGGGTTAAATAAACAGAGCCCTACGTAAGGTCTGCACTATAATGTGTAGTGACCGATACGATTAAAATAAACTTTCTGGAGCAGCGGAGACCTGAACCAGCAACGCTGCGCTGTGGGACAGGAGTCTTAGCCCTAGGCTATAGGAGTTCTCCTTAAAGTTTTGTTTGGATTCAAACCCCTGTTCAGATACCCGCTACTAGCGTACTGAGCCGCAGCGCTATTTGTCTGATGCCTTACACGCATTCCACAATTACAAATAGCATTAGTAACTAGTGACAAGAAGGAATAATAAAGGGAAGGCAACACCCCGCCCTGTATTTAGTGTACCGCTAATTAAGGTGCACCAGATGTTTCTCTGAGGTTCCGCTGGCTGTTCAAAATGGTGACCAGCCTGTGAGAAAGATGGGGGAAAATGTTATGTGCAAGATGTTGTTATTAGAAAACATTGCGGAAGTAGCCTACAGCACCTGGTGTTCCCAGGCGGTCTCCCATCCAAGTACTAACCGGGCCTGACCCTGCTTAGTGTCCGAGATCAGACGAGATCGGGCGTGTTCAGGGTGGTGTGGCCGTAGGCTTTTATCCCCTATATCTGGTATTTTATGGATTTATCTATATACATACCTACACGCACCTAAATATATATATCTATATATATACATGCACAAACATAACTATATATGTATATATACACACACACCGTAGGTAAATAAATACTGCACAGTAGATCCTTTTAATTATTATTGAGCTGAGTCCCAGCTACTGTAATAGAGCAGGTTCCCTGATTTGCAAGTAGGAAAATGCTGGGTAGAGGACTCTACTGCAGGAGGAATGTATCTATATTTCAGCAGCCTGAAGTATCGAAAAGTTACAAATCCCAGAGCTGTTGCCTAGCGACGGGGAGACCTGGGAGCCCGCTGAGTAAAGCGGGTTAACTGTTAATATACCTGGGACTTTATTTGTATTTGTCTCTGAGTATGCAAGATTAGCCCACTGGGCTATAGGAGACACTGCAAATATGAAGCCAGGTCTGTGCAGGGAGGAAATGGCCGCCAGAGTGAAACTCCTCTGGGCTATGCGATAAAATCTATATAGTGGATAACTGGATTAGTGCTGAGCCACTCTGACTATATCACATTCTCCTCAGCACCATGTGCATTAAACTCACATAAATGCCTATTACACTATAACAGTGGCCGGGGAGCGGAGAATGCTGAGCCCGCTGTACAGAGCAGGAGTTAGCTCCGCCCCCCGGCTATGGCGCCTTATTGCAAAACTAAGCGGGAAGCGAGCTGTACCCTCCGCTGGGCCTGCGAGTCACCGCCGGGGAGCGCTGAGCGCTGAGCCCGCTATACAGCGCTAGTAGAGCCCTGTATCTGCTAGCCGCCGCCGGGGAGTGTTGCGCTGAACAGAGCGCGAGTCGCCGCCTGGGAGCAGGGAGCGCTGAGCTCGCTCTACAGAGCGGGACTTAGCTCCGCCCCCTCCGTACAAGGCGCCAAATTTAAACATTGCTTTGCGCTCGAGCGGGATCCCTGTGCCGGCTCTGTGAGTCGCGCTGAGTGGGTGCGGGGGGTGCGGGGAGCTGGGGGAGCAGAGGGTTATCAGAATGACACACACCCGTTTTTCAGTCAGGGTTGTATAAACACATACTCAGCCTCCCCCAATCATCCTGTCTGTTTCTCCATGAGGAGGACAGGTAAGGATACAATAAAGTACATTACAGCCCCAGAGAGCCCTTCTGGAGTGGGTTGTACAACAATAAACAGATTGCTCTAAAAACATACATAGCCACCACAAATAAAGTATACTTCACTCACCACTGTGTTCTTGGTGGATCGGCCCCGACACACGCCGCACGCAGCGGCGTCCAGCCGGAATCTTCTGTGGTGGGGTGGTCCCGACACAAGCCGCACGCAGCGGTGTCCGACCATTTTTGATACTCACCGCTGCCATGCTGCCGGAATCTTCTGCTGGATGGAGTGGCCGCGACACGCGCCGCACGCAGCGGTGTCCGCCAACTCAGGAGAGCTCAGTGTCTCCCTCAGCCGGGGCCCATCCCTAGCCGCACGCAGCTGCGATGGGACCCCGCCGGCAGCTCCCACGGTGCAGACTGGCAGTGGCAGAGCTGCCAGTCTGTGAGTGTGTGTAAGAAAAATAAAATAATAAAGAAAAAAGAAGAAAATTCTTCAGCTAAACCCAAGTGAACCAGCTACCTCGGGCACTTAACTAAGACTGGCTTGGAGGGGAGATAGTAGGGGAGGAGCTAGCCACAGTGTGAGAATTTTTAAAGTGCCAGCTACCAATACCACCTACTATCTCCCCATTGTAACTACACTCCAGTGGCCCCTAGTGGATGAAGGAGAAATAGTGCTTTCTCCTCTCCATCTTATCAATCTCAGTACCTTGGGTATGAGAGGCAGAGGAGGGAACACATACACTGACTGGTACACCCACGGTGTTACCAGAGCGTCTACAACTATTGCCTGAGGGTCTCTTGACCTGGCGCAATACCTGTCGAGTTTTTTAATCATGTGGACGACTTCTGGGTGAAGTCCCCACTCTCCCGGGTGGAGGTCGTGCTGAGGAAGTCTGCTTCCCAGTTGTCCACTCCCGGAATGAATACTGTTGACAGTGCTATCACATGATTTTCTGCCCCGCGAAGAATCCCTGCAGCTTCTGCCATTGCCCTCCTGCTTCTTGTGCCACCCTGTCTGTTTACGTGGGTGACTGCCATGATGTTGTCCGACTGGATCAACACCGGCTGACCTTGAAGCAGAGGTCTTGCTAAGCTTAGAGCATTGTAAATGGCCCTTAGCTTCAGGATATTTATGTGAAGTGATGTATCCAGGCTTGACCCTAAGCCCTGGATATGCCTTCCCTGTGTGACTGCTCCCCAGCCTCGCAGGCTGGCATCCGTGGTCACCAGGACCCAGTCCTGAATGCCGAATCTGCGGCCCTCTAGAAGATGAGCACTCTGCAACCACCACAGGATGGATACCCTTGTCCTTGGTGACAGGGTTATCCGCTGATGCATCTGAAAATGCGACCCGGACCATTTGTCCAGTAGGTTCCACTGGAAAGTTCTTACGTGGAATCTAACGAATGGGATTGCTTCGTAGGAAGCCACCATTTTTACCCAGAACCCTTGTGCATTGATGCACTGAGACTTGGTTCGGTTTTAGGAGGTTCCTGACTAGCTCGGATAACTCCCTGGCTTTCTTTTCCAGGAGAAACACACCTTTTTTTTTTTTTTTTTTCTGGACTGTGTCCAGGAACATCCCTAGGAAACAGAAGACAAGTCGTCGGAACCAGCTGCGATTTTGGAATATTGAGAATCCAATCGTGCTGCCGCAACACTACCTGAGATAGTGCTACACCGACTTCCAACTGTTCCCTGGATCTTACCCTGATCAGGGAATCGTCCAAGTAAGGGATAACTAAAATTCCCTTCCTTCGAAGGGATATCATTTCGGCCATTACCTTGGTAAAGACCCGGGGTGTCGTGGACCATCCCTACGGCAGCATCTGAACTGATAGTGACAGTTCTGTACCATAACCTGAGGTACCCTTGGTGAGAAGGGTAAATTTTGACATGAAGGTAAGCATCCTTGATGTCCCGAGACATCATGTAGTCCCCTTCTTCCAGGTTCGCAATCACTGCTCTGAGTGACTCAATCTTGAATTTGAACCTCTGTATTTAAGTGTTCAAAGATTTTAGATTTAGAATCGGTCTCACCGAGCAGTCTGGCTTCGGTACCACAATAGTGTGGAATAATACCCCGTTCCCTGTTGCAGGAGGGGTACCTTGATTATCACCTGCTGGGAATACAGCTTGTGAATGGCTTCCAAAACTGCCTCCCTGTCAGAGGGAGACGTCGGTAAAGCCGACTTTTGGAAACGGCGAGGGGGAGACGTCTCGAATTTCAATATGTACCCTTGAGATATTACCTGAAGGATCCAGGGGTCTACTTGCGAGTGAGCCCACTGCGCACTGAAATTCATTGAGAACGGGCCCCCACCGTGCCTGAGCTTGTAAGGCCCTAGCGTCATACTGAGGGCTTTGCAGAGACGGGAAAGGATTTCTGTTCCTGGGAACTGGGTAATCTCTTCAGCCTTTTTCCTCTCCCTCTGTCACGAGCAGAAAAGAGGAACCTTTTGTCCGCTTGCCAACAAAGGACTGCGCCTGATAATACGGCGTCTTATTTTGAGAGGCGACCTGGGGTACAAACGTGGATTTCCCAGTTGTTGCCGTGGCCACCAGGTCTAAAAGACCGACCCCAAATGTCCCCTTTCAAAGGCAATACTTCCAAATGCCGTTTGGAATCCGCATCACCTGACCATTTTACTGGTAGATTTGGACAACGCACTTATACTTGATGCCAGTCGGCAAATATTCCACTGTGCATCCTGCATATATAGAAATGCATCTTTTAAATGCTCTATAGGCAATAATATACTATCCTTATCTAGGATATCAATATTTCCAGTCAGGGAATCCGACCATGCCAACCCAGCACTGCACCTCCAGGCTGAGGCGATTGCTGGTCGCAGTATAACACCAGTATGTGTGTGAATACATTTTTGGATACCCTCCTGCTTTTGTATCAGCAGGATCCTTAAGGGCAGCCATCTCATGAGAGGGTAGAGCCCTTGTTCTTACAAGCGTGTGAGCGCCTTATCCCCCCCTAGGGGGTGTTTCCCAACGCACCCTAACCTCTGGCGGGAAAGGGTATACAGCCAATACTTTTTAAGAAATTATCAATTGTTATCGGGGGGAAACCCACGCATCATCACACACCTCATTTTATTTCTCAGATTCAGGAAAACTACAGGTAGTTTTTCCCTCACCGAACATAATACCCCTTTTTGGTGGTACTCGTATTATCAGAAATGTATAAAACATTTTCCATTGTCTCAATCATGTAACGTGTGGCCCTACTGGAAATCACGGTTGTCTCTTCACCGTCGACATAGGAGTCAGTATCCATGTCGGCGTCTGTATCTGCCATCTGAGGTAACGGGCGCTTTAGAGCCCCTGACGGCCTATGAGACGTCTGGACAGGCACAAGCTGAGTAGCCGGCTGTCTCATGTCAACCACTGTCTTTTATACAGAGCTGACACTGTCACGTAATTTTCAACAGTACATCCACTCAGGTGTCGACCCCCTAGGTGGTGACACTGTTACAGACACTCTGCTCCGTCTCCACATCATTTTTCTCCTCATACATGTCGACACAAACGTACCGACACACAGCACACACACAGGGAATGCTCTGATAGAGGACAGGACCCCACTAGCCCTTTGGGGAGACAGAGGGAGAGTATGCCAGCACACACCAGAGCGCTATATATATATATATATATATATATATATATATATACATACATACATATATATATATATATATATATATATATATATATATACAGGGATAACCTTATATAAGTGTTTTTCCCCTTATAGCTGCTGTATGTTTTAATACTGCGCCTAATTAGTGCCCCCCTCTCTTTTTTTAACCCTTTCTGTAGTGTAGTGACTGCAGGGAAGAGCCAGGGAGCTTCCCTCCAACTGAGCTGTGAGGGAAAATGGCGCCAGTGTGCTGAGGAGATAGGCTCCGCCCCCTTTTCGGCAGCCTTATCACCCGTTTTTCTGTATATTCTGGCAGGGGTTAAATGCATCCATATAGCCCAGGAGCTATATGTGATGTTTTTTTTTGCCATGTAAGGTATTTTTATCATGTTTTATTGCGTCTCAGGGCGCCCCCCCCAGCGCCCTGCACCCTCAGTGACCGGAGTATGAAGTGTGCTGAGAGCAATGGCGCACAGCTGCAGTGCTGTGCGCTACCTTATTGAAGACAGGAACGTCTTCTGCCGCCGATTTTTCCGGACCTCTTCGCTCTTCTGGCTCTGTAAGGGGGCCGGCGGCGCGGCTCCGGGACCCATCCAGGCTGGGCCTGTAATCGTCCCTCTGGAGCTAATGTCCAGTAGCCAAGAAGCCCAATCCACTCTGCACGCAGGTGAGTTCGCTTCTTCTCCCCTTAGTCCCTCGATGCAGTGAGCCTGTTGCCAGCAGGTCTCACTGAAAATAACAAACCTAAACTAAAACTTTCACTAAGAAGCTCAGGAGAGCCCCTAGTGTGCACCCTTCTCGTCGGGCACAGAAATCTAACTGAGGCTTGGAGGAGGGTCATAGGGGGAGGAGCCAGTGCACACCAGTTAGTCCTAAAGCTTTCTTTAGATGTGCCCAGTCTCCTGCGGAGCCGCTATTCCCCATGGTCCTTACGGAGTCCCCAGCATCCACTTAGGACGTTAGAGAAACAGGGCTTAAAAACTTTTTTAAAGGCTTTTTTTTTTCTGTTAACAGAAAATTGTTTAATATAACCTGTAGAAACTAAACCCAAGTACCCCCTAATTTCTATAAATGTGTAACAAACTCCTTCGATCTATAAGATGCCTCATAATTTGTCTTTAGAACCTTTGTATGTGTGAATGCATAACATTTTTTCTATTGAATTTTAACAGATGAATATTCAGTAGTTCTTGAATCTGTGTGAAAACCCCGCTACTTGTCTAATTTGAGCAGAATTCAGTATATTTCTGTAGATTGCTTAGCAGCGAGACAAACACAATGGGTATTAATATTACCAGGAAAAGAACCTTAAATGTGACATTTGCTTCAAATATTGATCCTTTACCAATCATAGACCACTGATGAAAAGCTGTATGTTCTAGCCTGGTACAATCATACATTTTCAAAAATTAAAAACACTGAACTCTGAAATATTTTATTATTTCACTGAGAAACGGTTTGGTTGTCACATTTAAACAACTTTTTGAAACTAAAAATGCAAAAACTAAATTTGCAATCTGAAAAAAAAAAAAAAAAAAGCGGCCAGGATTTTCTCAGAAAGGATCCTGGAGGTGCTCACTCAAGATGCAACGTCTCATCCCAAGAGCATAAAGCGACATAGTGCATAGACCCCATGTTTTACAAACAAGACAGTATCTCTGGCCGAGATAAGCAGCATGTAGAGGAGATTGGACTCTTGGCAGACACTTCCGAAACTCACACATTCTGGGATTATTTGGCTTCTTTAACTCCCTGTAAAACACGTTAAAACAGAAATTAAACGACTTTCTATACTGCAGGAGTTTGCCCTTTATCCTTAGCCTGCATTACTGCCCGATGAGCATACCAGCTATTATTAGATACTATTATAATAAGAATTTACTTACCGATAATTCTATTTCTCATAGTCCGTAGTGGATGCTGGGACTCCGTCAGGACCATGGGGAATAGCGGGCTCCGCAGGAGACAGGGCACATCTAAATAAAGCTTTTAGGATCACATGGTGCGTACTGGCTCCTCCCCCTATGACCCTCCTCCAAGCCTCAGTTAGGTACTGTGCCCGGACGAGCGTACACAATAAGGAAGGATCTTGAATCCCGGGTAAGACTCATACCAGCCACACCAATCACACCGTACAACTTGTGATCTGAACCCAGTTAACAGTATGATAACAAAAAACGAAGTAGCCTCTGAAAAGATGGCTCACAACAATAGTAATAACCCGATCTTTGTAACAATAACTATGTACAAGTATTGCAGACAATCCGCACTTGGGATGGGCGCCCAGCATCCACTACGGACTATGAGAAATAGAATTATCGGTAAGTAAATTCTTATTTTCTCTAACGTCCTAGTGGATGCTGGGACTCCGTCAGGACCATGGGGATTATACCAAAGCTCCCAAACGGGCGGGAGAGTGCGGATGACTCTGCAGCACCGAATGAGAGAACTCCAGGTCCTCCTTAGCCAGAGTATCAAATTTGTAAAATTTTACAAACGTGTTCTCCCCTGACCACGTAGCTGCTCGGCAAAGTTGTAATGCCGAGACCCCTCGGGCAGCCGCCCAAGATGAGCCCACTTTCCTTGTGGAGTGGGCCTTTACAGATTTAGGCTGTGGCAGGCCTGCCACAGAATGTGCAAGTTGGATTGTGCTACAGATCCAACGTGCAATCGTCTGTTTAGACGCAGGAGCACCCATCTTGTTGGGTGCATACAATATAAACAACGAGTCAGATTTTCTGACTCCAGCTGTCCTTGAAATATATATTTTTAATGCTCTGACAACGTCCAGTAACTTGGAGTCCTCCAAGTCGCTAGTAGCCGCAGGCACCACAATAGGCTGGTTCAAGTGAAAAGCCGAAACCACCTTAGGGAGAAAATGAGGACGTGTCCGCAGTTCTGCCCTGTCCGAATGGAAAATCAGATATGGGCTTTTGTATGATAAAGCCGCCAACTCTGAAACTCTCCTGGCTGAAGCCAGGGCCAATAGCATGGTTACCTTCCATGTAAGGTATTTTAAATCTACCGATTTTAGAGGCTCAAACCAATGAGATTTGAGAAAATTCAAAACTACGTTCAAATCCCACGGTGCCACTGGAGGCACTATTGGGGGTTGTATATGTAGTACACCTTTGACAAAAGTTTGTACTTCAGGCACTGATGCCAATTCCTTCTGGAAGAAGATTGATAAGGCCGAAACTTGAACTTTAATGGACCCCAATTTTAGGCCCATAGACAATCCTGCTTGCAGGAAATGTAAGAATCGACCCAATTGAAATTCTTCCGTTGGAGCCTTCTTGGCCTCACACCACGCAACATTTTCGCCAAATGCGGTGATAATGTTGTACAGTCACTTCCTTTCTAGCCTTAATCAAGGTAGGAATAACTTCCTCTGGAATGCCCTTTTCTTTTAGAATCCGGCGTTCAACCGCCATGCCGTCAAACGCAGACGCGGTAAGTCTTGGAACATACAAGGTCCCTGCTGAAGCAGATCCCTTCTTAGAGGTAGAGGCCATGGATCCTCCGTGAGCATCTCTTGAAGTTCCGGATACCAAGTTCTTCTTGGCCAGTCCGGAGCCACCAGTATTGTTCTTACTCCTCTTTTCCGTATAATTCTCAGTACCTTTGGTATGAGAGGCAGAGGAGGGAACACATACACTGACTGGTACACCCACGGTGTTACCAGAGCGTCCACAGCTATTGCCTGAGGGTCTCTTGACCTGGCGCAATATCTGTCCAATTTTTTGTTGAGGCGAGACGCCATCATGTCCACCTTTGGTCTTTCCCAACGGTTCACAATCATGTGGAAGACTTCTGGATGAAGTCCCCACTCTCCCGGGTGAAGGTCGTGTCTGCTGAGGAAGTCTGCTTCCCAGTTGTCCACTCCCGGGATGAACACTGCTGACAGTGCTATGACATGATTCTCCGCCCAGCGCAGAATCC
This sequence comes from Pseudophryne corroboree, assembly GCF_028390025.1. Classification (NCBI taxonomy): domain Eukaryota; kingdom Metazoa; phylum Chordata; class Amphibia; order Anura; family Myobatrachidae; genus Pseudophryne; species Pseudophryne corroboree. The sequence continues at coordinate 512,118,558 of NC_086445.1, forward strand.
TTGCAGCTTCTGTCATTGCTCTTCTGCTTCTCGTGCCGCCTTGTCGGTTTACGTGGGCGACTGCCGTGATGTTGTCCGACTGGATCAACACCGGCTGACCCTGAAGCAGCGATTTTGCCAGGCTTAGAGCATTGTAGATCGCTCTTAGCTCCAGTATATTTATGTGAAGGGACGTCTCCAGGTTTGACCACACGCCCTGGAAGTTTCTTCCCTGTGTGACTGCTCCCCAGCCTCGTAGGCTGGCATCCGTAGTCACCAGGACCCAGTCCTGTATGCCGAATCTGCGGCCCTCTAACAGATGGGCACTCTGCAACCACCACAGGAGAGACAACCTTGTTCTTGGTGACAGTGTTATCCGCTGATGCATGTGCAGATGCGATCCGGACCATTTGTCCAGCAGATCCCACTGAAATGTCCGTGCATGGAATCTGCCGAATGGAATCGCTTCGTAAGAAGCCACCATCTTTCCCAGGACTCTTGTGCATTGATGTACTGACACAGTTCCTGGTTTTAGGAGGTTCCTGACAAGTTCGGATAACTCCCTTGCTTTCTCCTCCGGGAGAAACACCTTTTTCTGAACCGTGTCCAGAATCATTCCCAGGAACAGCAGACGAGTTGTCGGGGTCAATTGAGATTTTGGAAGATTCAGAATCCACCCGTGTTGCTGAAGCACTACCTGGGTTAGTGCTACACCGACTTCCAGCTGTTCTCTGGACTTTGCCCTTATCAGGAGATCGTCCAAGTAAGGGATAATTAATACGCCTTTTCTTCGTAGAAGAACCATCATTTCGGTCATTACCTTGGTAAAGACCCGAGGGGCCGTGGACAAACCAAACGGCAGCGTTTGAAACTGATAATGACAGTCTTGTATCACGAACCTGAGATACCCTTGGTGTGAGGGGTAAATTGGGACATGCAGATAAGCATCCTTTATGTCCAGGGACACCATGAAGTCCCCTTCTTCCAGATTCGCTATCACTGCTCTGAGTGACTCCATCTTGAACTTGAATTTCTGTATGTACAGGTTCAAGGATTTCAGGTTTAGAATAGGTCTTACCGAACCGTCCGGCTTCGGTACCACAAATAGTGTGGAATAATACCCCTTTCCCTGTTGTAGGAGGGGTACCTTGACTATCACCTGCTGAGAATACAGCTTGTGAATGGCTTCCAAAACCGACGTCCTTTCTGAGGGAGACGTTGGTAAAGCAGACTTTAGGAACCGGCGAGGGGGAGACCTTTCGAACTCCAACATGTAACCCTGAGATATTATCTGCAGGATCCACGGGTCCACTTGTGAGCGAGCCCACTGATTGCTGAAAATCTTGAGTCGACCCCCCACCGCTCCTGAATCCGCTTGTAAAGCCCCAGCGTCATGCTGATGGCTTTGTAGAACCCGGGGCGGGCTTCTGGTCCTGGGCAGGGGCTGCTTGCTGCCCTCTCTTACCCTTTCCTCTGCCTCGCGGCAGATAAGACTGTCCTTTTGGTCGCTTGTTTTTATAGGAGCGAAAGGACTGCGGCTGAAAAGACGGTGTCTTTTTCTGTTGGGAGGGGGTCTGAGGTAAAAAAGTGGATTTGCCGGCAGTTGCCGTGGCCACCAGGTCAGAAAGACCGACCCCAAATAATTCCTCTCCTTTATATGGCAATACTTCCATATGCCTTTTGGAATCCGCATCACCTGACCACTGTCGCGTCCATAAACTTCTTCTGGCAGATATGGACATCGCGCTTACTCTTGATGCTAGAGTACAAATATCCCTCTGAGCATCTCGCATATAAAGAAAAGCATCCTTTAATTGCTCTAGAGTCAATAAAATACTGTCCCTATCCAGGGTATCAATATTTTCAGTCAGAGAATCCAACCACACTACCCCAGCACTGCACATCCAGGCTGAGGCTACTGCCGGTCGCAGTATAACACCAGTATGTGTGTATATACTCTTCAGTGTAGTTTCCAGCCTCCTATCTGCTGGATCCTTGAGGGCGGCCGTATCAGGAGACGGCAACGCCACTTGCTTTGATAAACGTGTGAGCGCCTTATCCACCCTAGGGGGTGTTTCCCAGCGCGCCCTAACCTCTGGTGGGAAAGGGTATAATGCCAATAACTTCTTGGAAATTAGCAGTTTTCTATCTGGGTTAACCCACGCTTCGTCACACACGTCATTCAATTCCTCGGATTCTGGAAAAGCTACAGGTAGTTTTTTCACCCCCCACATAATACCCCTTTTTGAGGTACCAGCAGTATCAGAGATCTGCAAAGCCTCCTTCATTGCCGTGATCATATAACGTGTGGCCCTATTGGAAAATACGTTTGTTTCTTCACCGTCGACACTAGATTCATCTGTGTCGGTACCCGTGTCGACTGACTGAGGTAAGGGACGTTTTACAGCCCCTGACGGTGTCTGAGACGCCTGAGCCGGTACTAACTGGTTTTCCGGCCATCTCATTTCGTCAACTGACTTTTGTAATGTGCTAACATTATCACGTAATTCCATAACTAAAGCCATCCATCACCATTACCGGCAATTGCTCTGCCTCCACACCAACATCGTCCTCATACATGTCGACACACACGTACCGACACAGCAGCCACACAGGGAATGCTCTAATCGAAGACAGGACCCTCTTAGCCCTTTGGGGAGACAGAGGGAGAGTTTGCCAGCACACACCAAAAGCGCTATAAATGTATATAAACAACCCTAGAAGGTGTTGTTTTTGATATAAGCGCTTTTAATATATCAATATCGCCAAATTATGCCCCCCTTCTCTTTGTTACCCTGTTTCTGTAGTGCAGTGCAGGGGAGAGTCCTGGGAGCCTTCCTCACCAGCGGAGCTGAGCAGGAAAATGGCGCTGAGTGCTGAGGAGAATAAGCTCCGCCCCTTTTTCGGCGGGCTTTTCTCCCGCGTTTTAAGAAAACTGGCCTGGGTTAAATACATACATATAGCCTTAATGGCTATATGTGATGTATTTATTTTGCCACTAAAGGTATTTAATATTGCTGCCCAGGGCGCCCCCAGCAGCGCCCTGCACCCTCCGTGACTGAATCAGTGAGACGTGTAGCAACAATGGCGCACAGCTGCAGTGCTGTGCGCTACCTTCATGAAGACTGAGGAGTCTTCTGCCGCCTGCTTTCCGGACCTCCGTCTTCAGCGTCTGTAAGGGGGATCGGCGGCGCGGCTCCGGGACGAACCCCAGGAGGACCTGTGTTCCGACTCCCTCTGGAGCTAAGTGTCCAGTAGCCTAAGACTCCAATCCATCCTGCACGCAGGTGAGTTGGAAATCTCTCCCCTAAGTCCCTCGATGCAGTGATCCTGTTGCCAGCAGGATTCACGGAGATTTAAACCTAAAAAAAACTTTTTCTAAGCAGCTCTTTAGGAGAGCCACCTAGATTGCACCCTTCTCGGACGGGCACAAAAACCTAACTGAGGCTTGGAGGAGGGTCATAGGGGGAGGAGCCAGTACGCACCATGTGATCCTAAAAGCTTTATTTAGATGTGCCCTGTCTCCTGCGGAGCCCGCTATTCCCCATGGTCCTGACGGAGTCCCAGCATCCACTAGGACGTTAGAGAAATTACAAATTATATTTTTAAGATGCAGTTGCAAACTAGAATAATTTACCTCTTTACCAAGCAAACCCTTGGTAATGTAATCAGGATTTTGGTACTTACCGATAAATCCCTTTCTCCGATTCCACAGGGGCCACTGGAGTGTAGTTACAATGGGGAGATAGTAGGTGGTATTGGTAGCTGGCACTTTAAAAATTCTCACACTGTGGCTAGCTCCTCCCCCACTATCTCCCCTCCAAGCCAGTCTACGTTAAACTGTGCCCGAGGAGAGCTGTAATAAACAAACCGTAAGGTAGAGGAGGTTAGCGACGCCCTGTAAACCAGGCGAACACAAACTAAACCTGGAACAGAACCTGACAAAAACCAGGCTAGCCTGAACCCAACAAGCAGTCATATGGTGATCTGCAATCGTTAATCAAACAAAAATCAGGAGAAACAGCGCTGGGCGGGCGTCCAGTGGCCCCTGTGGAATCGGAGAAAGGGATTTATCGGTAAGTACCAAAATCCTGATTTCTCCTTCATCCACTAGGGGCCACTGGAGTGTAGTTACAATGGGGACGTCCCAGAGCTCCCAAAAAACGGGTGGGAAAGCGCTGAGAGTCCTGTAAAAACTGCTCGGCCAAACAGTGATGCAGAGGCCGTAAAAGTGTCAAACTTGTAGAATTTGACAAAACGAATGTCGGTTTGACCAAGTAGCCGCCCGACAAAATATTCATGGAGACCCCGCGGGCGGCTGCCCACGAAGGTCTTACAATGCGCGTAAAGCGCGCTGAAATGGAAAACGGAGGCTCCCTAGTAACCGCCAAGAAGACTGTCCGATGATCAGATGTATCCAACTGTCCAGCATATGCTGGGACCCCGGCTATTTAGTACGGGAGCATCGTCCAGAGCAAAGAAGAAAAAACACTTCATCGAATAGCCTGAGACCTCTGTAGAGAGAGTTGACGAGCCCTGACAACATTCAGAGAGGATTGAAAACCACTAGTGTCAGATTTATATGAAAAATGGACCTCCCCTCTGGAAGAAACGACCGCTGAGGCCGAAGCCGAGCCCGGGGAGTTGCCAATAGAGTACTCCCTGAACAAGAGGCCGAACTTACGGCCGCTAGGCTAATCTCCTTTGGAAGAAAAGCGAAAAAGGCAGAGACCTAAAATTCCGGTCAGTGTGGTTTGAAGCGCAGCGGAGCAAAAAACCTCCCAGAGAAACCAAAGATGAATGGTAACTGGAAGAAGGGGGAAAAACCCCTTTTATCTTCATTATGTCCCATAAAGTTTTCCCAAAGTGGCAAAAGCGAGAAGAGGTAATAGACTTCTGAAATCGGAGCCCAGTAGGCCTAACCGAACTAGGGAACTCCTCCCTTCTGACAGTCACACGGGTAACCGAAACCAGTGTAAAATTGAACAAGGAGAAAAAAGGAGCCTGTTGAAGTAGACAGTCCAGTCGAGGTAGGAGCCAAGGCTCCTCTACTGACAACAGGCGTATCTGTATCTTCAAGTCATGCGTGGCCCAACCAGCGCCACCGAGAGGACTAGCACGCATAATCCCCTCCTGTGTTACTGAACATGAAGTAGAAATAGAAAAGGAGGCAGGATAGAATAACCAGAAAACTCCCCGGAGCCCTGAGGGCCTCCACGGCTACTGCCGTCCGAGAGTAATAAAGGGTTAAAGAGTCAGTCAGAACGCCCTGAGGTCGATCCGAAATCTCCGCCCACAGCGGACCAGCTGACAAAACTCCAGGGCATGTTCCCTCACCCAGGAGTCTGACCTGGTGGCTTGATCTGGAAACAAGATTGTTGTCCCCCGCTCCGAGAGGAATGGAGGCGACCACTCATTACGTCGCAACTTGACTGAAGAAATAGAGTCTGGTGCCGAGGAATGAAAAAACCTCTGACGGACCGTGTTGAGAAACGTCTATGCGGAGCATAAATTGGATCTGTGTCGAATCAGAAGCTCGTGGATCCTCCGGATATTCAGAAGCCACCTAATGTACAGAGTGGGATAGTAGCAGTAAATTGTCCCATTAGGGAACCAACGTCACCCACTGCCCTTGAAAAAGAGTTATTCTGTTATCTTCCTAAACTCTGTGGGAGCGGAAGAGAGAAGAGTAAAGGACTTACAGTGAAAATGAGAATCCTGTTAAGGGGGAATCTGAGAAAAGCCTGTCCAACGGAAATCAGTAAACAGGCATCTCTGAAGACAAGGGACACGTAAAACTCCCTTTCTTGTTTAAACTAGCAATCACAGACTAAAAGGATTGTAAGGCCAGAATAGGCCTGTCCGAGCCACTTGGCTTCGGAACGTGAAAAGAAAACAAAGGCCTGAGAACTGTCCTAATTCAAATATGTGAAAAACAGGGATCAACACCCTTTGCGATTAGAAACCTATGGAGCGCAGCCTGCAGTATGACTCTCTTGTCATCGTAAATCAGCCGACCCATGCCGAGGGACTCCTGAGACGGTTGTAACCGCCCAAGCCTTCTCCCAACGACCTGCGCCTACCCTGGGACCCTGCAGGTGTAATGGGTGTATAGGATGACATAAAATCAGACTGGACTGAGGATGTTGAACCTCTGCTTCAGCCTTTTTACCCTGAGAACCCCTGGCGACGAAGATATCACCCGTGTGGAGTCAAAAACCTGAAAGGGCACGGAAAAATCTAAAGGGAAGACCAGTAAAGGTCTGTCTTGGAGCTGGGGCAGTAGTAGGAGAAATCAAAGTGGACCTACCTCCATTGGTTCAAGAAATCCTGCAGAAAGTTCCTTCCCCAGAACCATCTGCCCCGTAGGATTTCATGTTTACTTGTCACTGTCGCAGCCCCAGAGGTCGTCGGGTTAAGACAGCCCAAGCGAAGATGCAGGGTCCGAGTCTGTAGACATGGAGACCTCCAAGGAACATAAAGCAGAATCGTGATTCTGACCTGTATCAAAGTATCAATTGATCCTGATGCGAAGCATCCTGTAACCTAGAGGACAATTGTTCCCCAACCTACCTGCTCCGGACACGGTAGAACCATGCTGCCGCATATGTCGATGGATCCCTGAGCAAGGTTGCCTCAGGAAAACGGCGGCTTGATGGACCGGCGATACACCGAGGTGTATACCCTAGAGAGGTTCTGATACCATCTCCTGCCATCTGCGGGGAAAAGATAGGAAAACAAACCTTGTTTGATACCTGATATTGTGTATTCGGGTGTCTGTCGGCCGCCTACCGGAGCCTGCCCAGCTCATCCGAAACTGAACCAGTCGCTGTCATTTTCGTCAATGGCGTGGAACCCTGATGGACTTGACGTGTCCTCCTCCTTTACCTGCAGTATCAGATGAACTGCTGTATTATGTACCTGTATATTCTGAGACACTGGTTCAGATCCACAGAAAACAGACATCAGTAATGCATGGAATGTTAGCAAAGTTTCTTTTTGGAAAGGTGTGTTTGGTCCCGCTGTGATTTGATCCTGTGACCTTGGAAACCAAAGTCCAAGGGCTTACCTGATGAGCTATTGTCTGGTTAATAGTGACATTACCTGCATCATTGATCAAACAGGGGTGTGCAGGTGCGTGGAGGGCGAAGCAGATGGCTCCGCCGCATACCTCACACCTCAGAGGGAATTCTTCGACTATCCCAGGAGAGACAAACGAAAGGAGAAAAGGTGGGTTAAATAAACAGAGCCCTACGTAAGGTCTGCACTATAATGTGTAGTGACCGATACGATTAAAATAAACTTTCTGGAGCAGCGGAGACCTGAACCAGTAACGCTGCGCTGTGGGACAGGAGTCTTAGCCCTAGGCTATAGGAGTTCTCCTTAAAGTTTTGTTTGGATTCAAACCCCTGTTCAGATACCCGCTACTAGCGTACTGAGCCGCAGCGCTATTTGTCTGATGCCTTACACGCATTCCACAATTACAAATAGCATTAGTAACTAGTGACACCAAGGAATAATAAAGGGAAGGCAACAACCCGCCCTGTATTTAGTGTACCGCTAATTAAGGTGCACCAGATGTTTCTCGGAGGTTCCGCTGGCTTTTCAAAATGGTGACCAGCCTGTGAGAAAGATGGGGGAAAATGTTATGTGCAAGATGTTATTAGAAAACATTGCGGAAGTTTTGTTTTATCCCCTATATCTGGTATTTTATGGATTTATCTATATACATACCTACACGCACTTAAATATATATATCTATATATATATATATATATATACATGCACAAACATAACTATATATGTATATATACACACACACCGTAGGTAAATAAATACTGCACAGTAGATTCTTTTAATTATTATTGAGCTGAGTCCCAGCTACTGTAATAGAGCAGGTTCCCTGATTTGCAAGTAGGGAAATGCTGGGTAGAGGACTCTACTGCAGGAGGAATGTATCTATATTTCAGCAGCCTGAAGTATCGAAAAGTTACAAATCCCAGAGACAGGGTCTGTTGCCTAGCGACAGGGAGACCTGGGAGCCCACTGAGTAAAGCGGGTTAACTGTTAATATACCTGGGACTTTATTTGTATTTGTCTCTGAGTATGCAAGATTAGCCCACTGGGCTATAGGAGACACTGCAAATATGAAGCCAGGTCTGTGCAGGGAGGAAATGGCCGCCAGAGTGAAACTCCTCTGGGCTATGCGATAAAATCTATATAGTGGATAACTGGATTAGTGCTGAGCCACTCTGACTATATCACATTCTCCCCAGCACCATGTGCATTAAACTCACATAAATGCCTATTACACTATAACAGTGGCCGGGGAGCGGAGAGTGCTGAGCCCGCTGTACAGAGCGGGAGTTAGCTCTGCCCCCCGGCTATGGCGCCTTATTGCAAAACTAAGCGGGAAGCGAGCTGTACCCTCCGCTGGGCCTGCGAGTCACCGCCGGGGAGCGCTGAGCCCGCTATACAGCGCTAGTAGAGCCCTGTATCTGCTAGCCGCCGCCGGGGAGTGTTGCGCTGAACAGAGCGCGAGTCGCCGCCGGGGAGCAGGGAGCGCTGAGCCCGCTCTACAGAGCGGGACTTAGCTCCGCCCCCTCCGTACAAGGCGCCAAATTTAAACATTGCTTTGCGCTCGAGCGGGATCCCTGTGCCGGCTCTGTGAGTCGCGCTGAGTGGGGATCTGTGCGGGGGGTGCGGGGAGCTGGGGGAGCGGAGGGTTATCAGAATGACACACACCCGTTTTTCAGTCAGGGTTGTATAAACACATACTCAGCCTCCCCCAATCATCCTGTCTGTTTCTCCATGAGGAGGACAGGTAAGGATACAATAAAGTACATTACAGCCCCAGAGCTTCTGGAGTGGGTTGTACAACAATAAACAGTGCATTGTTCTAAAAACATACATAGCCACCACAAATAAAGTACACTTCACTCACCTTCTTGGTGGATCGGCCCCGACACACGCCGCACGCAGCGGCGTCCGGCCGGAATCTTCTGTGGTGGGGTGGTCCCGACACACGCCGCACGCAGCGGTGTCCGACCATTTTTGATACTCACCGCTGCCATGCTGCCGGAATCTTCTGCTGGATGGAGTGGCCGCGACACGCGCCGCACGCAGCGGTGTCCGCCAACTCAGGAGAGCTCAGTGTCTCCCTCAGCCGGGGCCCATCCCAAGCCGCACGCAGCTGCGATGGGACCCCGCCGGCAGCTCCCACGGTGCAGACTGGCAGTGGCAGAGCTGCCAGTCTGTGAGTGTGTAAGAAAAATAAAATAATAAAGAAAAAAGAAGAAAATTCTTCAGCTAAACCCAAGTGAACCAGCTACCTCGGGCACTTAACTAAGACTGGCTTGGAGGGGAGATAGTGGGGGAGGAGCTAGCCACAGTGTGAGAATTTTTAAAGTGCCAGCTACCAATACCACCTACTATCTCCCCATTGTAACTACACTCCAGTGGCCCCTAGTGGATGAAGGAGAAATAATGATAAAAAGTAACACCCACACTAGAAACTGCTCACGTTGAGTGCTGTTTTATTAATTGTGCGTCCTGGAACAGTCAATGACAGCACTGGTTTGTCTGTTAGAAAGCACATTTCACATTCAGTATACCCTGTGCTAAACAAAAGTGGTTTTTCAATGGGGATGGTAACATAATATTCATATAATAATGTCCCAAACACACGTTTAGGTTAATTGGCTTAAGCCAAAATTACCACTGGTACGTGTGGTAACCGATTTATGATCCTATGTATTAATAATCATGGCACTACTGCGATCATTATTGGTCCATATCACACCGAATATTTAAATTTTTAATTAAATTGTCCTCCCTATGTACTAAACTCGCAGATACATCAACAACGATAACTGTCCCTGCAAGTTGCATCCTAGCTGCATCGGAGTCTTTCATACTTCTAAGAGAATTCTCCAGGGAAACTGGATGCAGTGCACGAGCAGAGTGTCAGTTTCTGGAGCCTGCACATGAGAGATTGGATGATCCCTCTCCTGTGAATATGCCTCCATAGGCATAAAGTGCTTTATACCATTCTCACAACACGTAAACCAGTGGGGGCCTAACTATAAGTCAGACCATAGGCCCCACTAATAATGATGAGATCAGCAGTGCTAATTAGCTAGCACATAGCAACATTTTATAAAATTATGCATAAACTGCTGTTTCTACATAATTCTATGGAAACAATGCAAAAATAAGATTTTACTTACCGATAATTCTATTTCTCGTAGTCCGTAGTGGATGCTGGGGACTCCGTCAGGACCATGGGGATATAGCGGCTCCGCAGGAGACAGGGCACAATAATAAAAGCTTTAGGATCAGGTGGTGTGCACTGGCTCCTCCCCCTATGACCCTCCTCCAAGCCTCAGTTAGGATACTGTGCCCGGACGAGCGTGCATAATAAGGAAGGATATTGAATCCCGGGTAAGACTCATACCAGCCACACCAATCACACCGTACAACCTGTGATCTGAACCCAGTTAACAGTATGATAACAACGAAGGAGCCTCTGAAAAGATGGCTCACAACAAGAATAACCCGATTTTTGTAACATTAACTATGTACAAGTATTGCAGACAATCCGCACTTGGGATGGGCGCCCAGCATCCACTACGGACTACGAGAAATAGATTTATCGGTAAGTAAAATCTTATTTTCTCTGACGTCCTAGTGGATGCTGGGGACTCCGTCAGGACCATGGGGATTATACCAAAGCTCCCAAACGGGCGGGAGAGTGCGGATGACCCTGCAGCACCGAATGAGAGAACTCCATGTCCTCCTCAGCCAGGGTATCAAATTTGTAGAATTTAGCTAACGTGTTTTCCCCTGACCAAGTAACTGCTCGGCAAAGTTGTAAAGCCGAGACCCCTCGGGCAGTCGCCCAAGATGAGCCCCCTTCCTTTTGGAATGGGCTTTTACCGATTTTGGCTGTGGCAGGCCTGCCACAGAATGTGTAAACTGAATTGTATTACAAATCCAGCGAGCAATCGTCTGCTTAGAAGCAGGAGCACCCATCTTGTTGGGTGCATACAGGCTAAACAGCGAGTCAGATTATCTGACTCCAGCCTTCCTGGAAACATATTTTTCAGGGCCCTGACAACGTCAAGTAACTTGGAGTCCTCCAAGTCCCTAGTACCCGCAGGTACCACAATAGGTTGGTTCATGTGAAAAACAGAAAACACCTTAAGGAGAAATTGAGGACGAGTCCTCAATTCTGCCCTGTCAGAATGAAAAATTAAGTAAGGGCTTTATATATGATAAAGCCGCCAATTCTGACACACGCCTGGCTGAAGCCAGGGCTAATAGCATCGTCACCTTCCATGTGAGATATTTTAAGTCCACAGTGGTGAGTGGTTCAAACCAATGTGACTTTAGGAAACTCAAAACAACATTGAGATCCCAAGGTGCCACTGGGGCACAAAAGGAGGCTGTATATGCAGTACCCCTTTTACAAACATCTGAACGGCAGGCACTAAAGCCAGTTCTTTCTGGAAGAAATTCGACAGGGCCGAAATTTGAACCTTAATGGACCCTAATTTTAGGCACATAGACAGTCCTGTTTTCAGGAAATGTAGGAAACGACCCAGTTGGAATTCCTCTGTAGGGGCCTTCTTGGCCTCACACCACGCAACATATCTTCGCCAAATGCGGTGAAAATGTTTTGCGGTTACATCCTTCCTGTCTTCGACCAGGGTAGGGATGACTTCATCTGGAATGCCCTTTCAGGATCCGGCGTTCAACCGCCATGCCGTCAAACGCGGCCGCGGTAAGTCTTGGAACAGACAAGGCCCCTGCTGGAGCAGGTCCTTTCTTAAAGGTAGAGGCCACGGGTCTTCCGTGAACATCTCTTGAAGTTTCGGGTACCAAGTCCTTCTTGGCCAATCCGGAACCACGAGTATCATTCTTACTCATCTCCCTCTTATGATTCTCAGTACTTTTTGTATGAGAGGCATAGGAGGGAACACATACTCTGACTGGTACATCCACAGTGTTACCAGAGCGTCCACCGCTATTGCCTGAGGATCCCTTGACCTGGCGCAATATCTAGTTTTTTGTTCAGGCGGGACGCCATCATGTCCACCTTTGGTTTTTCACAACGGTTTACAATCATGTGGAAGACTTCCCGATGAAGTCCCCACTCTCCCGGGTGGAGGTCATGCCTGCTGAGGAAGTCTGCTTCCCAGTTTTCCACTCCCGGAATGAACACTGCTGAGAGTGTTATCACATGATTTTTCGCCCAGCGAAGAATCCTTGCAGTTTCTGCCATTTCCCTCCTGCTTCTTGTGCCGCCCTGTCTGTCTGTTTACGTGGGCGACTGCTGTGATGTTGTCCCACTGGATCAATACCGGCTGACCTTGAAGCAGAGGTCTTGCTAAGCATTGTAAATTGCCCTTAGCTCCAGTATATTTATGTGGAGAGAAGTCTCCAGACTCGATCACACTCTCTGGAAATTTTTTCCTTGTGTGACTGCTCCCCAGCCACTCAGGCTGGCATCCGTGGTCACCAGGACCCAGTCCTGAATGCCGAATCTGCGACCCTTTCATAGATGAGCACTCTGCAGCCACCGCAGAAGAAACACCCTTGTCCTTGGAGACAGGGTTATCCGCTGATGCATCTGAAGATGCGATCCGGACCATTTTTCCATCAGATCCCACGTAAAGGTTCTTGCGTGAAATCTACCGAATGGGATCGCTTTGTAAGAAACCACCATTTTTCACAGGATCCTTGTGCAATGATGCACTGATACTTTTCCTGGTTTTAGGAGGTTCCTGACTAGCTCGGATAACTCCCTGGCTTTCTTCTCCGGGAGAAAACATCCTTTTCTGGACTGTGTCCAGAATCATCCCTAGGAACAGTAGACGTGTCGTCGGAAAAAACTGCGATTTTGGAATATTTAGAATCCACTCGTGCTGTCGTAGAACTACTTAAGATAGTGCTACTCCGACCTCCAACTGTTCTCTGGACCTTGCCCTTATCAGGAAAGCGTCCATATTTCTTTTAAGAAGAATCATCATTTCGGCCATTACCTTGGTAAAGACCCGGGGTGCCGTGGACAATCCAAACGGCAGCGTCTGAACTGATAGTGACAGTTCTGTACCACGAACCTGAGGTACCCTTGGTGAGAAGGGCAAATTTGGACATGTAGGTAATCGTCCCTGATATCCAGTGACACCATATCGTCCCCTTCTTCCTGGTTCGCTATCACTGCTCTGAGTGACTCCATCTTGATTTGAACGCTTGTATGTAAGTGTTCAAATATTTCAGATCTCACCTAGCCGTCTGGCTTCAGTACCACAATATAGTGTGGAATAATACCCCTTCCCTTGTTGTAGAAGGGGTACTTTGATTATCACCTGCTGGGAATACAGCCAGTGAATTGTTCCCAATACTGCCTCCCTGTCGGAGGGAGACGTTGGTAAAGCAGACTTCAGGAACTTGTGAGGGGGAGACGTCTCGAATTTCCAATGTACACCTGGGATACTACGTGTAGAATCCAGGAGTCCACTTGTGAGTGAGCCCACTGCGTGCTGAAACTCTTGAGATGACCCCCTACCGCACCTGAGTCCGCTTGTACGGCCCCAGCGTCATGCTGCGGACTTGGCAGAAGCTGTGGAGGGCTTCTGTTCCTGGGAATGGGCTGCCTGCTGCAGTCTTCTTCCCTTTCCTCTACCCCTGGGCAGATATGACTGGCCCTTTTGCCCGCCTGCCCTTATGGGGACGAAAGGACTGAGACTGAAAAGACTGTGTCCTTTTCTGCTGAGATGTGACTTGGGGTAACAAAAGGTGGATTTTTCAGCTGTTGCCATGGCCACCAGGTCCGATGGACCGCCCCTTTATACGGCAAGACTTCCATGTGCCGTCTGGAATCTGCATCACCTGACCACTGTCGTCTGGCAGATATGGACATCACATTTACTCTTGATGCCAGAATGCAAATATCCCTCAGCGCATCTCGCATATATAGAAATGCATCCTTAAAATGCTCTATAGTCAATAAAATCTTGTCCCTGTCAAGGGTATCAATATTTTCAGTCAGGAAATCCGACCAAGCCCCCTCAGCGCTGCACATCCAGGCTGAGGCGATTGCTGGTCGTAGTATAACACCAGTATATGTGTATATACTTTTAGGATATTTTTCAGCTTCCTATCAGCTGGCTCCTTGAGGGCTGCCGTATCTGGAGACGGTAACGCCACTTGTTTTTATAAGCGTGTGAGCGCCTTATTCACCCTAAGGTGTGTTTCCCAACTCGCCCTAACTTCTGGCGGGAAAGGGTATACCGCCAATAATTTTCTATCGGAGGAAACCCACGTATCATCACACACTTCATTTAATTTATCTGATTCAGGAAAAACTACAAGTAGTTTATTCACACCCTACATAATACCCTTATTTGTGGTACTTGTAGTATCAGAAATATGTAACACCTCCTTCATTGCCCTTAACATGAAACGTGTGGCCCTAAAGGAAAATACGTTTGTTTTTTCACCGTCGACACTGGAGTCAGTGTCTGTGTCGACCGACTGAGGTAAATGGGCGTTTTTACAAGCCCCTGACGGTGTCTGAGACGCCTGGACAGGTACTAATTTGTTTGCCGGCCGTCTCATGTCGTCAACCGACCTTACAGCGTGTTGACATTATCACGTAATTCCTAAATAAGCCATCCATTCCAGTGTCGACTCCCTAGAGAGTGACATCACCAATACAGGCAATTTGCTCCGCCTCCTCACCAACATCGTCCTCCTACATGTCGACACACACGTACCGACACACAGCACACACACAGGGAAAGCTCTGACAGAGGACAGGACCCCACTAGCCCTTTGGGGAGACAGAGGGAGAGTTTGCCAGCACACACCAAAAACGCTATAATTATACAGGGACAACCCCTTATACAAGTGTTTTCCCTTATAGCATTTTTATATATGTAATCATATCGCCAAATAAGTGCCCCCCCTCTCTGTTTTAACCCTGTTTCTGTAGTGCAGTGCAGGGGAGAGCCTGGGAGCCTTCCTCACAGCAGAGCTGAGCAGGAAAATGGCGCCGTGTGCTGAGGAGAATAGGCCCCGCCCCCTTTTCGGCGGGCTCTTCTCCCGGAGTTTGTGAGATCTGGCAGGGGTTAAATACATCCATATAGCCTCAAGGGCTATATGTGATGTATTTTAGCCATAAAAAAGGTATTATACATTGCTGCCCAGGGCGCCCCCCCCAGCGCCCTGCACCCTCAGTGACAGTTGGTGACTGTTGGTGAAGTGTGCTGACAACAATGGCGCACAGCTGCAGTGCTGTGCGCTACCTTATGAAGACTGAAAGTCTTCTGCCGCCTGTTTCTGGACCTCTGGACCTCTTCAACTTCGGCATCTGCAAGGGGGGTCGGCGGCACGGCTCCGGGACGAACCCCAGGGTGAGACCTGTGTTCCGACTCCCTCTGGAGCTAATGGTGTCCAGTAGCCTAAGAAGCAAATCCATCCTGCACGCAGGTGAGTTTTCTTCTCTCCCCTAAGTCCCTCGTAGCAGTGAGCCTGTTGCCAGCAGGACTCACTGAAAATAAAAAACCTAACTTAAACTTTTATTCTAAGCAGCTCAGGAGAGCCACCTAGATTGCACCCTTCTCGTCGGGCACAAAAATCTAACTGAGGCTTGGAGGAGGGTCATAGGGGGAGGAGCCAGTGCACACCACCTGATCCTAAAGCTTTTATTATTGTGCCCTGTCTCCTGCGGAGCCGCTATATCCCCATGGTCCTGACGGAGTCCCCAGCATCCACTAGGACGTCAGAGAAAATTAGGTGGTAGCAAATATCTATAGTAGTCGCCAATACTTACAGGTTACCCTGGTTCAGGAGGTAGCAACAACGATTCCCACCTTCTGTGCAGCATCCTTCTTGGCTTGGTGAGCTTGCAAAACAGCCACAGCTTCCTCTACCTGGACAAGGTAAAGTCAAACTAAAATATGTCCATTGCCAACTACAGATGTGTCCTCATATGAGCATTTAGCCTCAATAAGTCACGTGACATGAGCGAGTGAGCCGTCAGGTTCCATGTGACTGAGGGTTCAGGGCGTCTTTATCTACGTGCAAACGAGTATATGAAGCACAATAGAACATTGTGCAGAAAAAAGACATAGCTGCTGCATCGTAGCGCTTTGTACATAGATTCAGACTCCGTTGCATGCAGAAGTATATCACATTAATCAGCACTATTTTCTGGTGCATCCTAGTCGCATAACATTGTAACCAAGATACAGTTTTGGGTAAAAAGAAGCAAAGATGATGCCAGATTCGTACAGAACCTGGTGCAAGTGCAGCAATACAGTAGGACGACACATCTGTAAGAATCTGTTTTAATTACATCCCAATCATATCTGGCATAGCTCATCCCTCCTTACTGTCACGCTATTATAATGGTCAGTGGGTCAACTTAATCTTAAACCAAGTCGTACATGTATTAGGCCTCAAACCAACATAGTCATAACAAATTGAGATGGTCAGAACAAATCCAGTCTGTGTGCCCCTCCCCTTTTGAATGTAAGCATTCACGAGCAGGGCCCTCTTCCCTCATGTGCTTTTGCATCTCTTACTTAACCTATCTTCTTTTCAATACTCCCTTTGATGCCACCAAATCCCTCGGTTTTCTGCCACCCTGATACTTATTTCATTGTTACCTTCTGACGCAGCCATATTTATATACCCTGCACTTGTCCTATATTGTATATAATTTTAAGTCACTGTTTTCCTGTTTTTTGCTTATTTGTTTATGTACTCTGCAATTGGGCGCTGCAAAACCCTTGTGGCGCGATAAGAATAATAATGTTGGCTACACATGCGGTATACAAAGATAGCTACATCGATTATACAGTTCAAATACAACCATATTTGATGTAATATAATTAGTTCATTTTTATAGAAACCATAATGCAGTAAATTACAACTACCGATGCCTAGAACCATTTACCTTGGAGCGCAGGGATTCTGGGGACTCCAGCATGTGTAGAAGCTCTGAGTTGTCAATTTCCAGCAGCATTCCTGTAATCTTACCCGCCAATGATGGGTGCATGGCTTGAATGAGAGGGAAGAGACGCTCCCCTATGGAGTGATGGAAGACAGCATCTGTTTTTATCATCTCCCTTTCAATACCCAAACCACTTCCTTATAAAAATACTGCATGGGACTCACCCAACATCTGCTTCTGTTCTTGGGGTGGGGCGGCAGCAAGCATTGAGGCTGTGAGAGGTTCCTGACCCTGCACATGAACAGCAGGCTGCGGTGTCTGTGGGAAAAGAAAGACCACATTACTGTTGAGCCCATCAATATGAAGTACACAGCCCTTCATTTTTCTAAACCGTGTTGCTTTTTGTTCCAATATGCTAAGCTAAGAACTGCAAATAAAACACAATCTTCTTGTAAATACCCTGCAGATCTGTAATAAAGTGTGTGCTCCCTCTGCACACGTTCACAATAAAATATCATCATCATGCCATTGTTTAGGGAGTAATGTATGATATACTGTACACATGGGATAATAAAGGATAAACACATATACTGACACGTCTTGCCTCAAAGTGTGGAAAAATAAGAATTTACTTACCGATAATTCTATTTCTCGTAGTCCGTAGTGGATGCTGGGGACTCCGTCAGGACCATGGGGAATAGCGGCTCCGCAGGAGACAGGGCACAAAATAAAGCTTTAGGATTAGGATGGTGTGTACTGGCTCCTCCCCCTACGACCCTCCTCCAAGCCTCAGTTAGGATACTGTGCCCGGACGAGCGTACACAATAAGGAAGGATATTGAACCCCGGGTAAGACTCATACCAGCCACACCAATCACACCGTACAACTTGTGATCTGAACCCAGTTAACAGTATGACAAACGTAGGAGCCTCTGAACAGACGGCTCACAACAAATAACAACCCGATTTTTTTGTAACAATAACTATGTACAAGTATTGCAGACAATCCGCACTTGGGATGGGCGCCCAGCATCCACTACGGACTACGAGAAATAGAATTATCGGTAAGTAAATTCTTATTTTCTCTAACGTCCTAAGTGGATGCTGGGGACTCCGTCAGACCATGGGGATTATACCAAAGCTCCCAAACGGGCGGGAGAGTGCGGATGACTCTGCAGCACCGAATGAGAGAACTCAAGGTCCTCCTCAGCCAGGGTATCAAATTTGTAGAATTTTGCAAACGTGTTTGCCCCTGACCAAGTAGCAGCTCGGCAGAGTTGTAATGCCGAGACTCCCCGGGCAGCCGCCCAGGATGAGCCCACTTTCCTTGTGGAATGGGCCTTGACAGATTTAGGTTGTGGCAAGCCTGCCACAGAATGTGCAAGTTGAATTGTGCTACAAATCCAACAAGCAATCGTCTGCTTAGAAGCAGGAGCACCCATCTTGTTGGGTGCATACAATATAAGCAGTGAGTCAGACTTTCTGACTCCCGCCGTTCTTGAAATATATATTTTCAATGCCCGGACCACGTCCAACAACTTGGAATCCTCCAACTCGTTAGTAGCCGCAGGCACCACAATAGGCTGGTTCAGGTGAAACGCTGACACCACCTTAGGCAGAAAATGAGGACGCGTCCGCAGTTCTGCCCTGTCCGTATGGAAAATCAGATATGGGCTCTTATATGACAAAGCCGCCAATTCTGATACTCTCCTGGCTGAAGCCAGGGCCAGTAGCATGGTTACTTTCCATGTAAGATACTTCAGCTCCACCGATTTGAGCGGCTCAAACCAATGGGATTTGAGAAAATCCAAGACTACATTAAGATCCCACGGTGCCACTGGGGGCACAACCGGGGGCTGTATATGTAGTACTCCTTTTACAAAAGTCTGGACTTCAGGAACTGAAGCCAATTCTTTCTGGAAGAAAATCGACAGGGCCGAAATTTGAACCTTAATGGACCCCAATTTGAGGCCCATAGACAATCATGTTTGCAGGAAATGTAGGAATCGACCCAGTTGAAATTCCTCCGTGGGGGCCTTCCTGGCCTCACACCACGCAACATATTTTCTCCAAATGCGGTGATAATGTTGTGCAGTCACCTCCTTCCTGGCTTTTACCAGTGTAGGAATGACCTCTTCCGGAATGCCTTTTTCCTTTAGAATTCGGCGTTCAACCGCCATGCCGTCAAACGCAGCCGCGGTAAGTCTTGGAATAGACACGGTCCCTGCTGAAGCAGGTCCCGTCTTAGAGGTAGAGGCCACGGATCCTCCGTGAGCATCTCTTGAAGTTCCGGGTACCAAGTTCTTCTTGGCCAATCCGGAGCCACTAGTATCGTTCTTACTCCCTTTTGCCGTATAATTCTCAGTACTTTTGGTATGAGAGGCAGAGGAGGGAACACATACACTGACTGGAACACCCACGGTGTTACCAGAGCGTCCACAGCTATTGCCTGAGGATCTCTTGACCTGGCGCAATACCTGTCCAGTTTTTTGTTGAGGCGGGACGCCATCATATCCACCATTGGTTTTTCCCAACGGTTCACAATCATGTGGAAGACTTCTGGATGAAGTCCCCACTCTCCCGGGTGTAGATCGTGTCTGCTGAGGAAGTCTGCTTCCCAGTTGTCCACTCCCGGAATGAATACTGCTGACAGTGCTATCACATGATCTTCCGCCCAGCGAAGAATCCTTGCAACTTCTGCCATTGCTGTCCTGCTTCTTGTGCCGCCGTCTGTTTACGTGGGCGACTGCCGTGATGTTGTCCGACTGGATCAACACCGGCTGACCCTGAAGCAGGGGTTTTGCCAGACTTAGAGCATTGTAAATCGCTCTTAGCTCCAGTATATTTATGTGAAGAGACATCTCCAGGCTTGACCATACTCCCTGGAAGTTTCTTCCTTGTGTGACCGCTCCCCAGCCTCTCAGACTGGCATCCGTGGTCACCAGGACCCAGTCCTGTATGCCGAATCTGCGGCCCTCTAACAGATGAGCACTCTGTAACCACCACAGAAGAGACACCCTTGTCCGTGGCGATAAGGTTATCCGCTGATGCATCTGCAGATGCGATCCGGACCATTTGTCCAGCAGATCCCACTGAAAAGTTTGTGCGTGGAATCTGCCGAATGGAATCGCTTCGTAAGAAGCCACCATCTTTCCCAGGACTCTTGTGCATTGATGCACAGACACTGTCCCTGGTTTTAGGAGTTTCCTGACAAGTTCGGATAACTCCCTGGCTTTTTCCTCCGGAAGAAACACCTTTTTCTGAACCGTGTCCAGAATCATTCCCAGGAACAGCAGACGTGTTGTCGGGGTCAACTGAGATTTTGGAAAATTCAGAATCCACCCGTGTTGTTGCAGCACTACTTGGGTTAGTGCTACTCCGTCCTCCAGCTGTTCTCTGGACCTTGCCCTTATCAGGAGATCGTCCAAGTAAGGGATAATTAATACGCCTCTTCTTCACAGAAGAATCATCATTTCGGCCATTACCTTGGTAAAGACCCGAGGTGCCGTGGACAATCCAAACGGCAGCGTCTGAAACTGATAATGACAGTTTTGCACCACGAACCTGAGGTACCCTTGATGTGAAGGGCAAATTGGGACATGCAGGTAAGCATCCTTTATGTCCAAGGACACCATAAAGTCCCCTTCTTCCAGATTCGCTATCACTGCCCTGAGTGACTCCATCTTGAACTTGAATTTTTGTATGTACAGGTTCAAAGATTTCAGATTTAGAATAGGTCTTACCGAGCCGTCCGGCTTCGGTACCACAAATAGCGTGGAGTAATACCCCTTTCCCTGTTGTAGGAGGGGTACCTTGACTATCTAGCTGAGAAAACAGCTTGTGAATGGCTTCCAATACCGTCGCCCTGTCTGAGGGAGACGTTGGCAAAGCAGACTTTAGGAACCGGCGAGGGGGAGACTTCTCGAATTCCAACCTGTAACCCTGAGATACTACCTGCAGAATCCAGGGGTCCACCTGTGAGCAAGCCCACTGTGCGCTGAAATTCTTGAGTCGACCCCCCACCGTTCCTGAGTCCGCTTGTAAGGCCCCAGCGTCATGCTGAGGGCTTTGCAGAACCCTGGGAGGGCTTCTGTTCCTGGGCAGGGGCTGCTTGCTGCCCTCTCTTACCCCTTCCTCTGCCCCGAGGCAGATATGACTGTCCTTTTGTCCGCTTGTTCTTATAGGAACGAAAGGACTGCGGCTGAAAAGACGGTGTCTTTTTCTGTTGGGAGGGGGTCTGAGGTAAAAAGGTGGATTTTCCGGCAGTTGCCGTGGCCACCAGATCCGATAGACCGACGCCAAATAATTCCTCCCCTTTATACGGCAATACTTCCATATGTCGTTTGGAATCCGCATCACCTGACCACTGTCGCGTCCATAAACTCCTTCTGGCAGATATGGACATCGCATTTACTCTCGATGCCAGAGTGCAAATATCTCTCTGCGCATCTCGCATATAAAGGAAAGCATCCTTTAATTGCTCTATAGTCAATAAAATACTGTCCCTATCCAGGGTATCAATATTTTCAGTCAGGGAATCCAACCAGACGACCCCAGCACTGCACATCCAGGCTGAGGCGATGGCCGGTCGCAGTATAACACCAGTATGTGTGTATATACTTTTTAGGGTAGTTTCCAGTCTCCTATCCGCTGGATCCTTGAGGGCGGCCGTATCAGGAGATGGTAACGCCACTTGTTTTGATAAGCGTGTGAGCGCCTTATCCACCCTAGGGGGTGTTTCCCAGCGCGCCCTAACCTCTGGCGGGAAAGGGTATAATGCTAATAACTTTTTTGAAATTAGCATTTTTCTATCTGGGTTTACCCACGCTTCATCACATACATCATTTAATTCCTCTGATTCAGGAAAAACTACAGGTAGTTTTTTCACCCCCCACATAATACCCCTTTTTGTGGTACTTGCAGTATCAGAGATATGCAAAGCCTCCTTCATTGCCGTGATCATACAACGTGTGGCCCTACTTGAAAATACGTTTGTTTCATCACCGTCGACACTAGATTCAGTGTCTGTGTCGACCGACTGAGGTAAAGGGCGCTTTACAGCCCCTGACGGTGTCTGAGACGCCTGGGCAGGTACTAACTGGTTTGCCGGCCGTCTCATGTCGTCAACTGATTTTTGTAATGTGCTGACATTATCACGTAATTCCATAAACAAAGCCATCCATTCCGGTGTCGACTCCCTGGGGGGTGACATCACCATTATCGGCAATTGCTCTGCCTCCACGCCAACATCGTCCTCATACATGTCGACACACACGTACCGACACACAGCAGACACACAGGGAATGCTCTTATCGAAGACAGGACCCCACTAGCCCTTTGGGGAGACAGAGGGAGAGTTTGCCAGCACACACCCAAGCGCTATAATATATATGGGAACAACCTTATATAAGTGTTGTTCCTTATAGCAGCTTAAATATATCCAATATATCGCCAAAAAATGCCCCCCCTCTCTGTTTTACCCTGTTTCTGTAGTGCAGTGGAGAGTCCTGGGAGCCTTCCTCACAGCGGAGCTGAGCAGGAAAATGGCGCTGTGTGCCGAGGAGAATAAGCCCCGCCCCCTATTTCGGCGGGCTTTCCTCCCGTAGATTTAGATAACTGGCATGGGTTAAATACATACATATAGCCTTAATGGCTATATGTGATGTATTCTTTTGCCTTAAGGTATTAAAATATTGCTGCCCAGGGCGCCCCCAGCAGCGCCCTGCACCCTCCGTGACCGCTTGGTGTGAAGTGTGTGACAACAATGGCGCACAGCTGCAGTGCTGTGCGCTACCTTCATGAAGACTGAAGAGCCTTCTGCCGCCTGTTTCCGGACCTTCAATCTTCAGCATCTGTAAGGGGGGTCGGCGGCGCGGCTCCGGGACGAACCCCAGGGTGAGACCTGTGTTCCGACTCCCTCTGGAGCTAATGGTGTCCAGTAGCCTAAGAATCCAATCCATCCTGCACGCAGGTGAGTTGAAATTCTCTCCCCTAAGTCCCTCGATGCAGTGAGCCTGTTGCCAGCAGGACTCACTGAAAATAAAAAACCTAAAAAACTTTTTCTAAGCAGCTCTTTAAGAGAGCCACCTAGATTGCACCCTGCTCGGACGGGCACAAAAACCTAACTGAGGCTTGGAGGAGGGTCATAGGGGGAGGAGCCAGTACACACCATCCTAATCCTAAAGCTTTATTTTGTGCCCTGTCTCCTGCGGAGCCGCTATTCCCCATGGCCCTGACGGAGTCCCCAGCATCCACTTAGGACGTTAGAGAAATAGAACTTTTGTACAAACATTAAACGCAATTTTCAGAGTCCATTGGGAAGCAAACATGGAGTTTAAAGGGTGTTCAAGGAGTTAGGCTTGTAGTGTTCACAAATTTTCAAATCTCTTCCCCCTCTATATCCCCTCCCATCATGAAAATGTCGTCATTATGGATGGATTTTGATATAAATATTTATTTCGATTTTATTTTTTCCAGACAACGAACTTTTCTACTGTAGCATATAGTAGTAACAGGATACGTTTAATGCTGCACACGAAATAACAAAGGAAAATGCATTAGCCAGCTTGTGTAGAAGCACCTCTACTACTAGGGCACTTAGGGGGTCATTCTGACCCGTTCGCTCGCTGCTCTTTGTCGCAGCCGAGCGAACGGGTCCCTACTGCGCATGCGCCGGCGCATGCCAGTAGGCCGTAGCAGGGCTGCAATCACCTCTGCCTGATTGACAGGCAGAGGCGATCGCTGGGCGGGAAGGGGGGGGGGGGGGGGGGGTTTGGCGGCGTTTGGTCGCTGTTTCGTGGGAGTGGTCTGGCCAACGCAGGCGTGGCCGGACTGAACAGGGGGCGGGCCGCAGCGGCTGTGTCACGACACACGCAGCCGCTGCGGGCCGGGGAGCAATGAGTAGCTACCGGCCAGCACGCTAAAGCTGTCGCTGGCCGGGAGCTACTCTTGAAGTGCAAAGGCATTGCCGCTGTGCGTTGCCTTTGCACTTCTGCGGGGTGACGGCACTGACACGTGGGGCGGGATAGCCCTGTGCTGGGCGTCCCCCTGCATGTCAGAGTGAATGATCATAGCTGTGCTAAATTTAGTACGGTTGGAACTTTTTGAATTGTTCAAAAATTCAAGCTTTCTGGCCCTCTATGAGGCAAATGTATGAAGCACTGATAATTTTTTTCTATAAAAATGCAGA
This sequence comes from Pseudophryne corroboree, assembly GCF_028390025.1. Taxonomy (NCBI): domain Eukaryota; kingdom Metazoa; phylum Chordata; class Amphibia; order Anura; family Myobatrachidae; genus Pseudophryne; species Pseudophryne corroboree. Next base: position 512,142,691 of record NC_086445.1, read on the forward strand.
AAAAAGGTATTATACTCGCTTCAAAAGTAAATGAAAAGGCAGATTTGTCCAGAGGGTTTTAATAATGCCGCCACCATAGGCAACTATAGTAGTGAACGTTATGTGCACTGCAGACCTGAGCTATTTGTCACTTACCCATGAACAAATAGTGCCATCTGGTCAGTTACCAGCCCCATCATCATATAATGTTTGCACACATTGTTGTTCGCTCAGACTGAGATCTCACTGCTTTGTGAGATCTCATGCATGCGCTCTGCACCAGTACTTGAGCCTTTCCATATCGCATACAGGTAGGACAGAACCTGCCAGAGGGGCGAGTTACCATAACACATCACAGCTGTCTTTCTTTGTAATAAATGTTGGTGCTAAAATATCCTCCATTGCCGTAATAAGTGGCAATGAAGGCAGTCTCGGAGAGAAGAAAAAAAAGGGGGGGTCTTGGTAATATATAGACCCCCAATTGTCTATGGTCATAAGCATTTCTTATACAGATGCAAGATAAAATAAGAATTTACTTACCGATCATTCTATTTCTCGTAGTCCGTAGTGGATGCTGGGACTTCCGTAAGGACCATGGGGAATAGCGGCTCCGCAGGAGACTGGGCACAAAGTAAAAGCTTTAGGACTAGCTGGTGTGCACTGGCTCCTCCCCCTATGACCCTCCTCCAAGCCTCAGTTAGGATACTGTGCCCGGACGAGCGTACACAATAAGGAAGGATTTTGAATCCCGGGTAAGACTCATACCAGCCACACCAATCACACCGTACAACCTGTGATCTGAACCCAGTTAACAGTATGATAAAACTTAGGAGCCTCTAAAAAGATGGCTCACAACAATAAACAACCCGATTTTTTGTAACAATAACTATATACAAGTATTGCAGACAATCCGCACTTGGGATGGGCGCCCAGCATCCACTACGGACTACGAGAAATAGAATTATCGGTAAGTAAATTCTTATTTTCTCTGACGTCCTAGTGGATGCTGGGACTTCCGTAAGGACCATGGGAATTATACCAAAGCTCCCAAACGGGCGGGAGAGTGCGGATGACTCTGCAGCACCGAATGAGAGAACTCCAGGTCCTCCTCAGCCAGGGTATCGAATTTGTAAAATTTTGCAAACGTGTTTGCCCCTGACCAAGTAGCTGCTCGGCAAAGTTGTAAAGCCGAGACCCCTCGGGCAGCCGCCCAAGATGAGCCCACTTTCCTTGTGGAATGGGCTTTAACAGATTTTGGCTGTGGCAGTCCTGCCACAGAATGTGCAAGCTGAATTGTACTACAAATCCAACGAGCAATCGTCTGCTTAGAAGCACCCAGCTTGTTGGGTGCATACAGGATAAACAGCGAGTCAGATTTTCTGACTTCAGCCGTCCTGGAAACATATTTTCAGGGCCCTGACTACGTCCAGTAACTCAATTCTGCCCTGTCTGAATGAAAAATTAGGTAAGGGCTTTTATATGATAAAGCCGCCAATTCTGAGACACGCCTGGCTGAAGCCAGGGCTAACAGCATTACCACTTTCCATGTGAGATATTTCAAGTCCACAGTGGTGAGTGGTTCAAACCAATGTGATTTTAGGAACCCTAAAACTACATTGAGATCCCAAGGTGCCACTGGTGGCACAAAAGGAGGCTGTATATGCAGTACCCCCTTGACAAACGTCTGAACTTCAGGCACTGAAGCCAGTTCTTTCTGGAAGAAGATCGACAGGGCCGAAATTTGAACCTTAATGGATCCTAATTTTAGGCCCAATTTTAGGCCCATAGACAGTCCTGCTTGCAGGAAATGTAAGAAACGACCCAGTTGAAATTCCTCTGTGGTGGCCTTCTTGGCCTCACACCACGCAACATATTTTCGCCAAATGCGGTGATAATGTTTCGCGGTTACATCCTTCCTGGCTTTGATCAGGGTAGGGATGACTTCATCTGGAATGCCTTTTTCCATCAGGATCCGGCGTTCAACCGCCATGCCGTCAAACCCAGCCGCGGTAAGTCTTGGAGCAGGTCCTTTCTTAGAGGTAGAGGCCACGGATCCTCCGTGAGCATCTCTTGCAGTTCCGGGTACCAAGTTCTTCTTGGCCAATCCGGAGCCACGAGTATAGTTCTTACTCCTCTCTTTCTTATGATTCTCAGTACTTTTGGTATGAGAGGCAGAGGAGGGAACACATACACCGACTGGTACACCCACGGTGTTACCAGAGCATCCACCGCTATTGCCTGAGGGTCCCTTGACCTTGCGCAATATCTGTCCAGTTTTTTGTTGAGACGGGACGCCATCATGTCCACCTTTGGTTTTTCCCAACGGTTTACAATCAGTTGGAAGACTTCTGGGTGAAGTCCCCACTCCCCCGGGTGGAGGTCGTGTCTGCTGAGGAAGTCTGCTTCCCAGTTGTCCACTCCCGGAATGAACACTGCTGACAGTGCTACCACATGATTTTCCGCCCAGCGGAGAATCCTTGCAGCTTCTGCCATTGCCCTCCTGCTTCTTGTGCCGCCCTGTCTGTTGACGTGGGCGACTGCCGTGATGTTGTCCGATTGGATCAATACCGACTGACCCTGAAGCAGAGGCCTTGCTTGACTTAGGGCATTGTAAATGGCCCTTAGTTCCAGGATATTTATGTGAAGAGACGTTTCCATGCTTGACCACAAGCCCTGGAAATTTCTTCCCTGTGTGACTGCTCCCCAGCCTCTCAGGCTGGCATCCGTGGTCACCAGCATCCAATCCTGAATGCCGAATCTGCGGCCCTCTAGAAGATGAGCCCTCTGTAACCACCACAGGAGAGACACCCTTGTCCTTGGAGATAGGGTAATCCGCTGATGCATCTGAAGATGCGATCCGGACCATTTGTCCAGCAGATCCCACTGAAACGTTCTTGCATGGAATCTTCCGAATGGAATCGCTTCGTAAGAAGCCACCATTTTTCCCAGGACTCTCGTGCATTGATGCACTGACACCTGGCCTGGTTTTAGGAGGTTCCTGACTAGCTCGGATAACTCCCTGGCCTTCTCCTCCGGGAGAAACACCTTTTTCTGGACTGTGTCCAGAATCATCCCCAGGAACAGTAGACGTGTTGTTGGAATCAGCCGTGATTTTGGGATATTTAGAATCCACCCGTGCTGACGTAACACTACCTGAGACAGTGCTACTCCGAACTCTAACTGTTCCCTGGACCTTGCCCTTATCAGGAGATCGTCCAAGTAAGGGATAATTAAGACGCCTTTTCTTCGAAGAAGAATCATCATTTCGGCCATTACCTTGGTAAAGACCCGGGGTGCCGTGGACAATGCAAACGGCAGCGTCTGAAACTGATAATGACAGTCTTGTACCACAAACCTGAGGTACCCTTGGTGAGAAGGGAAGATTGGGACATGGAGATGAGCATCTTTGATGTCCAGAGATACCATATAGTCCCCTTCTTCCAGATTCGCTATCACTGCTCTGAGTGATTCCATCTTGAACTTGAACCTTTTTATGTAAGTGTTCAAGGATTTTAGATTTAAAATTGGTCTCACCGAGCCGTCCGGCTTCGGTACCACAAACAGCGTGGAATAATACCCCTTTCCCTGTTGTAGGAGGGGTACCTTGATTATCACCTGCTGGGAATACAGCTTGTGAATAGCTTCCAATACTGCCTCCCTGTCGGAGGGAGACGTTGGTAGAGCAGACTTCAGGAATCTTCGAGGGGGAGACGTCTCGAATTCCAATTTGTACCCCTGTGATACTACCTGCAGGATCCAGGGGTCCACTTGCGAGTGAGCCCACTGCGCGTTGAAATTTTTTAGACGGGCCCCCACCGTGCCTGAGTCCGCTTGTAAAGCCCCAGCGTCATGCTGAAGACTTGGCAGAAGCGGGGGGAGGGCTTCTGCTCCTGGGAAGAGGCTGCCTGGTGCAGTCTTTTTCCTCTTCCTCTGCCCCGGGGCAGAAATGAGTGGCCTTTTGCCAGCTTGTTCTTATGGGAACGAAAGGACTGAGTTTGAAAAGACGGTGTCTTTTTCTGCTGAGAGGTGACCTGGGGTAAAAAGGTGGACTTTCCAGCCGTTGCCATGGCCACCAGGTCTGATAGACCGACCCCAAATAACTCCTCCCCTTTATACGGCAATACTTCCATATGTCGTTTAGAATCTGCATCACCTGACCACTGTCGCGTCCATAACGCCCTTCTGGCAGAAATGGACATCGCACTCACTCTTGATGCCAGGGTGCAAATATCCCTCTGTGCATCACGCATATATAGTAATGCATCCTTTAACTGCTCTATAGTTAATAATATACTGTCCCTATCCAGGGTATCAATATTTTCAGTCAGGGAATCCGACCAAGCCACTCCAGCGCTGCACATCCAGGCTGAGGCGATTGCTGGTCGCAGTATAACACCAGTATGTGTGTATATACCTTTTAGGATATTTTCCAGCCTTCTATCAGCTGGTTCCTTGAGGGCGGCCGTATCAGGAGACGGTAACGCCACTTGTTTTGATAAGCGTGTGAGCGCCTTATCTACCCTAGGGGGTGTTTCCCAACGTGCCCTAACCTCTGGCGGGAAAGGGTACAGTGCCAATAATTTGTTAGAAATCAGCAGTTTATCGGGGGAAACCCACGCCTTATCACACACCTCATTTAATTCATCTGATTCAGGAAAAACTACTGGTAGTTTTTTCACACCCCACATAATACCCTTTTTTGTGGTACTTGTAGTGTCAGAAATGTTCAATGCCTCCTTCATCGCCGTGATCATGTAACGTGTGGCCCTACTGGACATTACGTTCGTCTCCTCACCGTCGACACTGGATTCAGTATCCGTGTCTGGGTCGACCATCTGAGGTAACGGGCGTTTTAGCGCCCCTGACGGTGTCTGAGACGCCTGAATAGGCACTAACTGATTTGCCGGCTGTCTCATGTCGTCAACAGTTTTTTGCAAAGTGCTGACATTGTCACGTAATTCTTTAAATACAACCATCCAGTCAGGTGTCGACTCCCTAGGGGGTGACATCACTAACACAGGCAATTGCTCTGCTTCCACATCATTTTCCTCCTCATACATGTCGACACAATCGTACCGACACCCAGCACACACACAGGGAATGCTCTGACAGAGGATAGGACCCCACTAGCCCTTTGGGGAGACAGAGGGAGAGTTTGCCAGCACACACCAGAGCGCTATATATATTCAGGGATAACCTTATATAAGTGTTACTCCCTTTATAGCTGCTGTATTATATATTAGCTGCCAATAGTGCCCCCCTCTCTTGTTTTACCCTGTTTCTGTAGTGTAGTCTGCAGGGGAGAGTCAGGGAGCCGTCCTTCCAGCGGAGCTGTGAAAGAAAATGGCGCTTGTGTGCTGAGGAGATAGGCTCCGCCCCCTTCACGGCGGCCTTTTCTCCCGCTTTTTTCTGGAAAACTGGCAGGGGTTAAATGCATCCATATAGCCCAGGAGCTATATGTGATGCATTTCTTTAGCCACATAAGGTTTTTATCAAGTTTTATTGCGTCTCAGGGCGCTCCCCCCCAGCGCCCTGCACCCTCAGTGACCGGAGTGTGAAGTGTGCTGAGAGCAATGGCGCACAGCTGCAGTGCTGTGCGCTACCTTATCTGAAGACAGGAACGTCTTCTGCCGCCGCTTTCTCCGGACCTCTTCGCTCTTCTGGCTCTGTAAGGGGGCCGGCGGCGCGGCTCCGGGACCCATCCAGGCTGAACCTGTGATCGTCCCTCTGGAGCTAATGTCCAGTAGCCAAGAAGCCCAATCCACTCTGCACGCAGGTGAGTTCGCTTCTTCTCCCCTTAGTCCCGCGCTGCAGTGAGCCTGTTGCCAGCAGGACTCACTGAAAATAAAAAACCTAAGTATACTTTTACTTCTAAGCAGCTCAGGAGAGCCACCTAGATTGCACCCTTCTCGGCTGGGCACAAAATCTTAACTGAGGCTTGGAGGAGGGTCATAGGGGGAGGAGCCAGTGCACACCAGCTAGTCCTAAAGCTTTTACTTTGTGCCCAGTCTCCTGCGGAGCCGCTATTCCCCATGGTCCTTACGGAAGTCCCAGCATCCACTAGGACGTCAGAGAAATGTTATTTTTGTTGTCCAAATTCTGTTATAAAATCAGGTTACATGGCAGAAACAGAGACCCAGACAGACTTCACTTTTCTAGTTCTATGGGGAACACTGGCTTACGCTGGAGTATGGTGAGTGGAGAATGGAGCCTGGCACTTTAAATCTGCAAAGCTTCTGGCCTTGGCTCCTCCCTTTCTACACCCCACCTGACCTATGTTTTCGTTAAATGCTTGTTGGAGCCAGCCTGTGTGTTTCAGGCTCCTGATAGCCTGTAAGCACCACCTACTGCCAGTTCTATAGAATCGCTGGTGCAGCTTTGGTTTTTCATCTATACTGTCCTGACTATACCCTATAACTTTCTTTAGGGATGGGTCTGTGTCCAGTTTGCCAGCAGACAAATTCTCTGTATTTATTTAAGTTTAGCGTCACACTTGTTCTTCTGTCGGTGACTGGGAAGGATTGTTGGTCTTTCTGCTCTTCTCTATTACTGCAGTGAAAGGTGCTCTTGGGGCCTGCCTCTCATAGGACGGAAAGGCTATTCCAAAGATTTTAGTTTACAGTAAGTGCAAAACTAAATTTCAGAATGCACAATCTGACTGTAGAGCAGTCAGGGAGTCCTGCACGGTTCATCCCCCGACCGCACCTGCTTGGGTGGCCACGTTAACTGGGGCAATATCCAATTGTCCCATCATTTAGCTTCTAGACAAGCGCCTCACACCACTCTCCCACGGCCTGCTTGGGTCCTGGGAAGCGTTCTTTATCTCTCTCTGCACTTTCCTCTTCCCAGGGAGAACCTCCCTGAGACTAAGGGTTGGTGAGGTTGGTCCAAGTTTCCTCTTCACTTGAAAGACTCCTAGAACCTGTTGCCAGGAGTTCGTCCAGGCTTAGTGGAACCCATTTACGTAGTCAACAGACGCATAAGCTTCCAGCTGTGTTCCAGTCTGGAGAGAACTAATTCAGAGGTATCCTCTCCCTGGGGGAGGACATGGACATGCTAGATTCAGAGGTAAATCCCTGATAGAGGAATCAGCTGATTCTCCTGGGGTAGAAATCTTAATTGTGGGTGTTCGCAAGGTGTTAAGGTGCTCCCAAGAGTCTCCGGACACCTCGTTTTTCAAAAGGAAGAGTAGACAGCCTGTCAACTTCCCCTCAATTAGAAGATTTGCTGTCTACTGTGAGGCAGCATCCAGACCGCAAGTTTCAAACACCTTTGCGCATGCCGTCCTTATACCTGCGACAAAGAAGTCAAAATGGGACTCTGCCCCATTAGTAGATTACCTCCATCTCCCATCTTTCTAAACAGACCACCATTCCGGCACCAGGAACTACTTCCGTTAGGGATGGCTCGGATAGAAAACTGGAGACTACATTACAGATGCTGTAATTTCCCTGCATACAATTCTGACGTCCGTCTGGGTCAATAAGGCCGTTGAAAAATGGGCAGACTTGCTTGATGGTTTACATTCTGGTACTCCTAGGGTGGACGTAATACCACTGCCAGAACACATTACCTGGGAAAGGCAGCTATTGACACAGTCGGTACGTTCAAAGCTTTCCACTGCAGCCATTGCGACGCATAGGGGTTTGTGGCTACACTCATGGCAGGTGGATTTGATGTCGAAGCATTCTTTGAAGGTGCTTCATTTTGCAGGGGAGGTTTTGTTTGAGCATGAGTTGGACAAAATTATTGACTTAGCCAGAGGGGGTAAGAGTACATTCTTACCTTCTCCCTCTACAACCAAGTCTCGGTCCTCTACGTCCTTCCTTTTGTTCAGCATTTTCAAAAGAGTCAGCCCAACTCTGCCAGACAAGGAAAAATCAAGTCCCATCAGCACTAGCTGGTCCGGGGACGGAAGGCCAAGCTGGTGGTGAAGTCCTCAGCATGATGAGTGGCTTGCCCACTTATGGAACCTTATCTTTTAAGTCTGGTTAGAAACTTGTTCAGGATCCTGGTTTCCGGGGGTCCTCTTTGTGGGATACAAAATAGAATTTATGGGTCGTCCTCAGAGATTCTTCTTGACGGGGCTTCCGGTCTTCCCTCTTAAGAGTTGGTGGACAAGTTTCTTTACACTGTGACGGTCAAAGCGGGGAAAGAGTTTATTCCCAAATCAAATGGATTGGTCAGTCAATTCTTATTCTCAAGTCCTTGTATGTGCATCTTTGTTACCACAAGTTAAAGATGGAGTCTCTCCTATCGGTGATCGCTGGCATATAGAAGATAGAATACTTGGTTTCACTGGACACTGAAAATGCCTATTTGCACATACCGATTTGGGAGCCTCATCAGACTTTCCTACAGATTGCAATCAGGACCTCTCATTTTTAATTCAGGGCACGGCCATTTGCTCTGCGCCACGGGTGTTCACTAAGATCATGGCTGTGATGATAGTTCACCTTCGGTCCTTGGGGGAGAATATCAAGCCTTATCTGGATGAGCTTCTCATCAAGGCTTCCTTGGTGGACATTTTAGAGTCTCATGTTTGGCTTGTGCATCAGACTCTTCTCTCACATGGCTGTATCGTTAACTTCAGAAAGTCCAAACTGATTCCATCTCAGAGGTTGCTTTATCTGGGAATGATTTTTAACACACTGCAGGTTCGGATTTTTCTCCCGCCTGACAAGAACCAGGCCAGTCAGTCCCTGGTGCATTTCTTCCATTATTTGTGTATAGTAAGCAATTACTGACTTCATGGTGCACCACCAGCATTATAGATCATAGGCATTGTTTTTTGTTAGCATTTGATACAGTATCTGTTCATCTGTGCATGCACCTCTTGGGAAATTTCCTTTGAGGCGGTTCAATTCAGCAGGTTCCACTCCCGGAAGCTCCAATTTGATCTGCTCTTAAAGTGGAACAGTTCTCACCTACATCTGGGCAAGATAATCCACCCCTCTCCTCAGTCTAGTCTCTCTCTCCAGTGGTGGCTGAACCCCACACATTTTCAGGTGGGTTGACTATTCACGGTTTGTAACTGGACTGTGGCTCACACCAGACGCCAGTCTCTGTAGCCGAGGTGCGGGGGTTCTTCAACATCAGTTCCACGGATGTCGGTACAGGAATGAGGCTTTACTGCCAATGTCCTGGAACTGAGAAACATCTTCAACGCTCTGACAGAGGCTCTACCTCTATCTCTATCAGAGGCAGCCCATCAATATACAGTCAGACAATGCCACGGCTTACGTAAATCAGCAGGGGGGCACAAGCAGTGTTCTAGCCATGAAGATTGCGGTTTGCATTGTCCAGTGTGAGAAAGTCTTGTCCAAGCCATAGAGGCAGTAATCAAAAATTGGGAGACAGACTACCTAAGTAGTTAGTATCGTCACCCAGGAGACTGGGCCCTACATCCAGAGATCTTTCAGGCGCTGGTCACCAAGCGGAGCCTACCAGAAGTCAACTTTACACACAGTTCACAAGGTTCAGCTTTGTCGTGCCAGGACAAGAGATACAGGGGTTCTGTCGGCGAAAGCTGTCGAACCCATGGAATTTATGCATGTATACTTGCTCCCCCCGATTCCTAGGGTGCTCAAACACATCAAGATGGAATGGATGTCAGTGACCCTGGTGGCCCCGGATTGGTCTCGTCTGTTTTGGTACTCTTACCTAAAATGACTGCTGAGGGACGAGCTATGGCTTTTGCCATTTCACCCTCATTTTTTGTGAACACATTTTTGATAGTGCCCAGATAAAAAAGGGAGGAAATTAATAAATATTTTTTACAAAAAAAAAGCAGCTATGGTAATTTAGCAAAAATAACTAGTTTATCGAACTGTTCGCCAATAACGGTGTGCATTTTTAATTTTAAAATTAAAAACATTTTGTTACATAGGTATTAGATGGCCGTATTACACAGTAATGCTTGGTACACACTACGCAATACATCGTTCACACAGTCGAAGAACGATATATCGCATCGGTTTGTGTGTATACCACATAGGTCTGAACAACGTCATTCACAGATATACCACATAGGGGTCTATTCAATTGGTACCAGTATTTCCAACAGTCGGAAATACCACCACTTTTCAACATGAATAGATCAGATTTGCATTCGACCTATTCAATGCAAGTGCTGTTTTTCAGACTGTCGGAAAAAACGTCACTTGTCGAAAAACACGTGGTCGGCGAGTTGCTCGCCTATCCACATGTTTGTCGAAGACACGACTGTTTGACAGTTTTAAGGTAATGTAGACTCGACTTGTTAACAAGTCGAATCTGCATTGATGGAATGCTGGCCGTAATGAACTGTCGGATCCTCTCCGTCGAAGAGGATCAGACATTCATTAAATACTCCGCATAAGCTGTACAGCACAGCAGGTGCAGATATATTGGTACACCTGCCTCCTGTGTATACTGGTGACTCACGGCCCGAAGCCCATGCAGAGTGCAGGTTCGCCAACAATGACGTTACTACCAGTTCCTGTGGCTGGGCATGTAAGTGTGCATGTACAAGATAGTCTGTGCATAAACCTTACCTATCCATCGGCCAAGTGTGTACACAGCTTTAGTCTGCCAAGTGGCAGGTGCATATAATACTTTTATATCAAGAGTCACAAAAAATAAGCCAGTACCTGCAAAGACTGCACTCCAGGAAGTGGGCAACGGGTGTACTTGTATGGAGTAACAGCTCGGGGTGGAGGAGCAGAGACTGGTTGTCGTGGGCCTATTGTCTGAGTAGCAGAAGATAAAGCTGTTCAGAATAAAAAATAAATCCTGATAAATATTATAACAAATAGAAGACGAAAACACTGCCTAAAATATAAAACCACCCTAACAGGAAAGGGTGTTCATAAGACAATGATTTAAAAACAAGTGAAGGTATACATGTGTCAAAGTTGTAGAGACAAAACACAAGGTGGAACATGTTCTGTCTGGATTTCCTTTGAATTTTTTTTTTAGCACAATGTGATCTCTCCTTCTGCACCATGTTGCAGGGACAGGATGAGTTTGCAGTGCATTATAAAAGCATTCAACGGTAAAAAATAATTTATATTCTAACATTTTCTAACTTAGATTCTCCTTACACTGCATACTATTTACACCACTACCTCTGGGTCAGAGGTGCACATATAAAAATTGCTGGTCTATGTAAGTAGTGTGCTGTGTTCATATGTGGATGCCCTAAAGCACAGGTTCTCAAACTCAGTCCTCAGGACCCCACATGGTTCGTGTTTTGCAGGTCACCTGTAGATTTTTAAAATGTGACAGTTGGTGATACACAGTGCAGCTGCTGGGTGACATGGAAAATGTGAACCGTGTGGGGTCCTGAGGACAGAGTTTGAGAACCACTGCCCTAAATTGCAAACCAGGTCCCCATGGAACTATAACAGTATATGTTTTCCAGATTTGGGTGTTTATTGACTAAGGCTGTGTAAACAGTTACTCAATGGATCTGCTGCCCGACTGCCTGAACTATCAATTGGCAAGTTGTATGCACAAACGATCTTGTGCATACACACTTACCAATACGCAGATTTGTCTGGCAGTAAAGTCATTGAATATTCCCGCCCACTTGTGACATTCAAATGGATACTGCACCCACCCTACCTATTGCACAGGTAGGTCATACAAGCAGCCAGATGTACCGATATATCTGGATAGTATATCGGCCTCAGCTATGCTACAGGACCGCTAGCAATATATTGCTAATCAAACGAACAATATATTAAAAAGTGTGTATACAAAACAGATTTACAGGCGGTATTAATTATTCCTGGCTATAACTTGAAAACATGCAATGTTAGTGTTTTTAAACAGTGCCCTCAATTCTCCGGCACCTGTCTTGTAAAAACTGATTTCTGAGGAAAAATATAACAATGTTGCCAGTTAAAAACAAACTGCCTAGCTGAGGAAGGTGCCCTTTGGATGATTGAAAGGATGAAAAGCCCGCCAACTCCACCCCCCTCCATGTACTGGCTACCATCTTAACTAGGTCTTTAAACGGTACTTTGAGTGGGTGCCTGAAAAATAAGAATTTACTTACCGATAATTCTATTTCTCGGAGTCCGTAGTGGATGCTGGGGTTCCTGAAAGGACCATGGGGAATAGCGGCTCCGCAGGAGACAGGGCACAAAAGTAAAGCTTTTACAGGTCAGGTGGTGTGTACTGGCTCCTCCCCCTATGACCCTCCTCCAGACTCCAGTTAGATACTGTGCCCGGACGAGCGTACACAATAAGGGAGGATTTTGAATCCCGGGTAAGACTCATACCAGCCACACCAATCACACCGTACAACTTGTGATCTAAACCCAGTTAACAGTATGATAACAGCGGAGCCTCTGAAAAGATGGCTCACAACAATAATAACCCGATTTTTGTAACTATGTACAAGTATTGCAGATAATCCGCACTTGGGATGGGCGCCCAGCATCCACTACGGACTCCGAGAAATAGAATTATCGGTAAGTAAATTCTTATTTTCTCTATCGTCCTAGTGGATGCTGGGGTTCCTGAAAGGACCATGGGGATTATACCAAAGCTCCCAAACGGGCGGGAGAGTGCGGATGACTCTGCAGCACCGAATGAGAGAACTCCAGGTCCTCCTTTGCCAGGGTATCAAATTTGTAAAAATTTACAAACGTGTTCTCCCCTGACCACGTAGCTGCTCGGCAGAGTTGTAATGCCGAGACCCCTCGGGCAGCCGCCCAAGATGAGCCCACCTTCCTTGCGGAATGGGCCTTAACAGATTTAGGCTGTGGCAGGCCTGCCACAGAATGTACAAGTTGAATTTTGTTACAAATCCAACGAGCAATCGACTGCTTAGAAGCAGGTGCACCCAACTTGTTGGGTGCATACAATATAAACAGCGAGTCAGATTTTCTGACTCCAGCCGTCCTTTAAATGTATATTTTTAAGGCTCTGACAACGTCCAACAACTTGGAGTCCTTCAAGTCGTCTGTAGCCGCAGGCACTACAATAGGCTGGTTCAGGTGAAACGCTGATACCACCTTAGGGAGAAAATGCGGACGCGTCCGCAGCTCTGCCCTATGTCGAATGGAAAATTAAATAAGGGCTTTTATAAAACAAAGCCGCCAGTTCAGATACTCTCCCGGCCGAAGCCAGGGCCAGTAACATAGTCACTTTCCATGTGAGATATTTCAAATCCACATTCTTTAGTGGTTCAAACCAATTGGATTTGAGGAAATCTAAAACTACATTTAGATCCCACGGTGCCACCTTAGGCACCACAGGAGGCTGTATATGCAGTACTCCTTTGATAAAAATCTGGACCTCAGGGACTGAGGCCAATTCTTTTTGGAAGAATATTGATAGGGCCGAAATTTGAACCTTAATAGATCCCAATTTGAGACCCATAGACAATCCTGATTGCAGGAAATGTAGGAAAACGACCCAGTTGAAATTCCTCCATCGGAGCACTCCGCTGCTCGCACCACGCAACATATTTTCGCCAAATACGGCGATAATGCTTCGCGGTGACTTCCTTCCTTGCCTTTATCAAGGTAGGAATGACTTCTTCTGGAATGCCTTTTCCTTTTAGGATCTGGCATTCAAACGCCATGCCGTCAAACGCAGCCGCGGTAAGTCTTGAAAAAGACAAGGACCCTGCTGAAGCAGGTCCCTTCTCAGAAGTATAGGCCACGGATCGTCCGTGACCATCTCTTGAAGTTCCGGGTACCAAGTCCTTCTTGGCCAATCCGGAGCCACTAGTCTTACTCCTCTTTGCCGTATAATCCTCAATACCTTTGGTATGAGAGGCAGAAGAGGAAACACATATACCGACTGGTACACCCAAGGTGTTACCAGCGCGTCCACAGCTATTGCCTGCGGATCTCTTGACCTGGCGCAATACCTGTCCAGTGTTTTGTTGAGGCGAGACGCCATCATGTCCACCATTGGTTTTACCCAACGGTTTAATAGCATGTGGAAAACTTCTGGATGAAGTCCCCACTCTCCCGGGTGAAGGTCGTGTCTGCTGAGGAAGTCTGCTTCCCAGTTGTCCACGCCCGGGATGAATACTGCTGACAGTGCTATCACGTGATTCTCCGCCCAGCGAAGGATCCTGGCAGCTTCTGCCATTGCCCTCCTGCTTCTTGTGCCGCCCTGTCTGTTTACATGGGCGACTGCCGTGATGTTGTCCGACTGGATCAACACCGGTCTTCCTTGAAGCAGAGGTTCCGCCTGGCTTAGAGCATTGTAGATTGCTCTTAGTTCCAGAATGCTTATGTGAAGAGACTTTTTCAGGCTCGACCACACTCCCTGGAAATTTCTTCCCTGTGTGACTGCTCCCCAGCCTCTCAGGCTGGCATCCGTGGTCACCAGGATCCAATCCTGCCTGCCGAATCTGCGGCCCTCCAATAGATGAGCCTCCTGCAACCACCACAGAAGGGATACCCTTGTCCTCGGCGACAGGGTTATCCGCAGGTGCATCTGAAGATGCGACCCTGACCATTTGTCCAACAGATCCCTTTGCATGGAATCTGCCGAAAGGGATTGCTTCGTAAGAAGCTACCATTTTTTCCCAGGACTCTTGTGCATTGATGTACAGACACCTTTCCTGGTTTTAGGAGGTTCCTGACCAGGTCAGATAACTCCTTGGCTTTTTCTTCGGGAAGAAAAACCTTTTTCTGAACTGTGTCCAGAATCATCCCCAGGAACAGCAGACGAGTTGTCGGCATTAATTGGGATTTTGGAATATTCAGAATCCATCCGTGCTGCTTTAGCACCTCTTGAGATAGTGCTAAACCCATCTCTAGCTGTTCTCTGGACCTTGCCCTTATTAGGAGATCGTCCAAGTATGGGATAATTAATACGCCTTTTCTTCGAAGAAGAAATATTATCTCGGCCATTACCTTTGTAAAGACCCGAGGTGCCGTGGACAAACCAAACGGCAGCGTCTGAAACTGATAGTGACAGTTTTGTACAACGAACCTGAGGTACCCCTGGTGTGAGGGGTAATTGGAACGTGGAGATACGCATCCTTGATGTCCAAGGATACCATAAAGTCCCCTTCTTCCAGGTTCGCTATCACTGCTCTGAGTGACTCCATCTTGAACTTGAACTTCTTTATGTACAGGTTCAAGGACTTCAGATTTAGAATAGGCCTTACCGAGCCATCCGGCTTCGGTACCACAAAAAGAGTGGAATAATACCCCTTCCCTTGTTGTAGAAGAGGTACCTTGACTATCACCTGCTGAGAATACAGCTTGTGAATGGCTTCCAAAACCGTCTCCCTTTCTGAGGGGGACGTTGGTAAAGCAGACTTCAGGAAACGGCGAGGTGGCTCTGTCTCTAATTTCAACCTGTACCCCTGAGATATTATCTGCAGGATCCAGGGATTTACCTGCGAGTGAGCCCACTGCGCGCTGTAATTCTTGAGACGACCGCCTACCGCCCCCGAGTCCGCTTGCGAAGCCCCAGCGTCATGCTGAGGCTTTTGTAGAAGCCGGGGAGGGCTTCGGTTCCTGGGAAGGAGCTGCCTGTTGCTGTCTCTTCCCTCGTCCTCTGCCTCGTGGCAGATATGAATAGCCCTTTGCTCTCTTATTTTTAAAGGAACGAAAGGGCTGCGGTTGAAAGGTCGGTGCCTTTTTCTGTTGGGGAGTGACTTGAGGTAGAAAGGTGGATTTCCCGGCCGTAGCCGTGGCCACCAAATCCGATAGACCGACCCCAAATAACTCCTCTACGCATCGCCTGTCCACTGTCGTGTCCATAAAGCTCTTCTGGCCGAAATGGACATAGCACTTACCCGTGATGCCAGTGTGCAGATATCTCTCTGTGCATCACGCATATAAAGAAATGCATCCTTTATTTGTTCTAACGACAGTAAAATATTGTCCCTGTCCAGGGTATCAATATTTTCGATCAGGGACTCTGACCAAACTACCCCAGCACTGCACATCCAGGCAGTCGCAATAGCTGGTCGTAGTATAACACCTGCATGTGTGTATATACCTTTTTGGATATTTTCCATCCTCCTATCTGATGGATCTTTAAGTGCGGCCGTCTCAGGAGAGGGTAACGCCACTTGTTTTGATAAGCGTGTTAGCGCTTTGTCCACCCTAGGAGGTGTTTCCCAGCGCTCCCTAACCTCTGGCGGGAAAGGGTATAAAGCCAATAACTTCTTTGAAATTAGCAGTTTTTTATCGGGGCACCCCACGCTTCATCACACACGTCATTTAATTCTTCTGATTCGGTAAAAACTACTGGTAGTTTTTTCACACCCCACATAATACCCTGTTTAGTGGTACCTGTAGTATCAGCTAAATGTAACATCTCCTTTATTGCCAAAATCATATAACGTGTGGCCCTACTGGAAAATACGGTTGATTCGTCACCTTCACCACCGGAATCAGTGCCTGTGTCTGGGTCTGTGTCGACCGACTGAGGCAAGGGGCGTTTTACAGCCCCTGACGGTGTTTGAGGCGCCTGGACAGGCACTAATTGAGTGTCCGGCCGCCTCATGTCGGCAAACGACTGCTTAAGCGAGTTGACGCTATCCCGTAATTCCACAAATCAAGGCATCCATTCTGGTGTCGACCCCCTAGGAGGTGACATCCTCATATTTGGCAATTGCTCCGCCTCCACACCAATAACGTCCTCATACATGTCGACACACACGTACCGACACACAGCAGACACACAGGGAATGCTCTATACGAAGACAGGACCCACTAGCCCTTTGGGGAGACAGAGGGAGAGTCTGCCAGCACACACCAAAAAACGCTATATATGACAGGGATAGCCTTATGATTAAGTGCTCCCTTATAGCTGCTTTTATATTAATATATTGCCATTTATTTTGCCCCCCCTCTCTGTTATACCCTGTTTCTGTAGTGCAGTGCAGGGGAGAGACCTGGGAGCCTTCCTGACCAGCGGAGCTGTGACAGAAAATGGCGCCGTGTGCTGAGGAGATAGGCCCCGCCCCTTTTTCGGCGGGCTCGTCTCCCGCTATTTAGTACATTTAGGCAGGGGTAAATATCTCCATATAGCCTCTGGGGCTATATGTGAGGTATTTTTAGCCTTTTTAAAGGTTTTCATTTGCCTCCCAGGGCGCCCCCCCCCAGCGCCCTGCACCCTCAGTGACTGCCGTGTGAAGTGTGCTGAGAGGAAAATGGCGCACAGCTGCAGTGCTGTGCGCTACCTTAAGAAGACTGCAGGAGTCTTCAGCCGCCGATTCTGGACCTCTTCTTGCTTCAGCATCTGTGAGGGGGCCGGCGGCGCGGCTCCGGTGACCATCCAGGCTGTACCTGTGATCGTCCCTCTGGAGCTTCATGTCCAGTAGCCAAGAAGCCAATCCATCCTGCACGCAGGTGAGTTCACTTCTTCTCCCCTCTGTCCCTCGTTGCAGTGATCCTGTTGCCAGCAGGAATCACTGTAAAATAAAAAACCTAAGCTAAACTCTCTAAGCAGCTCTTTATGAGAGCCACCTAGAATTGCACCCTTCTCGGCCGGGCACAAAAATCTAACTGGAGTCTGGAGGAGGGTCATAGGGGGAGGAGCCAGTACACACCACCTGACCTGTAAAAGCTTTACTTTTGTGCCCTGTCTCCTGCGGAGCCGCTATTCCCCATGGTCCTTTCAGGAACCCCAGCATCCACTAGGACGATAGAGAAACTTTGTTGAGCTGCTGCTATGCGTTTGAGCTCAGCATGTTATCTGAATATAGCCACTAGTGTGAAGCTCAGCAGCGTTGCGCATCCAGCTGTCCCTCAGTGTCCGAGCCCCCGCTGTGCTCCCCATCAATGCTGTATGCGCTAGCGCAGTAGTGGAGGAAGTCGCGCCGCCACTGCTGTCACTCATGTGGTCCCGTGAGCGCCAGTGTGCCGGGATCCGCTGTATAGGATGTAGAGCAGCACACTACTAAATACTGTCATGCGGGACGGAGGAGGGGCTGGCCGCTATGTCCAGGACACTGAGATAGTGCTCCCATGCGAGTGCTCGCTGCGTGCAGCAGCGCAGCTGCAAGAGGAGACCACACCGCTGCTAACTTAAGCTGAGCGGACCCAATGCCTCGTCTCCTAGTGGGGTGGACAGTTCCATAGTATAGCGAGCTTACAGAAAAGCAACACGGCGGCGGGTTTGCTGCCTGCTCGCTGCGCCCTGCGTGCAGAAACGCGGTGCCTTACAGTGTTGACAACACTCACCCATTCGGAGCCTCAGGAGGATGTGGCCGCTTTTCTGGAAGAACAGTGCTTCTCACTTAAGCACTGATCTCCAGTGCAGTGTCACTCACCCATTCGGGACGCTTTTAAGGATGTGGCTGTCTCAGGAGGAACAGTGCTTCTCATGTTAAGCGCTATTCTCCTTGTGCAGCTTGATGCTACCTGTGTGTAACCCGGACCCCACTTCTCTCATAAGTGGCGAACGGTTCCTGAGGCTGAGGGAACTAAGTCCCATGGTAAAAGGAGTAAAATAAATGAAAATAGATATAGACTGTCCAAACAGTCTTGAAGTTGTGTCAGTGTCCCCTAGTGGTTGACCGAAAACAAAAAAATTAAAACACATGGTGCTCCTGGGAAGGCTTCATGTGTCACAATTTTCTCACCAACTCTCTGGGCTACGGTGGGTATACCACGGGTACCCTGAGTGCTTGAAGGTGGCAGATGACGTAGTGACTGACGAGGGCCACTTTGTCGCAGTGTGTTGGGCATGGGCTGAAAGCCTATAGAAAACAAATAAGTGTTATTACTGACCATGCACCAAGATGTAAGTTTGTACTTCTATTAAATGTTTAGACAGTAAAAGAACAGACTTGTTAGAATTCTAAGGATGCTAACCTTGGGGGCGCCCCGTCTGTTGCCAGCGGGGACTTGGTCGCATCTGAGCCATATGATTAGGTGCATAATATGTAGGTCTGTTTTGAGCCTATAAAATGAGAGACCACATTACACAAGGGACAAATACATGAAGGCAAAATACATAAAACTCACATTTCCTTCTCATACGGAAACCAACCTGTGGCATAGCTGGCACAAAGTATCCACCAGGTGCAGGCTGAAACTGATTGATAAGAGTGTTGGCAGGTAGGGCCCTCATTCCTGCTATACGTTGCATATACTGGTTGGTAAGATGAGCTTTGCGTTCTTCCTTCCTTTGAGCCAAGGCCACATAAAGAGGTTTGGAGCCTACAATTCTCCCATTCATCTCAGTGACTGCTTTTGTGGCTTCTTCTGGCGATGAAAAGCAAACAAACCCAAATCCTTTGCTACGTCCATCCTCTAACATTACCTGCAAATGACATCATACATTAAAGTGTGGCTCTAAACATTTAATAGATCCCAAATACTAAGCAAATATCTGCATGTGGCAAAGGTGTAGAGACAGAACACAAGGCATATGCTCCATCTGGATTTCCTCAGCATTATTATAGCACTGAGTGACCTTCCCCTGCACGATACACAGCAGGGACAGGATGAGTTCACGGTGCATTGGGACATAACTTGGATGAAATATGAACAGTTTAGGATTCCATGTGAATTTCTGTAAACCATTATTTACCAACTTGCGCTTTCTGGTGGGGAAAACAACTTTCTACAAGGCAGTTCTTGTAGAGGATATGGGGGCTACAAAAATTCAGAGTTAAGGGCTTCCTCTCACCTTGGCACTTGTGATTGATCCAAATGGAGAAAACTCCTTCCTTAACTTCTCATCATCAATTGTGTCATCCAAATTTTTAATGTACAAATTTACACCCTGAGAAAAGAAAGACATCCATATAAAAATGTCAAGATAAAGACTCCAAGGGTGGAATTCAAATGTTTGAAAAGTCGGTTGGGTGTTATTTTTTCCTGTCTATTAGATAGGAGGGAAAAAAAAAAAAAAAAACAGACTCCCAACTGACTTTTCAAACATTTCAATCTCCCAATTTTTTTATGTACAAATTTACACCCTGAGAAAAGAAAGACATCCATATAAAAATGTCAAGATATCAGGATTTTGGTACTTACCGATAAATCCCTTTCTCCGATTCCACAGGGGCCACTGGAGTGTAGTTACAATGGGGAATAGTAGGTAGTAATTGGGAGCTGGCACTTTAAAATTCTCACACTGTGGCTAGCTCGTCCCCTACTATCTCCCCTCCAAGCCAGTCTACGTAAAACTGTGCCCAAAAAGAGCTGTAATAAACAAACCTTAAGGTAGAGGAGGTTAACGACGCCCTGTAAACCAGGAGAACACAAACTAAACCTGGAACAGAACCTGACAAAAACCAGGCTAGCCTGAACTCAACAAGCAGTCATATGGTGATCTGCAAACCGTTAAGCAAAAAACCAGGAGGAACAGCGCTGGGCGGGCATCCAGTGGCCCCTGTGGAATCGGAGAAAGGGATTTATTGGTAAGTACCAAAATCCTGATTTCTCCTTCATCCACTAGGGGCCACTGGAGTATAGTTACAATGGGGACGTCCCAGAGCTCCCAAAAACGGGTGGGAAAGCGCTGAGAGTCCTGTAAAAACTGCTCGGCCAAACGGTGATGTAGAGGCCGCAAAAGTGTCAAACTTGTAGAATTTGCCAAAACGAATGTCGGTTCGACCAAGTAGCCGCCCAACAAAATATTCATGGAGACCCCACGGGCAGCCGCCCACGAAGGTCTTACAATGCGCGTAAAGTGCGCTGAAATGGAAAACGGAGGCTCCCTAGTAACCGCCAAGAAGACTGTCTGATGGTCAGATGTATCCAACGGTCCAGCGTATGCTGGGACCCCGGCTATTTAGTACGGGAGCATCGTACAGAACAAAGAAGAAAAACACTTCATCGAATAGCCTGAGACCTCTGTAGAGAGAGTCGGCGAGCCCTGACAACATTCAGAGAGGACTGAAAAACACTAGTGTCAGATTTATATGAAAAATGGACATCCCCTCTGGAAGAAACGACCGCTGAGGCCGAAGCTCAGCCAGGGGAGTTGCCAATAGAGTACTCCCTGAAAAAGAGGCCGAACTTACGGCCGCTAGGCTAATCTCATTTGGAAGAAAACCGAAAAAGGCAGAGACCTAAAATTCCGGTCAGTGTGGTTTGAAGCGCTGCGGAGCAAAACCTCCCAGAGAAACCAAAGATGAATGGTAACTGAAAGAAGGGGAAAAACCCCTTTCCTTATTATGTCCCATAAAGTTTTCCAAAAGTGGCAAAAGCGAGAAGAGGTAACAGACTTCTGAAATCGGGGCCCAGTAGGCCTAACCGAACTAGGGAACTCCTCCCTTCTGAGGTCTCGTGAACAGTCACACGGTTAAACGAAACCAGTGTAAGATTGAACAAAGAGAAAAAAGGAGCCTGTTGAAGTAGACAGTCCAGTCGAGGTAGGAGCCAAGGCTCCTCTACTGACAACAGGCGTATCTGTATCTTCAAGTCATGCGTGGCCCAACCAGCGCCGAGAGGACTAGCACGCATAATCCCCTCCTGTGTTACTGAACATGAGGTAGAAATAGAAAAGGAGGCAGGATAGAATAACCAGAAAATTCCCCGGAGCCCTGAGGGCCTCCTCAGCTACTGCCGCAAGAGCTCACGTCCGAGAGTAATAAAGGGTTAAAGAGTCAGTCAGAACGCCCTGAGGTCGATCCGAAATCTCCGCCCACAGCGGACCAGCTGACAAAACTCCGGGGAATGTTCCCTCACCCGGGAGTCTGACCTGGTGGCTTGACCTGGAAAGAAGATTGTTGTCCCCCGCTCAGAGAGGAATGGAGGCGACCACTCATTGCATCGCAACTTGACTGAAGGAATAGAGTACCCGGTGCCGAGGAAGGAAAAATCCTCTGACGGACCGCGTTGAGAAACGTCTATGCGGAGCATAAATTGGATCTGTGTCGAATCAGAAGCTCCTGGATCCTCCGGATATTCAGAAGCCACCTAATGTACAGAGTGGGATAGTAGCAGTAAATTGTCCCATTAGGGAACCAACGTCACCCACTGCCCTTGAAAAAGAGTTATTCTGTGATCTTCCTAAACTCTGTGGGAGCGGAAGAGAAACCGAGAGGAAAGGACTGACAGTGAAAATGAGAATCCTGTAATGCGAATCTGAGAAAAGCCCGTCCAACGGAAATCAGTAAACAGGCATCTCTGAAGACAAGGGACACGTAAAAATAGGATTTTGGTACTTACCAGGTAAATCCTTTTCTTTGAATCCATAGGGGGCACTGGAGTACTCTTGGAATATGGACGGCTTAGCAGAAACAAAGGCACTGAATATTTAAATTTAGAACTCTCCACCCCTCCATATCCCAGAGTACCTCAGTGTACGACCTGTGTTTTTTACTGAGCGAACAAGAACTATAGAGAGGTTGACAATGGAGAATTCCTATCACATAACGGACAACAACAAAGTTGACCCATAACGTTACTGTCAACTAAACAGTTGACACCATAACCGATAGACATTTATAATTTGAACCAATCGGTGAAAATTTGTTACCATAAGCTCCTCTGAGCTTAATACAACCCTGGTAAAATGTGTTACCATAAGCTCCTCTGAGCTTAAAACAACCCAGGTAAAACTGCTCTGGGTGGGCGTCCAGTGCCCCCTATGGATTCAAAGAAAAGGATTTACCTGGTAAGTACCAAAATCCTATTTTCTTTTTCATCCACTAGGGGTCACTGGAGTACTCTTGGGACGTACCAAAGCTTCCCTCGTGGGCGGGAGAGCTGTTTGACACCTGTAACAGTAGACGGCCAAAGCTAGATGCTGATGCCGCAACCGTTTCATAACGTGTAAATGCGCACAAACGTGTGCACTGAAGGCTATGTAGCCGCGTTGTAGACGCTCCACGACCAGCTGGTCATGACATTCCCACAGAACCTGTGGGATGAGCTATTACTGACATAGGCGACTGTAACCTAGCCTTAAAGTAAGCCTGACTTGTAGTCATTTCTATCCAACTGGATAATGTCTGCTGAGAAACTGGCTAACTCCAGTTGGCAGCATCATAGATAACAAACAACGTATACGTATTACGTACTGTAGACGTTCGGGACATATAGACGCGTAACGCGTGTACCACATTCTGAATTCTAGAATGTGCTGTCAACACAGGAACCACTATTGGTTTATTGATGTGAAGAATAAGAAATCGGAATTGGTCCGAAGTTCTGCTTTGTTATGAGAAAACTCAAATACGGTGGCTTGGAATACAAGGCACCCAAATATGAAAACCAAACCCCTTGCCAAAGCTACGGCTAGAAGAAAAACGTTTTCCAATTGAGAAACTTAATCCCCATTTGTTGTAAGGGTTCAAAAACATGAAAACTGTAAGAAATCTGAACCCAGCTTCAAGTCGCATGGCGCTGTAGGTGGGATAAATGGAGGCTGCACTTTGATGACACCTTGTAAAAAAGGTGTGTACCGACGCAATAGATTCAAACGTCTGCGAAAATAAATTGACCACAGATACCTGCACCCTCAGTGCAGATAAACGCAGTTCTCCATCCCACCCCGTCTGTAAATAACAGAATACGGGCAACTTGAAAGGTGATGTCGGAAACTTCTGAGCTTCACACCCACCTATATAGGCACACCAAATTTTGTAATAATGAGCTGCCGTAAGCGGCTTCCTAGCTCGTAACATGGTTGGTATAACCGATACTGTAATGCCCTATGTATTTTCTTAAGAGGGCGGTCTGAACCCCCACCCCGTCAACCGCAGCCGCGGTACATATGTGAATAGGGGTAAACGAACGGTCCCTGTTGTAACAGGTTGGACGTATTATGAGGGGGCCAAGATCGTGTGCAAGTATTCCTTGGAGCCTCGAGAAGCAAGCTCTCCGAAACCCATGAGATATCACTAGTATGACTGTGACGAACTGTCTTATGATCCGTTTTAGCAACGGAGAGAGAGAAAGAGAGCAGCGGAAAATGGTGGAGCCAGATACACGAAGCTGTATGACCACACGAATGTGAGAACCTCCACTGCCACTGCTCTTGTGATCTGTCGTTCTGTACACATACTGAGCGTTTGTAATTGTGGCGAGATGCCATCATGTATACCTGAGGGTAACCCCACTTGTGGATTCACATATGAAACACCTGTGGATTAAATGCCCAGTTTTATGGATAAAAATACCGACGGTTGAGATCATCTGTCTAACAGATGTCCACTCCCGGAATGAACCCCGTAGACATCACCTAATGGTGTTCTGGGCAATTGAGGATTCGAGCTACCTGCCGCATTGCCCTGCGGCTTCTCGGTCCTCCGTGGTTGTTGTGTATGCAACTGCCGTTGCGTTGTCTGACTGCACTTGGACAGACTGAAAGCGAAGCATGTAGTGCATTGTAAATTGCACGGAGTTCCAGGACATTTATAGACAGCAATCTGTCGTGATCCGTTTTAGAACCCCTGTCGCTGATTTTTTTAACTACAACTCCTCAACCTCCGAGACTCTCGTCCATAGTATATACACCCTCGCCCTGAAAGCCGGCGAACTAACGCGCTTTGAAAACACATCATTGTTCCTAATAGGCGAATACACCAATGTACCGCTAGTGTGCGTGGCTTTTGCACTAATTGTACTAGATGGTATATTTTCTTTCTGGTGTAGTAGGTAAATATCTTTGATTTACCGTATTTATAATCTTACCTAGGAACTGAAGTCGTTCAGACGGAATTAGATGCGATTGTTTTCGAACTTGACCTGCTACCGTGGTGTACGTTAGCAGCGCAAGTAAGATGAACTTCTGTTGAGACAGAGTTCTTATGAGCAGATTGTCTAAATATGTAACGATTGTCACCGCTAGGGCTCTGAAATGAGCTATTGCCATCAACATCACCTTGGTGAATACCCGAGGCGCTGACAAGAGGCCAAACGGTAGAACCTGAAATGGTTAATGGTTGTGGCGTATTGCAAAACGCAAGAACCTGTGATGCGGTGACCAAACCGGAATGGGTAGATACGCATTGTAAAGATCAAGCGCAATTATGCAATCTTGTGGCTTCAAATATGCAAGTACTAACTGCAGTAAATCCATTTCCAACTGTAGTAAGTGACTTGCTGATTGAGACTGCGACGGAGCCCTCCGGCTTCGCTACCCCAAACAGAGGGGAATAAGTAACCCTGACTCTGTTGGTGTACCAGGTGTGGAAATAAAAACAGCTGAAACCAGCAGATGTAAATAGCTGATACATCCATGAGTGGATGTTTGGAAACCCGGCAAATGTCACGTGTAAAGGCGCGCTTCCACAATTGGAAATTCTAGATGGCCTGAGAGGCCGTTAAGCCACTGGCTTGTTGACTTTAGCACTATGGCATTACAAGTCGTGACTGTTTTTGTACCACAGCCTTGAAAAGACTGAAGTCTAAAGGGATTAAACGTCGGCCAAAGTATTTTGTCTGACTATCAAATTTAGGACCAAACAAGTTCTGGCCTTGTTTTGGTGAAACTAGCGACGATGAAAAGCGAGAATCGTGTTAGCAGAAGCTTTACAGAGATACTCTGCAGCTTTTTATTAACAGTGATCGTCATTGTTTCCATACATATAGTGTCTAGTGACCCAAATGTATCCTGTTTATAATGTTTGTCACAGACGAATTCACCAATGACGTATTGTCCCATTTAGATGTGGAAACGGGTAAATAGAGTTAACTGTTAGTCAGATATTTTAAATAATAACTCATTGAAAATCTGTTGTTTATGAAAATCGACAGATTAGATGTTAGAGTCTACCTAATCTCTGTGAATTTGAGACACTGACTCACTGTTATTAGTAATGTATGGTTGTCAAAACCTGCACTATCTGACTGCTGGTCTAATGTACCCTTCTCAGTCGTAGGTACCGCTGTGAGGTTTGTATAATTGTCAGATTAAATTATAAAACCATATAAATTAACACCCTGGTACCCCAAGGGAAATTGGGCTTTTGGAAAGACTGAGAATCCTTTGTTAGAGCTGGCGGAGTAACTTTCGAGACTCCGATCTTACCGCTCCTGTCGAGCGGCGTTATGCTTAACATAGGATCTGGGACTGACCCTGCCAGCAGAATTTGCGGTAGATTTATGTACCGACATTATAGTAAACCTTATATTTAGTCTGTGTTGTAGGCTTACTCCTTATACAGACAGACACCACAATAGCCAAAGGACAGACGTAAAGTGCGTAATATATATATATATATATATATATATATATATAGCTAAATATATTTATGGCTAAATACAGTTTACATGGGCCTATGTGAAACCTGAACCAAATTTTCCCACTAACACCCCTGCGCCTCCGGTGGCGAAGAGATGTAGTGTAGGAATGTTCTGGAATTATGGCAGCAACAGGAAACATGATTAAAAATGGCCCCCATGCCATGCTTACATTGTAACTCATAGGAGAAATTACAATACCTGCTGCCCCTGATAATCACAATCTAATATACACTGATAATCACAGTCCAGTTGATTCACATGCAGGTTACAATACAATCACAGGCAGATGACATTTAATATAAGCTCTGCCTTTAATATCTTCTATAGATTCTGTTAATATTAATAACTTCTATAGATAAATATATATATATAGGCTCAACAGCCTATTACACTTGTAGCATCTGGCAGCTGCAGCCACGCAGTAATCTGCCAGGTGGCCCACTCCCTCCCCCTTCCCTGTAGCGCGGTGTCTCAGCGGGGAGCTGGGAAGCTTATTGCAGGGAGGCGAAGGACCATAACCCCGAGCAGCAGAGATCGGCTGGCCGGAGCGCGGCGCTGCTAGGCAAGCTGCCCGGGTCTAATATTAATTCTATGTGAGAGCACCGCTGTTCTCTGTGCGGCGGGTCTCCGTCCCTCCTCCTCTCTGTACTTTAGCGGTGAGCCGGGACGCTCACTGCAGGGAGCGAAATGCAAAGTAGCGGAGGACGGTTGCCGGGCCGCTGTCGCTAGCCAAGCTGCGGCGGGTCTCCCCTCTGGGCGCTGCATCCTATACAGCTCTGACGGCGCCCTGGTCGTTTTAGACGGAGCGCCTAGGTTGGGAGAACAAAGCGGCAGACGGAGCGGCTGGTGAACGGGCACATCTAACGGACCCCACACAGCGGGGCGGCCGCCTGCGCTAACCGCCCCGTTTTCCCCAGCATACCTTATGTAGGAGGTCTGCGACGGGCTTCTAAGCTCAGAGCTCTCTGGTCGTAGCTGCGACGGGGCTTCTATGTGTAAGCTCCGTCCAGCTGCTTGATCCCTTCTTCATGGCTGTGACGGGGCTTCTTTCTGTAAGCTCCGTCCAGCTCTTTGATCACTTTTTTTTTTTTTTTTTTTATGGCTGTGACGGGGCTTCTTTATGTAAGTTCCGTCCAGCTGTTGCAGGCCAGTGGGCCTGTGAGGGTGCTCTTTGTGAGGACCGACACGCCATGCGCTGTGCTGCAGCGGCACTATCCCGGACCCATGTTTTTCAATAAACTGGGAAGGGATGTGCTATAATAAAAAGTAAAAATGAAAAATTAATAAAAATCTTCCACAAAGTGTGGGAACTCCCACAAGCCGTTGTTAGTGCTTTGAGCACGGAAAAAACACTGAGGTCGTACACTGAGGTACTCTGGGATATGGAGGGGTGGAGAGTTCTAAAAATTTAAATATTCAGTGCCTTTGTTTCTGCTAAGCCGTCCATATTCCAAGAGTACTCCAGTGACCCCTAGTGGATGAAAAAGAAACTCCCTTTCTTGTTCAAACTAGCAATCACAGACTAAAAGGATTCTAAGGCCAGAATAGGCCTGTCCGAGCCAACTGGCTTCGGAACGTGAAAAGAAAACAAAGGCCTGAGAACTGTCCTGATTCAAATGATATGTGAAAAACAGGGATCAACACCCTTTGCGGTTAGAAGCCTATGGAGCGCAGCCTGCAGTATGACTCTTGTCATCGTAAACCGGCCGACCCATGCCGAGGGACTCCTGAGACGGTTGTAACCGCCCAAGCCTTCTCCCATCGACCTGCGCCTACCCTGGGACCCTCCAGGTGGTAGGAAAGTCTGTGTAATGGGTGTATAGGATGACATAAAATCAGACTGGACCGAGGATGTTGAACCTCTGCTTCAGCTTTTTACCCTGAGAACCCCTGGCGACGGAGAAATCGCCCGTGTGGAGTCGAAAGCTTGAAAGGGCACGGAAAAATCTAAAGGAAAGACCAGTAAAGGTCTGTCTTGGAGCTGGGGCAGTAGTAGGAGAAAGCAAAGTGGACTTACCTCCAATG
The DNA here is from genome assembly GCF_028390025.1 of Pseudophryne corroboree. Lineage (NCBI taxonomy): Eukaryota > Metazoa > Chordata > Amphibia > Anura > Myobatrachidae > Pseudophryne > Pseudophryne corroboree. Next base: position 512,170,824 of record NC_086445.1, read on the forward strand.
GTTCAAGAAATCCTGCAGAAAGTTCCTTCCCCAGAACCATCTGCCCCGTAGGATTTCATGTTCACCTGTCACTGTCGCAGCCCCAGAGGTCGTCGGGTTAAGACAGCCCAAGCGAAGATGCAGGGTCCGAGTCTGCAGACGTGGAGACCTCCAAAGAACATAAAGCAGAATCGTGATTCTGACCTGTACCAAAGTATCAATTGATCCTGATGCGAAACATCCTGTAACCTAGAGGACAATTGTTCCCCAACCTACCTGTCGATGGGTCCCTGAGCAAGGTTGCCTCAGGAAAACGGCGGCTTGATGGACCGGCGATACACTGAGGTGTATACCCTAGAGAGGTGCTGATACCATCTCCTGCCGTCTGCGGGGAAAGGATAGGAAAACAAACATTGTTTGATACCTGATATTGTGTATTCGGGTGTCTGTCGGCCGCCTACCGGAGCCTGCCCAGCTCATCCGAAACTGGACCAGTCGCTGTCATTTCGTCATTGGCGTGGAACCCTGATGGACTTGACGTGTCCGCCTCCTTTACCTGCAGTATCAGATGAACTGCTGTATAATGCACCTGGATATTCTGAGACACTGGTTCAGATCCACAGAAAACAGACATCATCAGTAAGGTATGGAATGTTAGCAAGGTTCCCTTAGAAACCTGGAAAGGTGAAATGACGTACCAGGTCTCTGGTTAACAGTGACATTACCTGCATAATCTGAGCTGTTCAAACAGGGGTGTCCTGCAGGTGCGTGGAGGGCTAAGCAGATGGCTCCACCGCATACTTCACACCTAAGAGGGAATTCTTTGACTATCCCAGATGAGACAAACGAAAGGAGAAAAGGTGGGTTAAATAAACAGAGCCCTACGTAAGGTCTGCACTATAATGTGTAGTGACCGACACGATTCAAATAAACTTTCTGGCGCAGCGGAGACCTGAACCAGTAACGCTGCGCTGTGGGAC